>NC_047655.1:18396773-18558041 GCF_902201215.1 Prunus dulcis | reverse complement strand
AGTTAGTGTAGACTTGAAATCCTTCCATTTCTTGGCAGCTGAAGCTAAAACAGATTTCTTGCCCCCTTGACCTACGACAAAAGCCATGTCAACTGCCTCCCATATCTGCTCCTTAACATCCTTGGGGATTTGGGACCATTTCTTGTCCACAAGGGGAACTCTGGAGCGAGCCAAGACACCAATGTACGACTGCATTTCAATATGTGCTTGGCCAATACCTTTCCCCATTTTATTGTACTCAACAATTGGCCTCACTTTCTGAAGCTTTTTCTTCACAACACGAGGCATTGTGCTCATACCTCGACCAGTCTTTGAATCATCAGAGATTGTTGTCTGGCTGGTTGGTTCTGTCTCAGCAGATGATGAAGCAAACTTCATCTTCTTCGAAGACTTCATCTCCTTCGAAGACTTGTCTTGAGGAGCTACAATTCCAAGCTTCTTGGAGCCAGAATCTTTAGTTTGTTGTTGAGAAACCATTTTAACTGACAAAACTGCAAGTGAAAATATTTCAGGAAAAGATTAAGAACACAAACGACGGTTATTAATAAAATACGACGTATGATATGATTTTAAACGACGCAATGAAATAATCTCAGACGTAATAAATGTTTAAAACCATTATTTATATAACGTCGTGGTATTTATGTTCACACGACGTAAATAGTAATACACCGTCGTGGTAAAACCATTATTTATATAACGTCGTGGTATTGATTTTCATACGACGTCAATAGTAATAAACCGTCGTGGTATTAACATTCACACGACGTAAAACAATAAGACAGACTGTCGTCTATATTAGATACCAACCCTAGTTTCTTTTTCTTTATATTTTATCAAATAAGGGAAAAACAAAAACCATTGTTCGGAGAAATCAAACCTGCAATTAAACAAGCAAATAAAAAAAGACTTTATTTTAAAAACAACTTTGTCAATTTTCAGACGACGGTAGAACGACTGACGAACCGTCGTGGTCTACATATTTAACCACGTAAATAAGAACTACCGTCGTCTTATTTAGTTGAGGTAGTTGTCTTCAAAGTTGGAAACTTTCCCTCTTTGTCTGTATATTTTATCAAACTTGGAAAGAAGTAAAATGATTTTGGCCAGAAAAAAGGTAAAAAGATTTTTCAAACAAAAAACGTATGAGCATGCAAAACAGTAACCAAAATAGTGAAAATGAAAGCTTACCTTTTGCGTGCAATGAAAGCAAGAGGAAAAAGATCGATCTTTTGCGTTCAGAGACGACGAAGAAGACGAGAGGAAGACGATGAGATACTCTGACAGTGCTCTGACAAGGAAAAAAGACGAAAAGTTTTCTCTGGGAGATTGAAATTTTTAATCGGGTTTGGAAACAGTGCATGTGTAAGTCAGGTAGACGAAAAGTTGCTTACATATAAAACCATTTCAAAAAAATAATACGGCGGTTACATATAACTACGTCGTTTTTAACTAAAACGACGCAATTTTTGTTTTGCGACGTGGAATCATTAATTTAACGTCGTTAGGTTTAATATAACCGACGTTGTTTTCAAGTAGACGAAAAGTTTTTTAAATTAAAAAAATAATGAAGTTTTTTTTCCCGTGACTTTTCAGTTTATTTTTCAATTACAGTGCGTTATAAATAGAGTTTTTTTTCCGGAGGAAATTTAAAATGAAGGAAATTAATATTCAGGAATATGTAAAGTTTCTTTTTTGGATGACAGATTTAAATAAAATAAGAATATAAAAACAACGACTGTTTTTGTTTTTATGTCGTCGTTTTTAGTCGTCTTAAGTAAGACTAAGACGACGTAATATATTTGTTGAGCGACGTTGATTGTACAATTTAAACGGCGGTTTTTGGTTCGGACCGCCGTTGATTTTAAAAATTTATTCTATAAATTTGTCGCTTTCATTCATTTTCGCGGTTAAAATTTAGGGTTCCAAGTTCTTCCTCTCTCAGAGACACTGTCTCTCACATCTCAAAGACAATAATTTGGATGTCTTTCTCAAAGAGAAATTGAGCTTACTCGCATCAAATCTATGTCCACAAGAAGAAGCTTGTCAACTAGCCTTCTCACTTCTTGATCAAGCCTGATAGGACACTTAGTGCTTCTGAATACTCCTTGCTTTCCATCAAAAGAGATGCAAGCCTGGCCTCCACTCGCTGTCGAAGGAAAGTTCGCTTCTCAGGGAAATCTGAAGATCAGATGTGCCTGATCCTCTGCTTGATTTTCTTTACTAAGAAGATCCGTCAGATTTGTGATAGCCTCTTCCTTTATCCGTAGAGCTTCAGAAGAAGAAGATGGGTTTCAAGAATGCGATAAAGAATAGAAATGGCTTCAGATGGCCTCTAAAGCATGAGCAATCGAATCAGTAGTTGCTGGGAGATATGATGAAGACATTGTCAATGCTTTTCTCGTCGTTTATATTAAGGTAGATTTATAATTACCGACGTAGATTATTTTGTTAAACGTCGTTAAGTTTAATACAACCGACGTGGATTTTATCAACTTCGAAATAATTGTCTCTCTGATTTCAAATCTGTGTCATCTGTTAAGATTATGATGTGGAACAGAGTTCCGTCTGGTAAGATTTCGTAACCCTTGGGATCCCAGAAAAATCTGATTATGTCGGCGGTTTTCTATATAAACCGTCGTGGTTATTTCAATTCTTGTCATTAAGTAGATCTACCGACGTAGGATAAGAAAATCAAAGAAAAAAATTGTAAACAAAAATTCTTATTAAGACGACGGTTTAAATTAAAGTTACGACGTATAAAATGAATAAATACGACGTTAAATATTTAAAGATAACGTCGTAGAACTATACGAGAATGACGTCGATATATTTATATTTTCCGTCGTTGTAAATTAATTTAATACGGCGATATTTTGTATTTTAAAGCCGTGGATTTGTTTGTAATTATACGGCGTCTTATACGAAAACCTCGTCGTGTTATTTTATGAGTAAAAACGGCGGCTTTTATTGAAATCGTCGTCTTTACTTTCTACGTCGGTCGATTCATAACTTCTGCCGTCCTTTGTTGGCTTTGATTTTACACTGCTGAAATCTGTTTCAAATAGACGTCGGTTGTTTAATTAGGTACGTCGTTGTTTTTGAACAGCCATTTGAATCTCCATTTTTAGTTGTCTAAGGTGGTATAACACGACGGTGTTTTTAGAACCGTCGTCTTTTTAAAAACGACGACGGTTTTCACTTGGACCGTCGTTGTTTTCTGGTCGTCTTTTTCACTTTTTGTAGTAGTGTGCATCAAAACTACAACAGTTTATAGTGCAAATCTAGCCAAAATTGCTTTGTATGCATGAGTTTTTAATTGACTAAACTGTTATGGCTTGTTTAATCAATACAAAAGCTCATGTAAATTGGCCTTTGATCTTTATAAAACATGCATGTGAAAAGAACTTGAAACACAGCACAAATATGAATGTGATCTAACTCCTAGTCTTTGTACAATTGATTTTAGATATAGAATTTTTGGTATTTGGTTGCTTTTAGATTCTAGATTATGCAGACATCGCTCAGATACCACATGTTAACTAGGTTGACTGCATACATAAAAAATACAAACTCCTACATACATGGATTGGCAATAAGAATTATCCGGGAAAACTAGTCCGACATTTAATAGAAACCTTCTACTCAATTCGATCCCTTCATCACTGTAATTCCAGATGGGGTATGAATGCTATGTTTGTGATGGATTGATCGAATGAGCAGGGGGCTCTATTTATATGCATCGGCTAGAGAGTTTTGCACATCAAGAAAATCTCTAGCTCTCACAACTGTATTAGCTTTAGGTCGCCCAATCCAGAATGAGATAGGATATCTTCTAACTCTAATGATTAACTTTAAACACATTTCCTTATTAGAGTAGAAGGTATGATCGGTTCCAAAACTCTTAATCCATGTCAAACTCTAAAACTTCAATCTGATCATCAGACCACACTTTGTGAGTTAAGACACAACCGAGTCTTACATAGCCAAGTGTGGTGGTTCAATGTTTGAGCAATTCGACGTGGTTCCCAGCGGTTATATTGGTTTTTAGGTTCCTAAAGGCAGCATTTAGAAGCAGTTCCCAACTGTGTAAAAAATAATAAATAAATACAAATACAAATACAAATGTTCTACAGGTCACTCAGGGAGTGGTTTCTTATTTTTCTTCCTTAATTGTTTTTTCTGCCATTATCTTTCCTTACGTTATTTTTCTACTTCCTATTCATGTTTTGTGATTAATGTTTTTTTTTCAGTGTTTCCTTGTTGGTGTTCTAGGTTAGGAAGCTTTTCTCCGTTAATCTGAGTTCAGTAGGTTTTAACTTGTGCTTGCCCATGTTTTCCACCAGTTGGAGTAGTTTTGACATTGTGGAGTGCTGCACTTTGGATGGATGGTCCTTTTGTAGATGAACTTGCCAAGGAATTAGAGTGGCAGTTTAAGACTTGTGTTTTAGTTGGTTGTGATAGTTGTACTTTTTTTACTTGGCCGGATTTTCCTTTATTTGGGGTTTTTTAAGGCAAGGTTTTTATAAGACCACACTTGTTGGATCACCGAGTTCTAATTTATGTTGAATTGTATTCTGACATTGCGTAGCTCCAGTTTGTTTTTTCTTGTTTCGTCATGATTGGTTCAGGCCACAAGTCTTTTTTACAATCACACTCTTGTTCCTGACTCTTCGGATATTTTCATCCTATCATTTGTACATTAATATGATGTTTCTATAATAAAGCATCTTTCCAACAAAAATTTAAATAAATTTGAGTACCAAAAAATGTGGGTCATTTAATATTAACCAGCATGACTTGATTAGCTAAAAAAATCCTCAAATTTTTCTTTAATTAATATTAATATAAAATAACATAGTGTTAACCTAAATTTCAAAAGTCACAAAATTTATCCCGCATCACTGCCACTGTATAACACTACCATATTGGCCGTCTTACAACGCTGCCATGTGGCGACACATTCGGTGATACTCGAGGCATATGCTTGATTTTGGTTACGGATTTGAATTCATGTATGCCCAGAAATTTGTACAACATTAATTTGTTGGAATTGACCATGAATATGGTTGATTTGGCCTTGGCTTTGAGTTTGAGCGAATGGAACTAGTCTGAAACAAGAAAATATGTTTTGGGAAGAGAGAATTGAGTTTGGGCATGGAGGCAGGTATGATTATTCTAGTTTTCTGGTGGTGCGGGTTTTGTCTGGATATATAAGTCATGTTCTCTTCCTAAGATTGTTAATCCATAGGTTTTCATATCTCTTTATACGGGTTTAGAAAACTAAAGGACTGTGATTTCTTGAGTCACTAAATTAAAGTATGTATCAAAGTATGAAAGCATGAATCCTGAACATGAACATGTTAGAGAACAAAATTATAAACATATAACAGTAAAAAATGAGATCGATGGTTGTATGGTGGAACATCTAGCGAAGCCAAGCGATGGCAGTGCTCTGGAAAGGCCAAGGGATAATGTTGTACAGTGGTGGAGTGAGATTGGTAGGGATGGTGTAGTGGTGTGAAATTAGTGGCGTTAGGGTTGGGTAAACCCTTTACTATTATTTTTTCTTTTGAAAAAAATAGTTAATAATTTTTTAATTAATTAAATCCATGTGGCACATGCCACGTCATTTGGCACTCAAATTTGATGTCCCTTGCATTGCCCCTAGTTTTTATGCCATACAGAGATGAATAACCACGGGTTACACGTATGAGGAATATCTAGTCAGTGATCGGGAGATAAAATTGATACAACAAGCAACATGTGCTATCCATGGAAAGAGAACCAATTACACGTTAGATATATAGGAAATATCTGGTTGTTAAAATATTTAGAGTTAAAGTTGAGAAGTGCTAGCTACAGCGGCTTGCCATGTAAAGACAATCAACCACAGGTTGCACACACGAGGAATATTTAATTTTATTGGCATTGGGAGTTAAAGTTGGTGAAAGTTAGGAACAGTTATAACTAGCCATGCAAAGACAGCTAACTATGTGTTACATATTTGAGGAGAAATATCTTGCTTTGAAGGCATTGAGTTAAGATTTTTATCTCAAAACGTCCCTAAAGTTCACAAAACTACCATATTGTGTCCTTTATATATACATACATACATATAAATATATATTGTCATTTGCGGTCCCCAAGGTCCATATGTGTGCTCAGTAGTCTTTGCCGTCATGTTCTGTGCAAAAGTCTGTTATGTTGATAATGTAGCACATGTGCGCCTCACATATCTAATGATATGATGTTATGTGGATTTAAATAAAAATATATATGTAAAAAATGATAAATCATTTAAAAAAAGAAAAAAGAAAAACCAAAAAAATTCACCACCTCCTCTATCGCAAGCCAAACTCTCACCCTCTTCCTCCTCCAACTCCCTAGCTGCCTCCCCCTCCATAGCTAAACCCCTCACCCAAGTCAACCGTCTCCCCTTCCAAACCCAAACTCACCATCTCACTTGACCAACCACTCATTCCAGCCACAATCCACCTCCCATGTGCCCCAGCCTACACTACCCACCTTAACCCCTCTACCCAAGCCCTTAACCAACTCAAAAATCTCCCCTTCTAGATCCAAACTTACCATTCACCTTTGTATGTACTTCTCCCAATATTCGGAATAATGGTTGAGGAATCTTGCATTAGTTTTATTTTGCTGTTGTTGATAATGTTAAATTGATAATGATTAATGAAGATTGGAGATATCTGTTTATTTTTTTCTTATTTAAAGTTTGCTATAGAAGTGGATGGGGCTGCAAATTGTTCGGTGAAGTGGGGAGTTTAGCCAGGGAAGAGGGTTGCAATGTGAATGGAGATAATAACCATATTTGATATGGACATTTCTAACATTTTCTTTGGATTTTTGACAACTCAGTGATGTGAGATGATAAGTTTGTGTTTGGAAGGGAAGAAATTCGAGTTGGGTGATGGGGGATGAAGTTTGGCAAAGGAGGAGGAGGAACCAAGGGTGGCAAAGATGAGCAGTGGGAAGAGGAGAAGAAGTTGCAAGAGGATGATGTTGTTGCAGGCCACAGGTCGCCGTTGGCCAAGCGACCAATTGCTTTTGGCCGAGAGCTCGGGATGATTTTTTTCCTCCAAAGCGACCGATCGTCACTTGACTAGGGTCGAGCGTTGTTTTGGCGGTTTGGCATATCATTATTTCATATTTTATTGGGGTTTCATAGTTCAATTTAATAGGGTTGGGTTTCATATTCCTGTTTAACTTGTAACCCAGGTCCTATGAGTTATAAATAGGATTTTAGGGCTAGGTTAAAAGTAAGAGAAAGAAACATAAGACATAATTCAAGACGAATGAATTCTTGAGCGTTTACAAGGGCATCAAAGGATTTTAGTAAGGGTGTGAGAGAAATTAAGACCCAGATTTGTAGAGGATAGAGATCTAAGGGGGTTCTTGTTGTAACTAAAGTTGTTCCTATTCTTCTAATGAAATTTCTCGAGGGGATCACCAAAGAGGATGTAGGCATGAGGCCGAACCTCTATAAATCGTTGTGTTCTTGTGTGATTGTTTTACTCTCTTCATGGTGTTTGTGTTTTATTCTCAAAGGGTTTGTGTGTGTGCCATTGCATAGTCCATCAATAACAAAGTCTTGGAGTATTTCCACACAACAAGTGGTATTAGAGCCGAGGTTCGTGGTAGGCTCTTATAGTTTTAAGAGTGTTTGTAAGTACTAATGATGACATACAACAAGCAGGCGGTGGGAAAAGGGTCCCAAACAACTACACCACAAATGGACAACATGAAGCTCGAGATGAATGCATTTATAAGGATGAAGAACTTCACGCTATGGCAAAGGAGAATGAAATATGACGTTGCCTAGCAAGGTCTAACCGTTATCTTAGTAGGTGAAGATGATAACAGACGAGAGACGTGCTTAGCGAGTTTGCTAGGAGGTCCATCAAGGTTAAGGAAGACACTGCAGAGCAAACATGGGAAAAGCTCAAATGGATGTTTGTAGGGAAGTTCCCATCAAACAAACTCTTCATGAAAGAGGAGCTGCTAAATATTCAATTGGAGGATGCTAAAAATATCACAGAGTATCTTAACACCTTTAATAGGTGAATTGTGGCCTTGCACAAGGTGGACATTGTTTATAGCACAGAGGATGAGGCATTGATGTTGTTGACATCATTGCGTCTATCCTATGACCACTTACAAAAGATGCTGATAATTGGCAAGAGTACTCTCAATTTTGAGGAAGTGGTGCAAGACTTGGTGCATCATGGATTGGCTCAAAATTTTGGAGATAGCTCTCAAGATGGGGGTCTAGTAACATGAACCATAGACTGAGGTCATACAAGCCAGTGTCAGGGCAAGAAAGGCAATATGAGGAATTCTAAATTCAAGGACAATGAAGAGTGCTTCAAGTGTGGATCTACAGACCATTGGAAGCAGGTTGATCCGATATGGAAGGAGAAGGGGAACAAGATAAAGATTGCCAGAAGTTCAAACGCATCCTATGATAAACCTTTTACTGTTATGAATGAGGAATGTAATGGGCAAGTCATTGCAAATTCTTTAGGTAAGGGTTCTACTTCAGTTTGGATTTTAGATTCCAGATGCTCTTATCATATGTGTTCAAATATGAGTGCATTTGATACATATGAGGAAATGAAGGTTAGAAAGATTTTGTTGGCAGACGAAACAAGTTGTGGGGTTTTGGGCAGGGGAATAGTGAAGATCAAGATGCAAGACGATGTTGTTTGGAGCTTTAGTGAGGTAAGGCATGTACCGGCAAGAAAAAGAGTCTGATTTCCCTTGGAGTTCTAGATACAGAATGGTATTCGTACAAGGCCGGAGAAAGAAAGCTCTTTGTCACACAAGGTTCAGTGGTGATTATGATGAAGAAGATTCAACCTAACAACTTTTATTAGCTTTTCGGGGATACAATAGCAGGTGGAGTAGAAAATTCTATCAATGAGGCATTTTGCACAACAAAAATGGCAAGAAATCTTACTGTCAAGAAGCTAGTGCAATAGAATCAAGCTATAAGTGTGCTCAAGACTAGTTGAGAAAAGTAGGTTAGTCAAGGTTGTATGACTAACAGTTTATTATCAAAGGTGTAGAAGTGGCGGTGTTGGAGGATAAGGTCCACAAGGGTGAAGTCAAGCCATGGGATGATGTGGAGAATATTTTTAGGTCGGTGGCAACCAAAAAGACACTTCTTACTAAGGTGATCATAGAAGGGACTCCAAGATGGGTGGAGCTTAGCACAAAGGTCGAATAGGACGAGCATCAACAAAAAACTTATAAAGGGCATCTACTTGAGGTGGAGCCTTCATTACAAGTGAAAGGACCCGCCCCGAATTTTTCCAAAATCCTGGGACGAACCCTTTGAAATTTCTGACATCACCCAGATGCCGGGCCCACTTACTAAAGACCGAGACTTTCTGCCGAAATTTCGGTAGAGTCTCCCCTATAAATTGGACATTTCCCAAAATTTATACCTGCATAAAAACACAATTTATATTCCCAACTGGCAGCATGCACAATATAAATTCATGCAATTTACATAAATGGCCTTCGGCCTTCCAAAAATTCTTAACCAACTACCAAACGATTCAAATACAAATTAAGACTAACATTTAGTCTGCGGCTGCACCTAATAACCTTAGGCTGCCTACGTACCCTCTTTGAGGGATCAAGCCACAAGTAGTTCTCCCATACAACCCAATTCCACACTTAGGCGATACCTCATTTCCTTTCTCTGTATTCCACATAATCTCCCCATACGCCGGTACAACCAACGCCACGTATGGGGTCTGTCAACACGCCGGATAACCTACGCCACGTGCGACCATGCCATACTATCACATATCTCCCCATACGCCGGTACAACCAACGCCACGTATGGGGTCTGTCTCAACGCCGGATAACCTACGCCACGTGAGACCTACACGTCATATCACATAACTCCCCATACGCCGGTACAACCAACGCCACGTATGGGGCCTGTCCCAACGCCGGATAACCTACGCCACCCGGGACCTCAACATTATATCACAAATCTCCCCATATGCCGGTACAACCAACGCCACGTATGGGGTCTGTCGACACGCTGGATAACCTACGCCACGTGCGACCTCAACACAATATCACAATATCTCCCCATACGCTGGTACAACCAACGCCACGTATGGGGCCTGTCTCAACGCCGGATAACCTACGCCACGTGAGACCTGACTTTCACTTGGTGGTGCTTGTAGTGAATCCAAAATCCAGGGAGGTACCTAAGGTAGTGCGTATAGCACTCCAACTAACATTCTAGACTCTGTTGTACCCTTGTACAACCATATAATTATAAGTCTATAAATATACAAATATTCTATTATTTCATAAACCCCAACAAGAGTCTAGCACCAGATAATCCCCTTAGGAAGGTGAGATTACTCCGGAAGACTCACGGTCAACCAAGGGTCAAACTACCCTAACCCTGGTCAAATGGGCCCACGGGACCTACGACCTCCAAATTCCGATCCGGAAGTTCCTATGGGTTCTAAAAAGTATAGCACACTCGTCCCGCAAGTTTGGTTCAGATCGGACGGTCGGATCGCTCACGATCGCACGATCTAACGGTTACTATAAAATATAAATTTTAAATTATTAAATCGGAACATCCGGGGCTTCGATTCACGATCCGTGAATTCCTACACGATCCTAGAATTACCCAGATTAACATATATTAAATTTGGGACCATCCGACGGTCCCAACCTATTGAACCCGAATAACGCTCAATATGCGATCGTCCGTTCGATAGTCAAACGACGTCCGAATTGAGATCCGCGAAATCCTACGCGCTCGTGACAACCTAAGGATCTCAGCGGAACGTAGCGCCACTTTTCTACAGTGCCCACGCGCCGCCGCACGCGCCGGCAGCGCGTGGGTGCCCAAAGCGATATCGCATCGCCGGAAAACCTCAACACCACGGCTCCAAATTCCTACCCTAGGTATAACACCCTATTTGGAGCCACTTTTGTTCTTGGATAACCCCCAAAAAGTGGCCGGAAGTGGCCGATTACGGCGGCCGAAGTTCGGCCGATTTTCAATTCGAAAATCGAATTGCCTACGCTACGAATCGATCAATTCCTACCCAACCATCAGCTAGAACATGCAGACCATACCTTGATCGCCAGAAATGGCGGCCGGAGGAGGGAGATCGGAGCCGGCGAAGTTTCGGGCGAAAATCACCATTTTCCGGCGGCTGGAGCGGCGGCCGATCTCGGGGGAGGGCTGGGTCGTAACGCCGAGGCCGAGCCGGTCCTTTTGGCATCGGTCCCGACCGCAGCCACGGCCGGTGGCCGGAGATACGAGGAGAGAGAGAGAGAGAGGGCCGACGGGAGAGAGAGAGAAGTCGCGAGAGAGAGAGAGAGAGAGAGAGAGAGAGAGAGAGAGAACCAGATTTTTATAAAAAATCCCATTTTGAAATATTTACGGTTGTGCCACTGGGTTTCTTTTGACCATATCTCTCTCGTTACAACTCCGATTCGAGCCCACTACGTGTCTATGAACTCGTCTCAGCACGACCTATCCAAAAATACAAGTCACGGTCCCAAACTCTCTCCGATTAAAAATATGACTAAAATACCCTTAAATAATTAAATAATTAAATACGGGTTAAATTTGGGGAAATTTGGGGTCGGGGTGTTACAACAAGCAAGGTCCGGGCCTAAGGAATCCATCAAATTGTCCCAAAAATTTAGATGGAATGACAAGGTAGATTCAACTGCATTTCAGATTGCTTTTGGGAGCATGAAATGGGATGGGTGCTTGGATGAGAATGAAGAGGTTAGTTTATGAATCCAATAGCACAGTTGGTGGCTATTAGAGATTTATAGAACAAGGGTTGGTCTGCATTTTGCGTATGGAGGCACGTGAAGAATTCAAGGTTCCAAGAAAGTAAGGAGCTTGGAGTTTGGCATAGGGGATCTTTCTTCTACAAAAAAGGTCCGAGTGGCCCAACTTTGGCATGGGTAGAGCATCACCTCACTTGAGGTGTGTTGAGGCAAAGGGTTTCTTGCCTTGGTGGAGCTCTTGGAAATTACTAGAATGGTTTCCAAGAGGTTGAAGAAGTTCTAGAGGTCAAAAATTATTCACGGCCATTTGATGGTTCGCCAAGGTAGAGATTGTTGAAGTTTGGCTCACCATATAATTCAAGAAGGAGAAAAAGGAACCAGGGGTTGCAAGGAAGAGCAACATGAAAAGGAGAAGAAGTCAAAAGAGGAAGCTGTTGTTGCAGGCGACAGTTCGCCATTGGCCAAGCAACATGTCTCTTTTGGCCGACAGATCATGATGATTTTGCTTCTCCAAAGTGATTGGTCGTCATGTGAACAATGTCATGCGTTGTTTTGGCAATTTGGCGTGTTTTGACATGATTTCCTATTGATAAGCCTATATTTTATATATATTTTATGCCTCATTTACTTATTTATTTGTTAATTTCCTTGGGTTAAATTGGTTGTTTAATTGGTTTTGTGAGATTTGTGAAGGAATTGTGGAAATAGGAGAAAGTGTGCTAAAAAGGGCAAGAAGATGAAGATTGAAGATTAATCAAGTCAAGAAGCCAAGTCATTCCTTTTGTTGCAAGGAATGTTGTCAAATTTCCTTGTTCAAGATGGTTCAAGTCTTATCAAGTCAAATAAGGAGAAATAAAGAAGACCCTATATTAGAAGGAATCCTACTTTTATAATAATTGTAATTATACCTTAGGTAGGTAGGATTTCTAGGAGTATTATAAATAGGGAGTTTCAATCATTGATCAAATGCTCCATCCCCTATAATCTACCATCAAATTCCTACATATTCATACTCATGGCCAAAATATCCAAAGGAGAATACGAAGAGAGCTTGCACAACCTTGGCATTCTACTCGGAGAATTCGGTGCCTACCATGTCTTCATCAACCATCATGATTCTCAAAAAGTCCTTCATGAACTAATTTCTTTTAATAGGGCTACGATGTAGCCTAGCTATGAATACTCAAATTCTTTGATATTGTTAATTTTATTTATCTATACATGTTGAGTGCTTGTTACCGTTCTTAATGCTTTCAAGTAATTGGCCACTAATTTTATGATTGGAAGAATTAGGTTGAGACCGGAAGGAGATTCCTAAGAAAAAGCTTCTAGTAACAAGTACCATAAATTACATAGCCGACTCGAAAGACTAGGTTATGGTTTGTGTAATTTTATTGTTTTCCACAAATATTAATGGGTTCTTAGCTATCTAAATTCATAACTAAGAATAGAGTGGGTTGATGGTAAGGAATACAACTAATATATCTCGGAAGAGAGTATTGGTGAGGTAAGGGAAAATGATTATCAACATGTTAGGTAATTAGGATTGACAATCTAGAAGGATTTGGGTGGGAATAGCTAGGTTAAATAGGTGCCCTAGTGCTTTATCATCGTTGTTTCATCTTTTACATTAGTTCCTTAATCTCAATTTATTTTACTTGCTTAATTAGATTTTAATCATCATAATTCTCTTATTGTTTAATTCAAATATAATTAGAATTAAATCACTCTAATATTTAATAAATTAACTTGATCCTTGTTGGAACAATACTCTACTTACTACTATATTAATTTGAGTGATATTGTCCACTTGCAATCAATCAAATCACTATTTTATTGGGGTTTTAGTTTCCTATTTCTAGTTAACTTGTAACCCAAGTCCTATGAGTTAATAGGACTTTTAGGGCTAGGTTAAAAGTAAGAGAAAGAGACAGAGAGAGAGATACACAAGACAAAATTCAAGACATGTGAATTCTTGAGGGCTTACAATGGCATCAAGGGCTTTGAGCAAGGGTACGAAAGAAATTAAGACTAGGGTTGGAGAAGATAGAGAGCTAAGGGAGTTCTTATTGTAACAAAAGTTGTTCATATTCTTTTAGTGAAATTTTTCGAGGAGATCACTAAAGATGACGTAGGCACAAGGCCAAACCTCTATAAATCTTTGTGTTATTTTGTGTTTGCTTTACTCTCTTCGTGGTATGTGCAACGATAAGGTCTTAGAGTATTTTTGCACGACAAGTTATTGCTGTGCCAACTGACCCAATAAAAGTCCACTACCTATCCAAACCATGCACCGATATTGTTCCTACCTTAACCGTCTAGGTCCAATGCTTAGGTTGGGTTAGACCCAATGGACCTCTAGGTGTGGGTTTTAATGTAAAAGGCCTCAGTGCATTAGGATTGGACCACCTATATTTAAATTGTAGATTATTGTTGTATTCTCCGATGTTGGACTTACATATCATGGAGCCACTTACACCAACAATCTTCACCTTGGCGAGATCCAAGCCAAGGTAACATGCCCGTTCACAACACCCACACCTTTTAGGATTGAGCCCCTACAACTCCACCTCTTCCAACAAGGATTTTCTTGAGCCTCGCTAGGGGCCCTTACTTTAGCTATGCCTAGGATTTTCTTCAGCCTTGCTCCACTATCCTACTCCACCTTTCTTCGCATGTCCATAATTTTTACTTGAGTCACGTCCTTGAACATGTCAATGGCTCCACCTTGAATCAAGTGCATATTAGATGAACCATGCTCTAATACTAATTTTGTACCAACGTGCCCAATTGGAGTCGATTACCTGTCTAAACCATGCATTGATATTGTCCCCACCTTAACCACCTAAGTCCAATCCTTGGGTTAGGTTAGGCCCAATGGACCTCTAGGTGAGGGGTTTTAACTTAAAAGCCTTAATGCAATTAGGGGTGGTCCACCTATATTGTTGTATTCTCTAATGTGAGACTTACAAACCACACCTTGTATCAAGCCGCACCTACACCAAAATTTTCATGCGTCATTTTAAATATATATACAATGAGCTTCTATTGAGGGATCCCTCAAATAAGCTTATTTGAGAGACACCCTTGTAGGGCCCGTTCCATATTGTATTTCACTAATCCATGCCATCTATTTTATAGATATTCATTCAAAGATCATCTCTACAAAAAATCACTTGAATCCAATATCATTTGACCACTCAATTAGATTATTGAAATTTTAGTACTTTCTTGAAGCACCGTGTTCATTGATTTTGTAGGACACCATTAGTATTGAAACGGTTTCCGATTAGTCTAATTTTTTGTAAGGATGATCTATGAATGTAGGCTTAAAAAATATATTGTTTGGATTGTTGAAAAAAAAAATCGTAGGACACCCTAAAGGGTGTCCCTCAAATAATTTTATTTGAGGAATCCCTCAATAGAAGGAGACTGTGTTTATATATGCATGAGGCCCACATGGTGACATGTCATCAATTTAACAGACTTTTAGACGGAATAAGATGACAATGAATACTTGTGAGCATGTACATTAACCTTGAGGACTGCGAATGACATAGAAAACATAAAAGATGCAACCTGATAATTTTGTTAACCTCAAGGTCTTTTTGTGATAAAAAGCCTTGAGTTATAGTTAAAGAGTGCTACTAGCAACACTTGCTAATAGTACAAGAAACACATGTCTTCTGTGACAAAATTATATTTTGTC
This sequence comes from Prunus dulcis, assembly GCF_902201215.1. NCBI lineage: Eukaryota > Viridiplantae > Streptophyta > Magnoliopsida > Rosales > Rosaceae > Prunus > Prunus dulcis. The sequence goes on along the minus strand of NC_047655.1, from coordinate 18,542,512 downwards.
ACATTTATGTAAGATAACTGAGGAAAATTTTTAAATCGTCACTTAAAGGTCTTCATGGGACGTAAAAACAATTTCGCAGTCACTAACTTTCCCTGGTAGCACAGTACAAACCTAATATAAATAAGAGTGGTGCTAAACAAACACTAAAATTAATTGAGTACACCCTATCATCTAAGTACACTCTAATATTTTAATCAAAACATAAAATTAGCTATGCACATCCTATTTAACTACCAAAAATACCCCTGGTACACCCTAATACACTCTATCACACAACCCTAATACTTTGTATAAATCTTCGACATCACACATATCTATAATTAATTTCCCAATAAGCACCCATGTTCATGTTATAATTCTAAATATCGTAATAAATATTTCTCCAAGGGATCTCTACTATGACCTACCATTTTTAAGGACATAAAATTATGGATTTTTAATTCCCAGCAAAATATCTTGCTTGTCTAAAGTAGATAAACAAATTCTATGTAAAATCACTATAAAAGAACAGCTGATAGTTCCATGGCACTCGCCGCTAGTCCGAGAAAGTTACAAATTTACTAGGACCAGTTACTTCACATTTTGATGTTTCTTGGCTTCATCGACAACGTATTTTAGGATTTGAAAATATGCAATTGAGCCTCCGTCAGTGCTCGCTGGGTTGTTCGTTGTATGAAAACTTCTCTACGTTTGATTAGGATTGAATATGGTGAGTATGGTGTACTTATTAAAATTATATTTGTTTCACAATTCAATGTATCCTTTTTTGTCATTTTATATTAGGATAAATTAGTAATTCAATAAGTAGTTTGGTAATAGAGTGCACTTAGTTAATTTTAGGGTTTATTTAGTAGCACTCTATAAACAAAGCCCATGCTCATCTGCTTTTTTCTGTACATTTTGGTGGGGTTTCCTTTTTTAATGCCACGAATAAAAATTAAGCAAATATTTCATCAACCAAACAATAATGTTTTCTTTAAGTAACTTGAAAATTTGTAAGCATCAAATACTGCCTCCAAGACCCGCGGTCATAACCTTTTTTTTTTCAAGTAAACATAAAAATACAAACGACAGTCTAAATTAAAACGAGTGCTGCTATTTCCACCCACCTGTCCTATTTTCCCACCACCTTATCTTTAAACTTTTAAAGACAAATTTAACCCTATTGTAAAATGATTTAAAAGGACTCAAGGAAGAAGAAAGAAAGGAAAAAAAAAAAAAAACGCAGACTTCTCGATTCTCAAGTAACCCTATCGTTTTAAAGAGAGAAAAAAAAAAATACAAGAATACGACTCCTTGCTCATGAGAAGGTGAAGAAGGCGTTTCAGTGCTCAGAACTCAATTCTCAAATAATTTTCTTCTCTTTTCTATTCATTCAATCAAATTGTTTATGAAGAAGAAAACAACAGAACGGATGTTGAAGAAAGATTGTGGCGAAAAGGTAAGTTAATCCTATTTGAACAGAATTTTTAAGATTGCTAGGATTACTTAAAGCATTGGGAGATGAGTATTTCTTGGACTCTGATTTTTTTTAATTAAGCAAATTAAAAATCTGAAAACTTGGGGATGAATAAACAATTCGACGATTTGGTGAAGAAGGCTTTGGGGGTTAATGGGTCGTTGGTGGGGGATATTTTGAATGAAGATGTGATGAGCAAGTTTTGGTTTCAAGGGCTGGTCGACAACCTCTTTGCCCACCTTCCAACCTTTCTGGTATGCTGACCAGAAAGTTTGAAAACAATCAAACACAATTTTATAACGGTTTTGAATCATATTTCAGTAAAATAGGTTGAACTAATATTTGAGAAAGAGGGAGACTTACAGCTATTGAGAAGCGTGAGCCAAAGCAGATTGGAAGGTGGGCAAAGAGTTTGCTGGGTATGTTCAAAAATTGGAGAATGTGAGCCAACTTTTGGTTTCAAGGGCTGGTCATCTTTTGCTTGCTGAGCAGCCTTTGTCATTAAATTTAGTGATATTTTACTGCTGTATTACTACGATTTAGGCCCTGTTCTAGGGAGATATATTCTTACTATTGTTTCTTGTTTTCTTTTTTCAGGGAGATGAATATTCTAGTTGTAGTAACATGGACTTTGAACAAATAGTGGATTGTACTAGTGAATTTACCACGAAAGAGGTTAGTGTAAACACAAGAATTCAAATTTTGGTGTCTACAGTTAGGTTTGATTGAAATAAGTAATTTTTTTTTTCTTTTACACTCTTGTAAATTGATGTATAATGTGAAATTGGTGATATGCAGATATTTAACAGTAGAGAAGAATTAATACGATGGGCTCGTGAAGTTGGAAGGGCGAATGGTTTTGTTATTGTGACCTTAAGATCTGATCAAGGTGGAAAAGGAAATAAGAAGCCTAGAGTTACTTTGGGTTGTGAGAGGTATGAAGAATATAGAAAGCGAATTCCCAAAAAAGATATAAAGGATGAGGATAGAAGACATGCAGGATCGAAAAGGTGTGGATGCCCTTTTGAATTAAAGAGTAAAAAGCTAAAAGCAGATGATCATTGGTTGCTGATAGTGGTCACTGGAGTGCATAATCATATAGCAGCTGCTCATTTGGAGGGTAATTCATTTGCTGGTAGATTATCGTTTGAGGAGACATCATTGTTACTTGATATGTCAAAAAGTTTCGTGCGACCAAAGGAAATTTTGATACGCTAAAGCGAAGAGATTATCATAATTCATCCACACTTAGAATGATATATAATGCACGTCAACGTTGGAGGCTGTTGGAGAAAGCTGGAAGATCCCAAATGCAACAATTGATGAGTAAGTTATTTGAGCATAATAACATTGAGTGGCATAGGAGTTGCCCAAACACAAATATTATTTTGGACTTGTTTTGGACACACCTTACTTGTTTGGACTTGTTACGTGCATTTCCACGTATTTTGATAATGGATTGTACCTATAAGACCAATAGATATTGCATGCCATTGTTAGAAATTGTTGGAGTTATGTCTACCAATATGACATTTTGTGTTGATTTCATCTATCTTTCTTTGGAACGAGAAGATAATTATGTATGGGCCTTAAGTGTACTACGGGGATTGATGGATGATATAGCTATGCCCGATGTTATTGTCACAGATAGAGAATTGGCTTTAATGAAAGCCATTGACGCAGTGTTTGGTACAGCTAAGCATATGTTATGTAAATGACATATTAATAAGAATGTGCTAGCCAAATGCAAAGTTGAATGTGAAAGTAAGGATGATTGTAATAGGTTTTTAGTTAAATGGAATTCAATGGTTGCATCACCAACTGAAGTCGATTTCAAAAGGGAGGCGAGAAAACTACTCAATGAGTTTAGTAAGGACAGGTTTGTTGCTGCATGGATAGATAAATGCATGCATTTTGGGAATACAACTTCAAATAGGTAATGCTAATTGTATTTATTACTTTATTTGATTTATAGATTTCAATTATATTTTTTTTACTTTATTTGAATCATATTACTATATATACAAATTGTTTTAATATTACTATACTTTTACTTCAATAGGGCTGAAATTGCACATGCAAGATTAAAAAGACAACTTGGAATAAGCCAAGGAACATTTGCCACAACATGGGAAAATATACACGCTTTACTTGAGTTGCAACACACTGAAATTAAGGCTTCGTTCAAGAAAAGTTTGATAGCGGTGCCTCATGATTTTAGAAGTTCAGATTTTAAGGAACTTCGTGGTTTTGTCTCAATAAGTGCACTATATATGGTACTTGTTGAGGCTCAAAAAATCCAAAGGGCTAAGCCCAGATTAATTCTTGGCCCAACTCGGATAAGTGAACGCAAAAGAAGCTCAATCGGGATAAAAGAGAATTTGCAGGACACACCAATACAAGCTACGGGCCACGTGTCCTGCCAAGTAAGCACACGCAAAAGGGCCAAGAGCATGCCAACCCTACATAAATTCGTTCACATACTGTTAATGTATGCACTTTGTATTTTTCTTTTGGCTTCCCTTGTCAACTTTGTAATAGGATTGCTATTGTTATCAAGCTCAAGTTTAGATTGAGAATAGCTTCTCTAGGTGTTCTTAACTAACAACAATCATATGGAGGATCATGCAACTTGACAAAGGTAAACATTGTGCATTGCATAACACTGCATTACATTTTTTTCATAAGATGATGACTAGTCATCTGTTTCCTGGATGACTAGTCATCCTTGCTCTCCAGCTGGATAACAAACCTTTTTGTCCTATTCCTTTCTCTCTCTGCTGCCAGATGGGTCTCTGACATAAGGGAATATTTTGAGCTGTATAGGTCTGGCTATTTTCCCTTTTGGGCAGCCGTCTTTTGTGGTAAGAATTGTAGGAAAGAAAACTCCCTTTTTCTCTTCCGTTTTTCTTCTCTAGAAAGAACAAGATTTTTCATCTATGAGTTTTTCCATATTGATTTCATTATGAAAAAACTGCATTTGAAATATAATCTGCATCTAGCTTAAGAATAACATTCTCCCATTTATATCTAGATCAGATTCTCTACTGATTTCTTCAAGAGTATGGTTTCTTGAAGAAATTGGTTATTCTCCTTTGAATCCAAAGTTTAGTTTCTGTTTGAGTTGAGCTTGCAAGCTGGTGCCATGGGATGAATGAGCTGAAGAAGAAGCTGCCATTGCCATGAAGAACTGGGTTTCAAGCTGCACTAAGTTGGAGAAGAAGATTGCACAAAGGAGGTATAGCTCATCTTCCTAAATAGATCTAGGTTTTGCTTGAGCTTGCTTGTATTCCTTTGTAAGAATCTTTTTCTACTTAGTGGATTGCCTGGTCGGTTGATGACCCCCAGTTTTTCCCAATGGTGGGTTTCTGGGTGAACAATTTCTGATTGCATTCTTGTATTTTTCTGGGTTTGTGTTCTTGGTGGTTGACTAGTCATCGTATGAATTGTGGTTGACTAGTCATCATTATCTGCTGTCTGGTGCTTGCTTGATTATGCTGTCTTCACACACCTTCACCGTAGTTGTTGCTAGCACAGGGGATGCCTAGATTGATGGGTCCTTCTGAATGCCTAGGTTGTCACTAGTAATTCTCTAGGGCTGCAGGTACATCATGGTATGCTTTATGTGTGTGTGAAGTTTGTTGCATCCTTTTGGCTGAATATCTTTTAAGTTTACCCATTGTCACCTAAGTACCAATTTCACATACCTATTCGGAATTACTTGGCTGGATTATAGCCTATTACAGCATAATAAAACTCAAGCACAAGCGAAGGTGTCATGCAAGAAGAGCTATTATTCAAACATTAAGCTATGCCACAAGCTTAAGTGGGCCCGGGCCACAAAATTACTCGGAGCTTGCTGAGAAGGTTGTGGTGTGGATGGGTACAAGCATTCACTAGGCCCAATTAAGGGATCAAGGAATGAGAATTTTGGGCTACTTGGGAGCTCCAAAACTTGAGCCCATTCTTGGCCCAAAAACATGGGCTTGCATGAGAGAGAGAGAGAACATGACCCAACGTCTTGGGAAGAATACAGTAGCTTAGAAAAAACCAATGTTAATTAGAATGCCCAAATACTTTATTAAAAAACGCAACAGGCCAACTGCTTCCAGCAGCTTGACGAAAACAAGCTAACCAATCACTGAACAGTAGAATAACACCAACCCATGGCCTTGGAAAAAGCCCAGCCCAACATTCTATAAAATATCTAGCAGACACGTTCAGCCTTTGCCCAAAATTGTCACGGAAGCCAACACAAAAACCAAAGGAAATCGAGGCGAGCAAGAGGTTTACCCGTTGGGTAAACAACATGTCCATTCTCACCTTTTCCTTTGTTAGCTCCCATAGGAAAATCAAGAAGAAAGTTAGTGGCGCTTCACCCCCATGGAGAAAGGCCAGCCATGCCAAAACCTTGGAACCACAAAGAACTCCTTACCTATCCGTCTCGGATGAGAAAATTTCACTAAAGAAGATAAAGTGGAAAGAAGTAATGAAAGAGGAAGGAAAAGGTTAGATGAAATTAGGGCTCTTTGTGGCTATAAAAGAAGGCTTTTGATACCCAGAAAATCCATCATCCAGAGCCTGACCAAGCTTTGTCAAGTATCTGGGAATTTACTCAAGCCACCCAATCTTCTTCGTCGTTTGTTTTTCTCCTTCCCTTAAGGTAGAAATCGTTCTAATTTTCCTATGTCTTACTGCAAACTTTTGTTCTCTGTAAGAAACCCATGCTTCTCTCTCTCTCAAATTGCTAAACTTGTGAAGGCTTAGCTCCCATGCCACAAGCTCCTCAAGCTAAGCCATTAATCGATTTATCATGTTCATTTGGCTATTAGTGAAAAGAATCTAACAGTGTTTTTCTAAAGTTTCATCAGACTTTTCAAAAACTCTTTTGGGGGCTTGGTTCTTGAACTCAGGCATTTGGGGAATTTCTGTTCGTTTTCTTCCTATGGCAGCCCAAGCCCATTCGTCAGGCTGCTGGAACAAAAGACCCCTATAGTACTCAAGGAGACCAACCTAGCTAACAATTATGGTATTGACTCTGAGGCATGTGGCTGTGAGTTACGACTAACTCATGGGTTACCATGTGCTCATGAGATTGTAAAGTACAAGAAAGACGGTAAACCTATTCCACTTGAGTGCATTGACCCTCATTGGAGGCAACTTGACATGACATGTGCACTTAAAAGAAAAACTTCGGAGTGTTCCTATGATGCAGAGATGAAGTTATTTCATAGGAGTTGGATTAGTAGCGCCACAAACTACTTCACTTGTGGAACCATTTGTGAATACCAAGACTCGAGGTAGGCCAGGTAAGAAGATGGATAAATCTACTCGTCGTGATCCATCCTTATTTGAGGTTGTAGATACCTAGGTTGGATGGATGTAGTCTTAGTGGTCTTCCTCCTAAAGTGAGTGCAAAACAAAAGAGGCGACCGAAGGAGAGGGTGGGTATAATATATTTATATATTTATCATAGCAAGATGATATAATCTGCACGTCTATACTAATTTTATAACTAACTATATACATGTGTGCAGGTGTATCGCACCCCACTACATAAGCCAGTTGAGTTTGTTGATGCATTTCCACAACCATTGAGGTCGTACATCCATCATGTAAAAGATGTGGCAGCAGATGGACATTGTGGGTACAGAGCTATTGCAGCATTATTACGTTATGGTGAGGATGGATGGGTACAAGCAAGAAGAGATTTATTGAATGAGCTTGAGTCTTATTCCGTTCACTATTCAGCACTTTATGGGTCTGAAAATAGGGTCTATGAGCTAAAGCACTCATTGGCGTACTTTGGACCTGATGCAAATTTTGATCGGTGGATGACTATGCCTGACATGGGCCATATTATTGCATCATGTTATGATGTTGTACTTGTGCACCTATCTAATGTACAATGTCTAATGTTCTTACTCTTAGATCAAGACCATTGCCACTATCAGATCGTAGAGAGATCGCTATCGGATTCATCAATCGTCATTTTGTGCAGGTATTTTATAATCTGAATATAAGTTGTTTATTTTATAAATATGTCCTCATCTATATATATTTACACCTTTGTGCTGGTATTCTTGAAGCCAAGTCATCCAATTCCCCCTATAGCAACAAACTGGGACAGATACCGAGAACCATGGACTACAGAATGGGCCACCCCATACATCACTCGCATACAACAATTCATATATATTACAAGGTCTACTACTATAACTAGAGAAATAATTGCATCTGATGATGGTTGAACTTGGTCTTTTAATAAATTCAAGGGTGACACATGTGAATTGGGCGAGGACTGTTGTTTTTCCCTTATCTCTCTCATTTTCGGGCAACTCTAGTTTTCCATACTCGTTGACATTCCCATGTCTTAAGAATGGGCGTTTTATATTTTTTTATTGCAAAGTTCAATAGATTTCTGGTCCTTGGATAACTCTGGAGAAAAAGTTTATTTACAATAGTAGAAAGCTAAGAGCATAAATGTGATTTTATTTACAGAATCCATATTTACAAAAATAAAAATAAAAATTACAGCAAAAAACTGTTTTAGTTCAGTAAACATATAAGAGATAGATACAAAGATGGAGTGTGGGAGATGGAAAATAAGATAGAGCAAAAATGAGAGAGAGATGAATGGGATGTCCAAACTTGCTCTTTGATTTGCAATATTGACAACTGTATTATTCCAGATATGAAAAATAATCAAAGATCATACGTAGGTTCAATAGGGACATGAACTCCAGGTATGCCATACTGTTTTGAATTTCACAGACCGTTCCAAGCCCAAACAAAAGGTGATTAACAGCCATTTTAAGACTTTGTTACATCCCAAAAGCATGCATCCAGTGGAGTAGAGAAAGAAATCATACAATGTATGTGTGTAATGCTCTTGTTGTTGTAGAGGTGTTAAGATTGTCCGTGTAACAGGTGTGCTGTGACCCTGAGTCTCTTTTTACTTATCCCTAGTTGGATGTTTGATGGTCATCTATTTCATTACTGTACAGTGGTTAAGGCAGTTGCTACTCCAAATTCAGCAGTCGAGTTGTCACTGACTGCAGAGAATGTTGAAAGTGTATTGGATGAAATCCGACCATATCTAATTTCCGATGGGGGAAATGTTGCATTACATGAAATTGAAGGAAATGTAGTGCGCTTGAAGCTACAGGGAGCATGTAGCTCCTGTTCAAGCTCTGTTATGACAATGAGATAGAGCAAAAATGAGAGAGAGATGAATGGGATGTCAGAGAGAGAGAAGACACGAGCAGAGAGAATTAAGGAGAGAGGAAATGAGGTAAAATTAAAAAGGTATTTTAGGAATATTGCTGGGTTTTTTAAAATTTATATGGTGGGTGAAAAGATAAGGTGGGTGGAAAAATAAGACATATGGATGGAAATAACAGCACTCATTAAAAGGGGAACAAGTTATTCAAAACACAAGTCTCCCAACAATTTTTACTTGGGCATACCAATCTTTTCTAATAAGACCAAACCAATAATCTCTTATTTGTACATAAATCTTCGAATTTTGTACGGATGTGAATTGTGGTCAGAGTCTGTCTGTGGTGCATCAGCTGTACCGGTACATCTGATCACGTGAGGGGTTTTAAAAAACAAGGGAAACCTGCTGACCTGGTCAGCAGGTAAATGTTTCACGCGCTGCTCCTAATATGCACTCAGTCGATGTCTTCTTCCTCAAAGTGGAGGGGGTTCAACTTGAAATTGATAATCTTCATTACATCAAAGTCATCTTCTTCAACTCCTCTTATGTAGAAAGTTTCTTCCTTGTCTCTGCAACCTCTCTCTCTTCTTTGTCATCATTGTAGAAAACCCATATTCTAGGGTTTGGATTTTGGGGAAATTTTTTGGGTTAGCATTTTGGGTTGATAATAGGAATTGGAATTCAGTTTTTCCAGTCGCTGGTAGGTTGTTGGCACTCCTCTCATCTGCAATCGAGCCCTTGTGAAAGCATTTGGTATTAGTTCCTTGTGAAGGTAAGTTAACACTATGTTTTATGTTATTGTTAATTGAATTTCTGTGGTGATGAATTGGGGCAAGAGGGGAAGTAGGTTTCTCACATTCATGAGATGAAGTGGGTTTCTCAGTCTGAAAAGTGTCGTGAGGTGAAGTGGGTATCTCACATTCATGGTTGTTATGTTCATGCAATTGCATATCTCTATATGCAATTACTAATCGCCTGTATGCAAATCCAAGTAACTGAATGCAATTACAGGATATAGTTTTGTTTTGAAATTATGCACGTGAGGTGATTTCGTGGTAGGTAGGTAGGTTTGACTGTGTTTTTGAATTTTTTTTATGGGGAGTAAAGTGTTCCGAAAGTGTAATGTTAGGATTGGTTAAGATTTGGATTGGGATTTGAAATGAGTAAGAATGTCGGCCCAATATAGAAATGCATTGGTGGGTTGTGTGCATTATCTGTGCAATGTTATAATCGAGGGCTGATGCACTTGCAAGTAGTGTCTTGCAATTGCATATCAGTATATGCAATTACTAAGCAACTGTGTGCAAATCCAGGTCCCCGTATTTTTTTAATTAAGCAATGTGATGTTGTGGTGTTTACTGGGTTTACGGGGTTTACGGGGTTTAGGGTGTATTAGGCTTTGGATTAGTATTCAAATTCTCGGCGCTAGAGAGAATTGCATGATAGTGTTTTGTACTTGATTTGTGCAAGTTATGGAAGCTCAAAAAAGGGGATCAGCGAAAGGAAAGCGCAAGGCCGAGAGTACTGTGCAACAAACAAGAGTTGGCCGAGATGCATTTTTTAATTTCATGTAAGTTACACGTACATCTACAAATTGGAAATGTGGTTGCTTAATATTATAATGGTTTTTTTTAAAAATAAATAAATGATTTACAGGAAAAAAGAACGACATGAAATGGGGAAAGTGGCCAATGCAAAGTTGGACCATAAGGTGAGAGATGACAATGATTTGGTCAGTTTATTAATTATTTTATTAAGAAGGGTATATTAATGAGAATTTTTTATTTCAGGTACAAGAAGAGATTAGTAATAAGTGGAGGAAATTGAACACTACAGAGAAGGCAACATATGGTTCTGCCTTAGAAGGTTCAAGCGGGCAAGTAAACGGCTCAGTGAATGAGATGAGTTGTATAACTAGATGCAGCCCGGACCGATTCCATCGTACGGTGGAAAAATTGTCAAATGAGAAGCGGTTAGCAATTAATGCTATTGGGTTCGGTAATGTGTCATCTTTGTCGTGCACTCGTTTACACCGCCAATTATGCCATTTTTTGATTCAAAAGTTCAATCAATTTCTTCACCTCACAGAGGGAAGGCCAAGGATTAAAATATCAGCCATGCAAATAATATTGGGCCTTCAATTTACGGATATTTTGGGGGATATATTGTTATCGTCTTAGGTATCGAAAAAAGAAGAAGACAGATATAGGCATTGAAACACATAATTTTGGTATAAAACTTTCATAAATGTTATGTACATTATCAATGAATGTATTGAACAAATAAAACTCAAAATTTACTAATAATAAGATATACATATGATGAAATATAAGTGTTATGTAATGCGTGTTAATGAAAAGTTTGAAAATAAAATGTTGATTAGAATGAATAAACTATGCATAAATCCATAGTTTGTTTTAACATTGGATTACAATTTAGATAAGTGTCCATCTACATAAATGAAGAGCTCCAATGAGGTTCAAACAATGAGGAACAACCATCTAGATTCATACAATAGTCATACCAAGTCACGTAACCCGAGCAGTTTGTAAGCCATGTTTGAACATGGTGCCTATAGGTCTCTCTTGAGCTCCCTACTATCTCCCCATATATGAGATAGTTAAGATTAACCCAACTAGTAGGAAAAGGGCGGTCCTGAAATAGTGCAAGTGGCGCCAATGCACAGGGCCCCTGATTTTTGAGGACTCCCTAAATTTTTTTATTTTACATAATTTATATTAATATTATAACAATTGTATATATACTCCAACGTGCAACAAATTGACACAAAAATTTATTTAGTGGAGTTGGTTTCTAGTGCATATCCCTTGGTACAAGGCTCACGTGAAAAATTTTAAGAACATAATTTTAAATAGTTTTAAAAAAGAAGCACGTGAAAAATATAAGGGGACAATCCAATTAAATTAACAATAGTATATATCACACCCATACGCTTTTTCTTTAAAAAATAATAATAATAATTTCTTCGACTCAAAACAAAACAAAACAACATAAAAAATAAAAAATCATGTCTTCTTCTTTCTCATGAACTCTTATTTTTTCTTACCGAACATACCAACATTTAACTTTATCAAATGAACGCAACATACTCAACGAACACAACCCTTGCGTTCGGGTGAAAAAATAGTGCGTTTGTTTGAAAAAGAAAGTTAGTGGGGTCCATTTTCCAACGGACAACTTTACTCTACGAACACACTCCTTGCGTTCGCATGAATAAATATCCCGTTTGTTTGAAAAAGTAAGTTCATTTGGCCCATTTTTCCGGGGAACGGGCAACTTTACTCAACGAAAGCAACCCCAGCGTTTGCGTGAACAAATAACCCGTTTGTTTGAAAAAGTAAGTTAGTTGGGCCCATTTTTCAGGGGAATGGGCAACTTTACTCAACAAACGCAACCTCTACGTTTACGTGAACAAATAGCCCGTTTGTTTGAAAAATTAAGTTAGTTTGGCCCATTTTTCCGGAGAACGGGCAACTTTTCTTAACAAATGCAACCCCTACGTTCACGTGAACAAATAGCCCATTTGTTTGAAAAAGTAAGTTAGTTGGGCCCATTTTTTCAGGGAACAGACAAGTTTACTCAAAGAACGCAATCCATTGTGTTCGCATGAACAAAAAGCCAGTTTGTTTGAAAAAGTAAGTTAGTTGGGCCAATTTTTCCGGAGAAGGAGCAACTTTACTCAACGAACGCAACCCCTGCGTTTACATGAACAAATAGCCCGTTTGTTTGAAAAAGTAAGTTAGCTTGGCCACTTTTTCGGGGAACGGGGAACTTTACTCAACAAACGCAACCCCTGCATTCGCTTGAGCAAATAGCCTGTTTTCTTGAAAAAGTAAGTTAATTGGGCCCATTTTTCCGGGGAACGGACAACTTTACTCAACGAACGCAACCCATTGCGTTTGCGTGAACAAATAGCCCGTTTGTTTGAAAAAGTAAGTTAGTTTGGCCCATTTTTCTGGGGAACGAGCAAATTTACTCCACGAACGCAATCCCTACGTTCGCATGAACAAATAGCCCGTTTGTTTGAAAAAAGTAAGTTAGTTGGGCCAATTTTTCCGAGGAACGAGCAACTTTACTCAACGAACGCAACCCCTGCATTGACATGAACAAATAGCCAGTTTGTTTGAAAAAGTAAGTTAGTTTTGCCCTTTTTTTTGGGGGACATGCAACTTTACTCAACGAACACAACTCCTGCGTTGACGTGAACAAATAGCCCGTTTGTTTGAAAAAGTAAATTAGTTTGGCCCATTTTTTAGAAGAACGAGCAACTTTACTCCATGAACACAACCCCTGCGTTTACATGAACAAATAGCCCGTTTGTTTGAAAAAGTAAGTTGGTTGGATATATTTTTTCGGCGAACAGAAAACTCTCCTTAACGAACGCAGCTGTTGCGTTGGTGTGAAAAAATATCCCGTTTGTTTAAAAAAGTAAGGTGGTTGGGGCATGTTTTCGGCGAACGGGTAACTTTTCTCCAAGAACGCACGTATTGCGTTCGTTTGAACAAATACCCTGTTGGTTTAAAAAAGTAACTTTGTTGGCCTTCTTTTTTGGCGGAACGTCGAGTATTTTTAAACGAAAGCAAACCCTTACGTTCGTTTGAACAAACTTCCATTATTAAGAATAGAATAAGAGTGCTGCTAAACGAACCCTAAAATTAATTTAGTACATCCTACTATAAAAGTATATATTGAATTACTGATTTATCCTAATATAAAATGACCAAAAAAGATATATGGAATTGTGAAACAAATATAATTTTAATAAGTGCACCCCACTAACTATATTCAACCCTAATCAAAAGATTGCTTGTCCTATTGTGTTTTTAAGGAAAGATGTGGTAATTGCAAGAACTTGGAATTGCAAAAACAGTGTCAACGGTTTTAGTAGAAGCATAAATCCATATGAAAAGTCAAAGATTTATAAACACTATTAAAAAAATCAAGCTGAAAATTAACTATAAAATAATGCTACAAGTATTAGGGTGTATCAGAGAATTTTTAGTAGTTTTATAGGGCGTACTTAGTTAATTTTACATTTTAATTAAAATATTAGGGTGTACTTAGATCATAAGGTGTACTTAGATCATAAGGTGTACTCAGTTAATTTTAAGGTTCGTTTAGCAACACTCTAGAATAAATATAAAATTACTTTGGTTTCTCAAAGAGATTTTCCTTTCACAGAGAATAACGCAAAACTTAGCACCATCCCTCAGAAGACACAATCAAATAATAAAAACAGATTTATATTTCACCTAAGCAACTCATGATTTTGGCACAAAGACAAATTATCCAGTACAAATTTCCTTTATTTGTTTTTTCACATGTATCCATACTCCTTTTCAGTAACCAATGCAGTGATGTGCACCTTCCTTGCCATTTGTGCACCTACAATAGGAAAAATTGAAAAAATTAGACGCAAGAGAAATCATAAAATTACACAATCTACAAATTTGAACAGCAAGAAAGAAAAAAACAGTAATTAGAATGAACAACCAAATAATGAAATAACCTCAAAATACAACCAATCAAATTCTATGATGACAATTACCCAAATTGAAGTAAATAATAGTGCAACTAAAAAAGAAAATTATCGCTTTTCGTTTAAAATAAAATTAAAAAATTACAATCATGAAGCATGAAACTTAAACTGAATACAGAACAGGAAAGAAAAAAATTGCAACCAAATGTTCCTATTATAGGAAAAGGGACTAATATGGGCGTTCAATTGGGAAAATGGAAATATTATTAGCCTTTAAGGCTTTCTATACAAAGAGAAAACAGATATCACACAAAAACATTAACAAATTTCAAACAGCAATTGTGTACTTAAACTAACTCTTTACCCAAAAAAAAGGAAAAGCAAAGAAAAAATAGAGCTATACTAATTATTTCTCCGCTAAAAAGACAATCATATTAGTAATGTATATACCTTAAATGCTTCACAGCTTTATCTCTTAATTGTTCCCATATGAAATTTTTTGACTTCATCCATTATGCACAACAAAACAGAATAGATAGTTTAAAGAACAAAACTAATATCAACTAATGAAAACAGGAATAGTGGCTCAATTTACATTATATTGCCAAATCACATACCAAATGGATGCTTGGTAATAAACCAAAATGAAGCTATTGATATGCAAAACAGATAAATAAGTTTAAACACACAAACAAAGGCATAGTCACCCAAAGACTCAATCTTTGGGTTCAAATACTAAAACAATTTATTCATCATATAAAGATCATATAACTTGGATTAAATATCATCCAATTTGTTTCTTTCTTAGAAGATCTGCATTAGAAGGTCAGAGCGTTTGCAGTCACAAGAAAAAGGAATTTCACAGAAAGTTGAAATAGAAGTAACTGAAAGAAAGCATTTTCTTCACCTAACTGCTTCTAACCCTTCAACTCCTCTGCCAAAAGAATCCCCTGAGAAAACAAAAGAAGAACAAAAATTAAAGCCTAATCTGGACACAACTCTAAATAAATGAATTAATGAGAAAAGCAGAGATGAAGAGGAGAGCACCAAAAAACAGCAAGCAACTAAAATGAACTGCTGATTATGAATATAAAAAAGATTCTTGAAGGCAGAACCATCTAAGCTTATAATCTGTAACAGAAATTGACACATTAAATCTAACACAAATAACATGTTATCTAAAACTCAAACAAATCAATACAACACTCGAAAAGCAAAAATACCACTCGACATTCCAAATGTCATCTATAAATGGCACATAACTTGTCCCTCTCAATGTCAGTACACAATCAAAAACTGGAAGCACCGTGTTATTTGGAGTGTAACACAGCATGCGATTGGCCTGTCATGATATCCAGCTTCTTTCCAATCGGACTCTTTGTGTAAAGGACAATTGCCATTTTCTGAATAAGCACTTGATGTAATCAGAAAAATCCAACTCAAAGGTTGCAAAGATTCATGACCAATGATGTGCGATAATTGGTATAAAACTATGAATAGCACACAATAAACAACAGAAAGAAGAAACCTTGATACAATTAACATGACTATTGCAAATTCAAAAAGAAATAAATGACCAAAACTCTGCTGCACAATCATTAGAGGCTTCTTGAACAGAGACAAAACAAAGCAAGTACAAGTCCTAGCGAAGCTCTGTCATCAACCCTTCAATGAAGCAACTCGTAAGAAACTCACCACCACCATTGTCTTGAATGCCCATATGGTAGCCAAGATCAATATCAAGAAGTGCAGTGCCACCATTGCATACCCAACATGAGTGTGACATTTCAGCAAACAAATGGAGAGCATGTGGTGATATGCCAGATGTATCAACCCCAAAACCCAATTGCTTTCAAGCTTCTTGATCAAGATTCTTCAAAGACAAAAACCGAGTAATGATCTAAATTTTTGTGGACATGATGGGTTGTTTTATATAAACATGTAGGGGTAAAATCGTCCGTTCAGAATAAATTGCCCCTTCTCGTTTATGATGCTATGTATTTCGGATAATTGTGCCCGGTGATTGAAAGTACAAAATATATCTACTTATGCTAGTACAATAAAATATGATCCATTATTCTTATTTCGGTTTGCACACAGTCACTCATACATTGCATCGCCGTAGTGCAATTGCATGTGTGTTATGCAAACGCTACCCGCCTGTGAGCAAACTCCACATAGCTTAAAAACGCAAAGTTAATGAATGTATGGTGCGAAGACAAAGAAAAGTAACTAACTACTTCATTATGACCTTATGGCTATTAATACATATTAGGGTTAACCACATTATGGTTTACGAAATTGGGGATATTTTTGAATATGATTTGTACTACATGACAATTTCTATTACTAAATATTTTCGAATAATTGGTCCTTTTGTAGTATAATATGTTCGGATTATTGCCCCTTACCGTTTGTCATGCTCTGTATTTCAAATAATTGAGCCCTTCGATTTATAGTAAAAAATATTTCTAATTATGCAAGTACAAGTAAAATATGATCCATTTTTCTTATTTTCGTTTGTGCACAATCACTCTTGCATTGCATCACCAACATGCAATTGCATGCTTGCAATGCAAATGTTGCCCGACTGTTGGCAAACTCTTCAGAGCATAAACACGAAGCTAAAAACATACAATTGCATAAACTCATTACTCAAAATATATTGAACTCCTAAACTGCATGAACTCATTACCCAAAATACATTCAACTCATAAACCAGAAAAAGAGGGTTGTTTGAACTCTTACTTGATGTTTCCAAATTTTCAACGCATCCTCTTTACACTTCCTTTCTCCACCAACTCAAATGTCGTCGTTCACACAATTCCAACAAATCAAACTAAATTCCACTCAATTTGGTGACCACTACATCATGGAGGCTGGACCCATCATCAATTTCGCAACGATTACCTCTCTGCATATCAGTTTTGGGCAAGCAGAGAGAAGAGTTGAGGACCTCGCTTAGGCAGAGTCGCCAGCTTTGTCTTCAGTTTTCTCGTGACGACCTCGATTCGGTGAGCATGCTATGCTATTTGCCTTTGGAAACTTATTTTTGTTCATTTTGTTTCCATTTAAAAACAAAAAATGAAATTTTACAAAAGAAAAACATACATCCACATGCTTGAATGAGTAAGGAGTAAAACCTTAAAGATATGGAAGGCCGTTGCCAGTGCCTCTATCAGTCCACATCGCACCCTATCGCATCTTGAGCAAGCAGACAGGGAGTACCTGGAATGGAAACAAACAGCGAACGCATTAATGCATTGAATCAAAGACCGACCTACTAATTAATTCCTCAGGCATGTCGCTCTATCAAATAAAAAAAATGATCTCAGTAAACCCTAAATTTCAAAATCAACTTTGATGGGTCCTGGAAATCCCGTACCTAGCCCCATCAGATCTCTGGTCTTGGTGTTAATTACTACGCAATTTCAACGGTGAGCTCTTGAACGGATCCGATCGTGGATCAATGGCGGTCATCGAGGCGTTAAACCTCGCAAAACAAGAATCGCATTGGAGGAGCTTTTCTTCATGCCTCGTCGTCTCTCTCTCTTTCTTCACGCTCATGGGAAGTAGGGAGAGGATTTGGTGGGCAAGCAGGGAGAGCATTTGATGGGCAAGCAGAGAGAGGATTTGGGGGCGCTTATGATTTGATTTTGGCAAGCAGAGAAAAGAGCTGGAGGCTCTTACGATTCAATTTAGAGAGAAAACTTGGAGCGAGCGTCGTCTTCCACCTCCACAGCATGCGTCTAGTTCTGTTAGCCCTTATAAGAGTCACATGTGACTCAGGTGCTCAATAACAAAGGGCTGAATAGGTTATCCAGTCATTCAATCTCAACCATCCATTTTTGAAATGCAAACTCAACCCTTGGATTAGTGGCTGTACAGATACAGCCAAGGCACCACAGAATTTTCCATTTTTCAAAGCATTCTTTTAAGTTCTTTTTGTTATTTTCAAAATTTTAAAATCTTGTAATGCCAATTTTATCCTCCATTAAAAAATAAATAAAATATAAAAACAAACCGATGGTCCGCTGCCGAGAGTGGAGTGTTGAGCGCAGAGTGTGAAAGAGATGGAAGAGTTGAGGAAGCTGGAAGAGGTACAGAGAATGCTGACGTTCGTACAATCTCGAGGCATTCCAACGACCTCGTCCCCTGACGACTGTAGTTGCTTTCTTACTAAGCTCATCCTCCTCCTGGTAATCTACAACTAAGCATTATAATTGAAGTCTTACTGTCAAGAAAGTAATTTTCTTCTTAAAATTTGGTTCTAGATTTTCTTCTAATTTTAATTTGTAGAAACAACCAGAATTTTTCTGATGCAAACTGCTTTGTTTATTATGTTTTGTTTTGTTTTTTGTTTTTGTTTTTGTTTTTTTGTTTTTTTGTTTTGTTTTTTTGTTTTTTTTCTTTCTAAACTTGGAAATGCTATGCCAAAGGTACAACCATGTGGAGAACTTGACTTGGGCAAAAAGTGCAGTTTGGTTTCTGAATATATGCCAAAGGTGAGCATTGTATCATTAGCTGATTATCTGATTTTGTTCAATTCAATGTCAATAGAAATGGGTATGTGCTTATGTCACTTGTTTCACAGATTTCTGCTGCATTTCTTGATGAAGCATCCAAATGGCTTAATGGAGAAGGTAAACCAAAATAGAAGATAAAAATATGTTTTTTGTACTTCTCGCAGACGTGCATTTGAGACTAAACTGATTTCCATTTGCACGCCATACGCACATACACAGAGTAAAATCTACATTTAAAGATATTTTGTGAGCTATATTAACAGGATTTATTTAGTTTTTAATCTATGATGCTGCACAGATTACAACTGATATCATACCCACCCCGTGAATATGTTGTATGTGATGCCACACTTCCTGGCTTGACTGCTACATCATGGAATAAAGCAATTGTGTAGAACATTATACACAGATACAAATAGATTCCTTCCTTTTTCCATTTTCTTGATAGATACAAATGCTATACTTTGAATGGTTGCCTTTAGCTTCCTCAAATTCGAAGGATCGTATTATTTATTGAAGCAGTTTAAGAGGCTGGGTTCAGTAGGTGTGCATACTACTTGGTGCTGGTGTTTACACTTCCTACTACATTTATGTTTCTGGAGAAGGTGTAGTTGGGAATGGAAAGTATTGAATTGCATGCAGAGGATTACCTTTGTGCTTGTGTTGCATTCATATGAGGGTTGAGTGCTAGCAGTTTAGCATAAGAATTGCGATCTTATGTGAGATCTTTATATTCTTGATTTTCACTCCTCCTAGGTTATGTCTTCTTACTATGTTTCTGTTTTCTTCTTGATGCTCATTGTTCATTCTCTACGAGCTGATTTCCCTCACTTTGTTTGGCCTTCTGTATATATCCTGTTAACGAGGACATCACCCCTTTTACTTGATTTTGGTGTAGATTTTCTTTAAATAAACAGATACAAATAGCTTTACATATTTTTATAGCTTTGACTTTTGCTTTTTTTACAGGCTATGAAGAAAAGTCTGTTGAAAATGCTTTGCAGCTTGCCTGTAGCAATAAGCCTGAGTCTAGCTCATTGGACAATAGTTCTGAAGAAATGGCTATGGTTGGACTGGACGCAATGCAACGAGCAAATTCTACCCTTGAAGATTTTGTAAGCAGGCT
This sequence comes from Prunus dulcis, assembly GCF_902201215.1. Classification (NCBI taxonomy): domain Eukaryota; kingdom Viridiplantae; phylum Streptophyta; class Magnoliopsida; order Rosales; family Rosaceae; genus Prunus; species Prunus dulcis. Next base: position 18,522,679 of record NC_047655.1, on the reverse strand, counting down.
TTGTTCTTGAAGATTGATTCTATATATAAGAATATGCATTATTTAATAGTTGAATATTCATGTGCATAGTACGTGTAAGAGAATGACTAGTTGCAGATTTAGTAGTAAAGCTAACATGGAAAGCTTACCGATTTGAATTATACTAAAATTTCACTTTTCTTATTAAATTTACTAGGGCATTTTGGTTGCCAATGGGAAATGCTACATATGATAGTATTGAAACGATTCTCTTATTATATTTTTCAGTTTCTGAAAGTGAAGTAATCTAACAACCTCAGGTAACCCTTTTTTATAAGAACAGTATAGTATTCTCTGAGTAGGACCTTTTGTATGAAGTTCTGTGGGAAATAGTCAATTGATACAATCCTCAAGGATGTCAGTTGCCTCAATCTTAATATATTTTACTTATGTTGTCCTTTGCATTCAATGCCTCAAGAACAGAATGACGAAATTTCTTACGTTCATCCAGTAGTTGATGAGCATATTTTACTATACCAATGTTGTTATATTGATGTTCAAAATGCTTGCAGTGGTTGTTACACTGGTCGAAAGAAACTTCAGTTCTTCCAATTAAGTAGTTTTTACATGTGCAGGTCACAAAATTTAGCTAAACCACTTAACCCTCAATTCAACATTATTTCTTGCTAATTTTTGTGTTTCAAAATTTGCATGCTATGGCTGAAACAAATACAGTTGTATGCCCACTGGCACAAATGCATCGTGAATGTGTTTCAACTATAAAGTAGTATAATCAGGTTATGGAATAATTATGAACTCATTTTTTCAGTGCAGATCTTATTTTATGTTTCATGGGATGGATATAAACAAACCACAATCAGTATTCCAATATCTACCTGTGCTTTCATTCACAGAAAGCTACATTTATCAGGTAATGATCTACACAAATGACGTCAAGTTCAGTTCTCTCTTTTTTGCGAAAGGAGAAAATGCAGCTCCCAGAACAGTTATTGAACTTGTGGGACGCCCTTGGGAAACTATTTCTATGTAGTTCCACAAGGAATCATACGCTACCTTTTTATATTTTGGAAAAAAGAACAAAGCTTTGTGAGCCTGCATTTCTTCCCGCTCGTACTTGTTAGTAAAATTTTGAAACAAAAAAGAGGGACTACGCAGTAGGCAGTGAAATTATCTTTTAAGGAATCGCAAATTTTGGTTGATTGAGAGTGCAATGGTATGATGAGCAGAGTTGTCACCAGTTGATCTCTGATTGGTGAGCTTCTATGTTATTTCTTCCCTTTTGTCTCATTCTCTTAGAAATCATGGTTCTTGTTGTTACAGCTTGATCGTTTGAATGAGAAGACATTGCATGCACCAAGCGACGAAATGAACATGTTAGAAAGAGGAAGCCAGACGGTACTGCTAAGAACTTGGGAGCAATAAACACAAAATTATTTGAACTTGGGTATTAACTTTTATGTGACCAATATCTTTTGGGCCGCAGGAAGGTCAGTGGCTAATTTCTAGGTGTACAAACATGTTTAAAAGTGACCCATTCAGACCACTGTCATGTCTACTTGAGTGTCATGGCCTTTTGACAAAAAGGTACTATCGCTTTCTGATTATATTAATTCTTGGGGGAAGATAAAGGAAATCTGAAGTTTTTGTGTTTATTTCACTTCTGTTTATGGGTTTAGGATACAAGATGAGTTTAAATCTGGAGAAGGATATTGGGCGCTGGAAAGAAAGCTTTGTTATGCACTTATAAATAAAACGGAGGTATGGTTAACATCTTGGGTTGTTACTTTTCAAATATAGCTAGTTTCAACATGTTTGTAGAAATGTTTATCAGAAATAGATTCAGAAATTATCAACGTGTAGAAAAAAATCTGTCACCTTTCCATACCGACTCTACGCGTCCCATCTGAAGATTCCAGACAGTATCACAAAACATTCATGAAAACCCAGTCACCAAACAGAAGGTTCACTGCCTGTTCAAGCACAACCTCTGTGATAAAACTCTACCCGCTTTCTTTGACTCCAGGATGACCATGAAATCCACTGCAACCTAAGCCCCACTCGCGTTCCTCAGAGTCCATCACATGACTCTCAAGCCTTTCCAAGTCCCAACCTCTTTCATATTGTTGTCATTTTTTCCTTTGTACTGCGAAAGCCACTTAATTGATATACCTACAGATTTAAATTTTCTGCTTAATTTTTACTTTCTAATTTTAAGGTATTGAAGGTATGCTAGTTATGAATTTTCTGCTTCCAGAAACTCTTTTGTAGAGTTCTTCATTCCATTCTGATGAGTTATATAGCAGTGAGGCATAGGCATGCTCAAGCCCTCTCTATTAAGAAAATGATAAAATTTGGTTTCACAGATCTCTGTTGAAGATGTTATAAAGGCAATTAATCAGAAGTCCTTCGATTATCGAGTGCTGAATCTTTTACTGTACCAGTTGAGAGGAGAAGAGGTATAGTAGTAGCTTGTTTATCTGTATCCATGTTTCTTAATGAACTGAATCTATGCTGACTTATAAATATTTTTCCTGTGTACATATCTGTTGTTTGGGTGTGTGCATATGTATGTTTATGCATGCATGTGTCTATGTATATCAATTTCATTGATTACATCTAAATTGTTAGTGAGATTTAATTAGTCTATTAAAATAATAGTAATTTTAGGCAAAAAGTATTATTAAAAAAATAGTAATAAATAGTAGTGAGATTTAATCTCAGCCATTTATAATGTGTTAATCTAATGGTCAAGAACTTGTGTCAAAACTTGTGTCAAAAATAGAGTGCCAGGGATCCGCCCCCATATATATAAATTGTTGCATGGATGCTTCTCTCCATGTCGAGGTGTAAGATCATAGAACTTGGTTTGTCTTCTAATAAATAGAAGAACGGATGTTGTCAATATGATATGATGGTGTTAGATGTTCCATTTTGAACAGTATAGCTGTTCTCATAGTATTAATATAAAATCTATTTCCTAAGAAAAGAAAAAAGGATTATAAAATCCCCTTACAGCACTCCTTGTGCCTATACTGAAATGTTGCAAAAGTATTAATTGATGTTTTCTTTGTCTATTTGAAATGAAGTGTGATGTAGCTCATCTTTTGCTTCACATGTCTTTAACAAGTATATTTCATTTGGCTAATCGTGTTCACCTTTGAAGCTGTAATAAAGGTTAATGAGTTGCATATGGAGTTTCTATCAATCTCAGAATTCCTAGTTGAGGTAGCTGATGATCTGTGAGTACTCTTCTTTCTTTCTATTTTCTATTTTTTCTTTTTTTCAGTCAAATGCTCTAATTACATAATAGAGATTTTAGTGTTTCACCTTATAGTTGTAAGTGTGTGACTTCCTTTCAATATGTTACTGCCATGTTGGTAGACTGGAATATTTTCTTGTACTAGACCGTATATTATCTTGCATTTACTATATGCCTGCGCTGCGTGAGAGGCGTCTTGAAATTTTGCATCTACCTTTATCTATTATTAGGGAACACTAATGTTATTATTTCAATTAATTTTTGTTGCAAGCACATCGTCTGTATCATTTGCCTTGAGTTGACACAATGATGTTGTAGGTTTGACTATGAGGTGAGCTCTTTAATTTGCAGAGTTTATGACTGTTGAATTCCGTCCCATTTTAGTTTTTCCGATTCTTTAGTCCAAAATATTGGCTCATCATGCAGGAAGATGTTATAGAAAATAACTTCAATATATTGCGCATGTTTGTCAGAACATATGGAGCGTGTGCCCCAACTGTGCTGGTAAGTATGCCAAGCATGTCATTTAAGCACCGTTTTATAAAGAAAAAAACCCTTTTCTTTCTTTTTTGCTTCTGTTTTCTTTAGATGGGGGATGCGGGGACAAGGCCCACGCTTGCTCGCTGATATTCGGGATTGAATTATAGTACCACTTGTGACACTAGTCCGCTTCTTGGTTTTCCATTAAATGCAATTTACTTTACCTTAATTTGAAGTATGAAGTTGCCTTAATTTGAAGTATGAAGTTCAGGATAGTTTGGTGTCCCTGGTTGTCCAGCGTACAAATTACTTAGTACAAGTATGCACTAAAAAGAAATGCAGTTTCTTTTGTTTTTGAACGGACGTTTTGCATGTTTTAGAGCATCTCCAGCTGCATCGCTACTCCCTTATCCCTAGCCATTTTAGCGAAAAAGAAGGAAAAACTACCCTCCAGCAGAGTCGCTACCTCTCTCGCCATTTTGGAGATCGCTATTTTGGCTCGCTACATGTAGTGAGGGGGAGAGAGAAATTCAGGCTCACCAACTGAAAGGTGCGCAAGAGAGAGAGAGGGGGAGAGAGAGAGAGAGAGAGAGAGAGAGAAGAAGAAGAAAGGTTCGGTGGGTTTGAGACAATTAGCTTTTGGGTTCTTTTTTTTTTTTTTTTTTTTTAAATGAATTTAAAATAATAAAATATTTGAGGTTAGCTAAAATAGAGAGCATTGCTGGAGAAACCAACTTTTAAGTGGTTAGCTATTTTAGCTAGAATTTAGGTAATATTTGGAGAGTCTCCTGGAGATGCTCTTACACATTCTACTCAGAGACATCCAATGTAGCAGGTAGTAACTAACGGAATTTGTGATTTGGAGCAAACAGAAATAAACCATATGTCAAGGAACAGCAGCCTTAAATCTATAAGCCTTAACTCTGGTAGACTGAGATAACGATACATCGGTTTGATACAGTGGTTCCTTGAGACAATATAATTGCTGTGTTGTCAATGAAATACAAGCTTTATGAGTTGTTAGATATAAGAAATATGATAGCTTCCACTTACATATATTGTTGGTATTATCTGTCATGATGTTAAATTCCTAGAACAGTGGAATTTCATCAATTTGAAAAAAAAAAAAAAAAAAGACTGCAAAAAAAAAAACCTTTGCAGTCTTTTTTTTTTTTTCTTTTTTTTTTCATCAGTTTGATTTTTGATAAATATGTATGAACTCTAATAAGTAATACCCACCAATTTTTACCGCTTCAGGCAAAATACATAGCTGAGGCTGAAGAGAAGTATAACAATTTACTGAAAATGCTGGATCCTCAGCTGTCCTTGAATTACCGGAGAAGATGCGAAGAAGCAACTAAGGAAGGTAAGTTTGCCACCCTTACAGCATGTGAAACTGGATCCTCTTTTCTTTCACCCCAGGTTCTGCTGATGTTTATGGAATTTGAAATTTTTAGGAGGGAATATGTCTGCACATCCTCTTGGAACATGGAGTATACCACCTCTAATACTAGATGAGGAATTTTATCGATCCAGTCTGTTAGATTCGAAGACGCAGTTGTAACCTTGGATTTAAACAGTTGGGGTTTGGTTCGGTGTCAATGGAACAGGATTTTCTCTGTTTTGTTATAAAAATTTTGCTTCCTCGTTTCATTGTTTTTCTGTTTCCTCCCCTACTTTGATTCTGCTACCAGCGATCTCCCGCACAACTAAATTTTCTTCTGCTCACGTGGTTTTCTGAGTTGTAGATATTTGAAAAAAAATGCTTGACATAATACCGTCTCAAAGCCTCAATACATGTTTTTCTGAGTTCTTTTATATATAAGAACATGCTTTTCTGAATTGATATTTGAACAAAAAAAATACAAGCTGTTAGCTGGTGACCACACTTGTGTTTGAATAATTCAAAAGAATTGAGGCTTATAGCTGTAATCGGTGGACCACTAATTTTGAAAGGAAAGGGCCAACGAATAGTATTTTATCCAAAAATAAGGACCAAAAAAATGGAGATGTTTTTCTGGTAGAATAACCATTTCAGCTTAAACAGTCATCCCAGCTTATTCATGGTAGTATTTGAACTTCAATCAGGTAACCCGTGTGATTTTCAGTGCCCTTTAGATCAATGGGATGACTGCATCTTATTGTGAAATCCGAAACTCTCAACTACCCTCAATCAACTGGTATACTTTTAAAACGACATAAACAAAGCCTTTTTATTTATATGAGAAATAGATACAAAGCCTCACAAGTTTCACTTGGATTGATATGCAAACAACAGAGTACAACATGGTTATACTTATGCAGAAACACACACGCTGAAATATTAGTGGCTGCTAATTACTGGGAAAAACAACATTTCTTACACAGGGTTCAAGTAGTTTTTCACCTCTAACCTCCACTGGAAACCCCACCACACTCCAGCAGAGAATTCAAGGAGATAGGGGCCAGTCGAACCCACCATTGTCAAGATAAAAACCATCATAGAACCTCATTTCTACATCCTCCATACTTTGGTCGTCTTCCCAAGCTTCATCTAACATCTCTTCGTCAAAATCGTCATCCATTACACTGGCGACGAAGTCCCAAGCTAAGTAGCCAGAAGAAACTGAGTAGTTTGAACATTCATCCCAGCCCTCATTGTCTGAACCTGGTCCAATCACCTTCAGTCCTGAGAATTTCTTGACAAACCTTTCATCAAGCTTTACACTATAGCACCCTCGCACATCTAATAACTGGAGCTCAGGGCACTTCAAGAGTATCTGGCACACAGCTTCTGTACTAATACGGAGGTAGAGTATCTCAAGGTGATTGAGTTTTGGCATTGTGGCTGCTATTGCAAGGGCCTCGTCATCTTGAGAGACCTTGTCAAGTACCTCCCATCCGTACATACATCTCTGCAACTTTCTGAGATGTTTGCAGTGCTTTCCAATTGCCTCAAGTGCAGGACCTCCAATAGTTTTGCAGTAGCTTACATCCAAGTAAGTTAGGGTAGAGAGCCTTGCAGCAATCTGTTCCACTATCAAATCACTTATTTCACTTCTTGGCAGCCGCAATGTCCGAAGAGAATTGGCACTAGCAAACAGAATTTTTTGTCTTAGAGAAAAAAAAAAAATTTGTATCCGAAAAATAAAATATAACCAGCATGACCAAATCAACAGTTAATCTGTTTTAATCAATAAGAATAAGATAGTTAGCTGCACACACTTTCTAGTTCTCAACAAAATTTGAGACCTTATCTTTGTTTAAACAAACTTGTTATCGATCTAGAAGCTTGTAGCTCTTGAGCTTTTCAAGGTTGGCTACTAACTAACCTTATTTATAAAAGCTAGTGCTCCAATGTTTCATGTATGAGCTAGTCGTGTGTCATATAAAAGAAGTGAGGTTCTTGAGGCTTGGTGTGGTTGTGAGGTGTTCCGCGTTATGCATGCTTGGTCTTTTTGTATTTATATAGTGCATAGCATTTTGGAATAGTTAATGTTGTGGTTCAACCCACAGATTACTATCTTCCTAACGTAGCTGCATGATCATATTCCATGGTTTCACAAAAACAAGATTTACATTAGAACATTGAATTATCGTCAGATCTTGCTTTTCAATGGACAAGAGCACATTTTCTAATAACTGCAGCTTCCTGTCATTTCTGTTTCAAAAGATTTTTTGCCATTAAATTTCTGAATTTGATTTTGCAGCTAATCAATCTCGATCTAGGGCAAGATGGGTAATTACCCATGGGCCAAGTCAACTACAACTTTGAATATAACAAAGTGCAAACAATACATAATACAAATGCATACAAACAAGGATTGATATTACCACTAAAAACACACTAGCACACATACATGGGGACACCTCAACATTACATCAAAATTCAAGCACTTTTAGAAAGCCTTCTCACACAGTTGGACACTCACAACATTATACCTCACTTCTTATACATATCACACACTACTTCTCTCATACAGTACATGAATGGTGCATCAGTTCCTATATATAAATGAGGAGATTGATTATGTGTCCACCTTAGAGGCTGTGCAATCATCTAAGTTGTGGACTATTCAATATTATTCAAACATAGTTAAGGAAAATGCTAAATATACCCCAAATCTCGCAAAACCTTTTGCTCCATCACAAGCCTATATATGTGGCACATTGTGCAAGTCACTCACACTCAACCCATGCATGTATGCATACCGTGAAACTGGATGGGAAAACAAAGGTATGCCACATCACGGAATAAATAAATCTATAAAGGGTCCATTTGGATTGAATGGCTTAAAAGAAAGGAAATTGATTTGACAGGAAGACTAGATTAGTTTGCGAAGCTATAATCGCAGTAAATGTAACATATATTTGAAATGTATTTGAAATTTGAAATAACAGAGGGAATAAAGTTGAAATGAACTCAAATTATATACAACCAATGATTTAAAAACCATATGTTCTTTTCTTTTTCTTCTCATACAAATATAAACATTTATGATCACTACCATATTAAACAAATGCGGCTAATCACAAAATGGTAACTGAAAGCAGGTAATGATAATGTGATGTTGTTGCACTTACTGGTCAGCAATAAAGGAAAAACTCTGGTCATTGGGAAGGCCAGCAACGCAGAGTTTGCGGAGTGAACCCGAGCTTCTTAAAACCAGCATTTGAAGCATTCGTGTAATGGTCTCTGGCGTCCGAAATTTACTCCATTCCATAATGTCTACCTCCTGCCAGCAGTAAGGCCCAGCCACTGCTCTTCCCCATGACTTGCAGACCCTTGGGATTACAGTAAGCGTCTCTTGGAGTGGTAGTTTCCTAAATATGAGCCCAAGGGCATCAGGTATAAGCTCGTCCCAACTCCGGAACTCATTCTCCTCCTCCATTTAATTTCCTTCTTGCAAGAAAGAAAGCTACTTTGAAGAACTCGCCAAAAAACCAAATCTCTATATGCATAAAAAAGAACAAATTCGCACACACTGATAAAAGATCTGCTACGATTAGACATACCCAGCATCAAAAGACTCAGAAAAAATGTGTTTTTCACAACCCACCACCACATGACATAGAATAGACCAAATAAGAAACCAAGAAAATCCCAAAAGGCAAGTACCAATTGCATGAATGCGTCAGGATCAATTAGAAAAGATACAATTCATTAAACAATTAAGCCTAAATTTGGAAAAAAAAAAATCAATCAATCAATCAATCAGGCGAAATAGAAATGGGACCAAAAAAATAGAATAGAAGATTACCTGTTATGGGATTTCTTGGATCTGCAAAGGCGCCAGTTTATCTTTCTGTGAGGACTGAGATTATGGTTTTGTGTATGAGTGCCAGAGAGAGAGAGAGAGAAGAGGGGGGTGGGGGGGCGTGTTGTGTTCAGGGCCAGATTGAATTATGAAGCAGAGGTGAAGCTTTATCGAGTGTTTTATAAAAGCAAAAAGAAAGAAGAAAAAGGAGGAGAAGGACACTTACCAGAAAAAGGAGTGAGGGTGAGACGAGACGAGGAAAAAGAAAACGTGAAACCGAAGTTAATAATTGATACCCGACCTTTTTATTTACAATAATAAGGAGATTGTAATTTAAGTTGTTCGTAATATTTACTTGTGTATTCGAGATTTTTTGTTCGATTTTCCCTCTCTTCAATATCGTTTGTATGTTTTTTTTTTTTTAAAATTCATATGCAATAAAGTGATCTCGGAGTAGTTTCCTCTTGGCCAAGAAAACCATTATAAGCTGACATTGTTTTACCTAACATAGTTGGTACACCCAGCCCCAAGGTCTCCTCACATGGCATGCTCTTAGGACTTAAACTACCACCCTCTCTCTTCATGACACTTGTCCTTGTAACTTTGTCAATTTTCACCATTCATAGTAGGTCAAATTGGACAAATGGTCTCTCTACTTTTTGAATTGTTTGTCCTTGTAATTTTGTTCCGTTTGCACTTAGTCCAATCCGTCAACTAAGGTAATTTTTTTTCCATCTAGTTTTAGGCAAAAAGTCAGTTTTGTTTTCTGTAATTTGTCAATTTTTCCACTTTGATCTCTGTCATTTTAATTTTGGCAATTTAACCCTTATAATTTGATATCTTCGCAATTCAAGGACACATCCCAAATTATGTCAAATTTCTTCAAATTTCGTCCAAAATGCCCCAACACATCAACACTTACTTATTCTGTCACAAAATTGGACGGAAATTTGGTCGTGTCCTTGAATTGTAGGGATTTCAAACTACGAGGTTGAAATTGCTAGAATTGAAACTATATGGACTGAAGTGGAAAATCCGACAAACTACAAGAAAAAAATTTCCTTTCCAGGGACCAAAATTGATCTTTTCCCCTAGTTTTATGCACATCTTCTCATTTGAAAACCTTAAGCTTGATTTATTTGTTTTTGCTTAACCTTAGCTTTGGCGTTTAAAAAAAAATATATTATTTTGGAATTCTAAATCGATTTATGATTTTGATTTTCATGCTCATATGATGTAGTGTTGAACTTCTAGAATTTCTTAGGGTTTGATATTAAAAATTTGAGAATTGTTTGATTCAAGGTTTTAAAATTAAATTTAAAGTTATCATGAATGTTGCTTTCGCCATTTGTAAGTAAAACCCATGAATATAAACAAGTTATTTAAAAAGATTTCAAGAGTTTTAGAGAAAGGGGAAAAAAAAAACCATAGATTTCTTGACTGCCTCATATGTTGAAATAGAAACTTTTGAAATTTGATTTCTCTGACTATATTTATCAATCCTTAAAAATATTTTATTATTTGAAAGTTAATGTTACTAGTTGTGAGTATCCTCCAGATATGGATATAGCCAAGTTGACCAGAGAGAATGTACTCTCCATTTTGCATCCAAGTTCGAATCTCTCTCTCCGTAGTTTAGATTAAATTAAAGTAGAATATCGCTTGTATAAAAAGTAAAATAAAAATTATGGAGTACCCCCACTGGTGCAATTAAACAAAAGTCTTTCAACAAAGGTCAAACTAAAACCAAGAAGCCTAGTTTAGTTTCTTCACTGTGCACGTTTCCTTTTTCTTTCTTTTTTCTGCCTGGTCCAAAACGCTCGTTTTGGCAAGGAAATTTTAAAAACAAATAGGCGCAACTTGCTGCACAGTGCTGCAGAACAAACATAAAGCCTCTTTGAGGCAATACATCAAGCACATGGTGGGCGCACTAGCGAAGCTGCAGAGGGTATATTTTTTTCATCTATAATGAATTTTCTAGCCATAGAAGGTGTAGCTATACCTCCTTGCGCCTCTGTAAATCCACTAATGAGTACCTCTATAATTTTGTATGCTAAAATATAGTTTTTCGAACTCAAAGCTAAACTTGGGCATCATGTGTTTGACATGGAAAGTCTAAATTATGTTCAACTTGAAAGCCATCGCCTCATTTGTAAGATTGGACTAGTAGTGGTAACAAAATGAAACGCAAAAAATAAAACTACATGGATGAAAGTGAAATTTCAAAACTACAAGGCCGATTACTGCAATTTGGCCTTCATATCATGCTCATGCCGTGTTACCAAGTGTCTACACTATTGTGTTGCAGTACTCATATGAGCCTTGTAGACACAATGGTATATACACCTGGATGTAGGTAAGATGTACTCTTATTAAAAGATTTTTGGCTAACACTACACCACTATCCCTTTATTTCACATGATCCTTCTTTTGTATAGAATTTTTGACATAAAAGTCATGTTTGGTCACTTCAAAGTAAAGAGAAACTTATATTAATACTATAGTTTAAAGTATAAACTCGTTTTCCACTTATATTATAACTCTGTTTAAATCTAGTTTTTTTGTACATGGGCCTAAAAGAATGGGTGCCCTTTAAAGATGGCGGCAATTGGAGAGAGAAGAGCAATTTGAGCCTAAAAACTACTTCAAGGATCACACTAGGGGCTTAGGAAAATTGCAGAGCTCGAACTCTTCAAGTCAAGAGAGGATTTGACCCACTGAGGGAGCATAGTAAAGGGAAGCTTGCTTACTTAATGCTTGCATTTCAAAGGGAAGAGCTTGACCGCACGAACGGACCAAAGAATTATTTGCCCCGTCGAGGGAGCAAACAACAAGGGTAAAAGGCTTACTTGCCTCATCGAGAGAGCAAGATTTAGAGGCCGATCGAGGATCACATTTTCCACCGCTCATTTTGACCAATCACAGGTGAAAGCATATGGAGGAAGCCACAAAGCTAATTGGACGCGTGTCAGAGCACATCCAGGACTGTTGTCTCAGCCAGAGGAATACAAAGTCTATAAATGGAAGCAAAATTGAAGAAATAAGAGTCCAACACCGATCAAACAAATCAAGCTCAATGACTGCTCAATTGCACCCTTTTATCTTTTGTCATGTAGTTTGTTGATGCGAAAAAGTGGTTCGGCACGTGTTTCACCAACTTAGTGATATTATGCCTTCGGCAGGTGTCTAATTTCAGAAGGGTAAGTACCTGTAAAAGGACACGTTCGGTAAGACCTTGGGATACCGGTGTGGTACCGGCCGAAGGCTCTCCGATGCTTTAGTAAGTACGGTTTTAGTAATGTTAGCTGACAGATCAAGCGGTAGCGTACCGTTGGTTTCATCCCTTTCCTTTTGAGGATAGGGGTCTTCTTATATAGGCCTTGGGAGGCGTGCACTATACTCATATTTCCGATGTGGGACTGTAGAAGCGGATTGTGAGCATGACACGTGTCCGGTAGAGTAATGATTAAAAAGGAAACGATCGGTAGGCACCATGTCGAAAGTCATCCATGATTAATAACGATCATGTCCACGTGTTCGGAGGTCATAGGTCGTTTATTCCGGGTATAAACATAGTTCATAGTTTTTAATGTTTTTCCCTAGAAATTAATGTAACTTTTGTTAAAAGTGACTCAGGAAGGGTTCTGAGTTCTTGGGAATTCATTATTTCAATCATTCATTTCTTATATCAACAAGGTTTTCTTTGTTTGTCGTTTATAAAGTTATGAGAGCAACATTCAATTCATCCAAATTCCAAAAGATATCGTATTTTTAAGTTGTTTGACACCACTGAGCTACCGAGTCCATTGCCACCACTAAGTTACCGAGCTCGGTGAGACTATTTCACCAGACGCTCATTCCAAAGGTCTTGTAGTCGAGGCCTAAAACCTTACAGCCTAGAATCTATTCCTATCTCGGCCACTGTCGCTTGAAAGAAGTCAAGATATCAATGCATTCACCACTCACTCGGTCGTGGTGGTCTTGATACGCTGTGCACATCCACACCAAGAAGGACGTTTTTTTTTTTTTACCTAGCCTGATCGGCCCGCTTGATTATTTTATTCTGAGATAATTAACACATGGCCGAACAGATTCAAAGGCCAACAACACACGAGAATTTAATATATCGTTCCGACTTAGGTAAAACATTGCGAGCATGGTGGTGGATCATTTGGGTGACGGTTCTGTGTTCATCTCTTGCCAAAGTCATTTCTTATGCCTGCAGGTCTCTCATACATGTTACAAAGCTGGGAACAATACGACGGTAGATAGATGGTACCACATTTGAACGCCCCTGCCAAGGAACATGCATGCCAACTGACATTTACATGCATGCAGCTTTCAGACTCAGAGAGTCTCAGACTTCCATATTTATATCGAGTGGTTCCTTATACCTTTCTTCTCAAACAAATCTAACCAATTACTCAGAAATCTGGAGAAAGGTTTGGGGAGTCCCGCTTACTGTATGATTTCAAATTGAGAAGGCAGTCATCCATCTCATCACCACCGTTAATAGATGAGTGTATATATATATATATCACTGCACGATCAAATTCACAGATCTCACAAGAAGTAGCCATCTACTCCATGACACTCAAGAATGGTACTTTTTTTTTAATTGGCTCAAGAATAGTAAGTACTTGAACAATCTCTAACTTTAATTTTGTTAACCACACATGCTATTGCTATTGTTATGAATTTGTAATCAATTAGACATTAACTATGTATGTACATATAAAATTTGTAATGAAATATTGTTACACCTTTTTCTTTCAAATCATAGGAGAAGGAAGGCAATAATCAAATTCTTGATTATTCTTGATGCGAGTGTGAAAGTAAGTGTTCTACCATTGAAGTCAAAGAAATTCACGTTAGCGTCATATAAAGCAATACTTAGATTCTTTAAAAAAGAATTTCTTATTAGTATGTACTTAGTTCTTAACATGACATTTCTTTTCCAAAAACATTATAAATAAATAAAAAGAAGAAGAAACAATTCAGAGAGAGAGAGAGTTTTGAGGGTTGCAGAAGATTATGCTCTGAAAATATAGTATAGAACTGAATACTACTGATAAGAAAACTGAGTAAGAAAGTAAGAAGAAACCATATTTACTCTTTTTGATGATGATCAGCTTTAAAGGTTAACCTCAAAAACCAAAACTGCATGCCAGACATTTTCAAACCCTTTTCTTTCCCTCAATATGAAAAAGGCGTTACGTTGGGTCTCTCTCTCTCTCTCTCTCTCTCTCTCGTCTGTCTGCAACTTCACTGAATCACTGTCAATGATCTGCAGCTGGCAGCTGGCAGCGAGCTTGACTATTTGTGATCCGTAACTTAGAATCACGGCAACTAAATCAGGAAAAGTAAATAGGGGGATGGTGAAAAAAAAAACAGAGAGGAAGACCCTGGCATGGCAGAGCCACTGGATCATTCAATTCTTCACCAGCTAAAAGCCACAGAAACGTCTTGCTTTTCATGCACAATGCTTCACGAAATCTCTGTTTATTTCAATTTTGAAGATCATCTGTCAGAGATTAGAATATATTTTCTTGGAGAATAAATTTTTTTTCCGGTTACAGTTTTCTTGGTAAATTTGTTAACTTTTATTTGTCAAACATTAAATTTGACTTGTAAGCAATGGTCTCAGATTCAAAAAAAAAAAAATATATATATATATATATATATATATAGCCCTAACAAAAAAACTATAGACTACTTGCCCTTATAATTTAGACTATCATTTGTATTTTTTTTTTTAATAATTCATTAAATGAGATTAACAAAAGAAAATTGCAGTAGAGAGGCCTAATACTAAGCTAGGGTTGAATAAAACTCGACGATGTTCCCCAGTTCGACCCTCTACAATTAATGGGCCTTTTCATGTAAAAATTGCAATGACCACAGGCCCAAACAAGGACAGCAACTCAATCAAACTACAATTTAAGCCCTGACAAAATTCTGACAAAGAGAAAAGAGGCACAACCAAAAACCAGTAAAACAGTAAAACAGTAAAGAGACCCTGCCGCCAGAGGAAGTTTCCTCCACAACGACATGTGGAGGTATAGACCAACATGGAAAAAGCCATGATTGCACTGCGGTAACAGCAGCATAGTCCGAGAAACGCCAAAAGACAAAAACACCAAAGCCAAAAGTTAGAAGGCAACCTAGTTCATAAAAGGTTTGTAACTCAAATGGTTAAGTATTTCGTGTTTGAACTGGTTCGATTTAATTAAACCGTTAATCTTATAATCTTATGGTTAACAGTTTGTAGGTTCGATTTAATGAGATAAAGAGAGAAAGACAAAAAGATAGACAGATCCGATTCATTTAAACCGCTAATCTTATAATGATTCAAAATGTGTAGTGTAGCCCTACTTACATTTCCATGTGTCTTTTGTTTGTATTACCAACTCTTTTAATCTTATTCTTTTATTAGTGTGTACTTGCCTAAAAGATAAAAAAAAAAACAAGATTGGTCTAGTTTTTGTTTTCTATTTAGTTGACTAGTCAACAAGGTTGCATCATAAAGACAAATTAAATGTAAAGGGGTGGATACTATAGAGAATATGTGCTACAGACTCACCAAAAAAAAAAAAAAAACACTGCTTTCTTCCTTTTCTTTTTTGAAAGGAGGTATTCTTACTTCTTGTAAATCACAATTTGACATATATGCAAAAATAATTCTTTAAAAACACTTAAAATAAAATCTTTACACATATATATATAAACCTGTAATTGGCAGAAAAGTAAAAGCTATTACTTCCAAAAAGAGATGCAAGTATTTTCCTTAAAAAAATTTCATTCAATCTAAAAGGGAGGAACCCTATAATAAGTTATTAAAGTCATAGGTTTTGTTGAATAACATTACCTGGACAAAATCATATCAGCCCCTCACCATAGGATTACTATTACAATGGCAACTGCAGTCAAACCTCATTGACTGCTTGAATGAGGAGCGAACCAGATTCATTGGATGTTCAATGTAACCAGTAATTAATAACTCTACTGCCTCCTCTTTGATTCCTTGGTTTTTACAACAGTAAATTTGCTGCAGATAAGGCAGACTTTAGACTTGTACAACAGTAAACTTGTTTTCCTTTTTCGTATTGTTCCTTTCACTCTTCTGCTCCCCTTCTGCATCTCTCTCTCTCTCTCTCTCTCTCACAGACCACACCACCATTTATTCACCTCCTGTTCCTCCCTTCCTTTTATCCAACCCCTACACAGATTTAACCCTAAACCTCTCTCTCTCTCTCTCTCTCTCTCTCTCTTGCTTCTTGGGTCTTTACTGTTTTTTTTTTTTAATTTTCATTTTGAAGGCTTCTGTTTGAATTTGGTGGATGACTTCATGGTGACAGGATGTGCATTTTCACCACCATGAATAATCCACTTAATCTTCTCTTCAAAGCCACCAGAGCCATTATGCTTCTGCATTTTCTTCTTCTCTCTCCAGCCTCTTGTTTTAGCACTCATTCTCTCCGGGTAAGAACAAATTATTTAACCCTTCAAGTTCAACTAATCTTCAATTTACTACAAAATATATTTTCTAATTTGCTTGATTAAATTGCAAATTATGATGTTCTTGTTGTGCTCATTCTGCAGGACCTTTTATTTGAGGAGAAAACCAGGCTGGGATCCACGCCGCCCAGCTGCCACAACAAGTGCAACCAGTGCCATCCATGCATGGCGGTCCAGGTGCCTACAATACCCAGCCACGATCGGGTCGAACCGGACATGACCCGATCCTTCCCAATGATGTTCTTCGACCCATCTCATCCGGGTACCAACAACAAGTACTCCAATTACAAGCCTCTGGGTTGGAAATGCCACTGTGGTGATCACTTCTTCAACCCTTGAGCTAGTTCAAGTTCCATGGGGAAATTTCATGTCAAAATGGAGCTGGGTTTCGTTTAGATTTGTAAACTACAATTGATTTGTGATTTTTCAGTTGTGATTTGGGATTTTGTAATTTTGTTTCAGGGGAGAGGGCATTAATTCTTTATAAACAAATAGGAGAAAAACTTGTATATCACGGAAATAACACTGTTTTGTTATTTTCAATAAATTTTATTTGAACGTGTGTGATAATTTTTTCACACGACGAAACATAAATATTTGAGAATAGCAAAACAATGTTATCCCATATACACGTTCTTATCCACAAACAAGCTTGTTGTCACCGTTAAATCTCTACACTTAGATATATTATATTATACAATGTACATAAATTTGTAACAAACTTCTGAATCCTGATCTTGCTTTTGGCGTGCTTTCATTTCTGCGATGAGCTTTTCCTGTCTTCTTTATTTTATTTCTTTTCTAAATTCAATTATTCTGTATTGGTCCTTATATTTGACTATGGAAAAATAATTAATTTGGCATTATTACAAATGTCACCTAGATATTTTTATATATATAAATAATAGTAAAAAATTAAATTAATTTATAAGTAAAAGGAATTCAAAATGACAAATTTCATCAAAATAATCACAAAATAAAAGAAAAATAAATGCCACCGAGCTGAAATTATGAACCACAAAATAATTGCAAGACCTGTGAACAGCTTTTATGAAATTTATTTAAAATATTATTTTTGGATTTTCCTTATCTCTTGGGGGTACATGGCCCATCACCATATATACGATACATCACTCTCTGCTCCACTGGTCCACTCTCGTATCTTTTGGTTACTGTAACAATCTCCATCAAACTGACCAAAATGCCTCAGCATTCAAGATCTGATGTGTGACAGTTGAAGGTTATTTTGGTGATTATAATAAATTTTTATTTTTTTTATTTAATTTTTTTCTGCGCCCTAGCAACTTTCTCCTGCATCTGCACAACGCAACCGTACCCTAGCTAGAGCTAGCTATGCAGAAGTTTTGATGCCAACCTTGTGGTTTGTTTGTTCCCTAAATTCTAGAATTGGAGACAATAGGCTAAAAGGCCTTGTCCAAGTCAGGTTTTCAAGCAATGCCAAACAGATTGTAGGTCAATTGACAAGGGTCAACTGACTGGCCTGCGTAAAGAGTATCCAATAATGTGGGAAATTAAGGGGGTGTTTGATATCTTATTCAAATAGGGAATTCAAAAATTTTGATTTTTCTTTTAAGAAAAGGAGTTCTTAAATATATTTTTAAGATTCAAAAACTTGTTTAGTATGCAACTTGAAAACTGTTTTCAAAGTTTAAAATTTTGAGAACTTGTGAGTTGTTAGAAAAAAACTGAAAAACAAATATTTTTTGTTTTTAATGATTGGAGTGTTTTTTAGTTGTTCTTGAGTTTGAGTTTTTAAAAATAGGACTGCCAAATAGGTTTTCTTTGTTTTGGACTCAAATTCTGTTTTTGAGTTTAAAAAGTTGAATACCAAACAGGTCCTAATGTTTTCTTTTCTTTTCTTTTTTGGCTCCACAAGAATGTCATCCATACATCGCCTTCTCAAAGATGCCTCCATGTAATGATTTTGTGAAAGTTAATGTGAATGCCTCTTGGAAGCAAGGTATGGATGTGGGTAGTGTGGGGGTCATAATTCGAAGAACCGATGGGTCTTTTCTGGCAAGTTTCTCAGGCCTAACCAATGCATCCTCCTCAATTGATGCTGAGACTTCGTCAATATTGGAAGGCTGCAAGTTTGCTCTTCACGAGGGATTGAATAATGTGATAATCGAATTCGACTCACGTGAGGCGATTTCTAGTGTTCATGGAAGCATTGCAAGAGGGAGGTGGCAATTATACCCTCTTCTCAAAACCATTCAATAGTTCTTTAGTAATTTTCATCAATGTTATTGGTCCTGGATTCCCAGAACCGCCAACTTGGCAGCTGATCACTTGGCCAAGCTATCTTCCTCGAGGATACTCACTTTTGTCTGGGTTAACCGACCCCCATCCTCTCTGACAGACATTCTAAACAAGAATGACCTACCATGCCTACCGCCACAAAATGGTTAGACTGATGCTGGTAGGTTTGTGACGACTTAAGGCTTTTTGAAGTAGCGTCTCTTTCTTTCCAATCTGTATCCACAAGCTATGTTCACTTTTGATGTTTCATTTGCATGTAGTCCCCTGTCATTGGACTCCTGCTTGTTTATATTTGGTGCTTTGTTTGCACCCTGGTTTTATTCAAGTACCAGTTTCTCAAAACCAAACAAAAAAATGTTCATAGGTTACAAACTAGATTCATAAATACCCTTTGTGCCAAATTTAGCTAGAATAACAAGCTCAATAACACTCTAGAGCTGCAACATTGTATAGGATTTGGTAACATGACATGAACACACACAAAAAATTGAGTGTTCAAGTTGATAACAAATAAACTCGTGAAAAAAATTGTTTTATTTTATTCATTAAGCTCTTACTTCTATAATTTGTGTTGAAATTTGAGTAGGAAAAGTTAGTCCCATATTGAAAAACCACAACTTTCCTTCACTCTTTATAATAGTTGAGATCCTAAACCTCTGCGTCGTGTTATTTTTTTTGGGTCAAGGGAATGAACATTTTATTACCATAGAGAGTTACATAAAAGCCTAATACAAAAGTCAGAAAATAAAAAACAATGGCTCAACCAAACAAAATTAAAGCCCAATCCAAAATACAAATAATTTAGGCCCAAAACACAAACTCTAGAATCAAACCTTAGAAACAACAAGCATTCGCCGCCGCCACCTGATCTGCCACCAGAAGAAGAAGAAGGTTCAAGGAAACCAACAAAGGGGATCTGTAAAGCGTGGGATTGGGGAAACAAGCCATCAACATGCATCATGTTCAAGCAATCCAGGTTAAAATTGACCATTAAACTACAGAGTCCACACCTCCATATCAAGATCTTAGATATGAGGATGGGTTGTAGGGGAGAAACAACAGCATCAAACCAGTAGACAACCAAGAAAATACTAGGGAAAGAGGAGGATTTTAGGGTTTGAGTTTTCGTGGAAGGGGGAGAGAAATGGACTGATGAGGGGTGAGTGTATGAGAGAAAAATAAGGTAAGAGAGGTGTAATGGTTGAATAGTAGTGGTGGAGGAGATGTGGAGGAGATCTAGGCCTACATTTGGAAAATCAAAAGAGGTAGGGCAAACCAAAACAAACAGAAAAAAGAGAGAAAGAAAAGTCACACCAGAGGTGGCAGAGGTGCTACCTCGAAGGGCGGCGGCACAGCCACCAACTGCTCAGAAGAGGGTGGTGCGAAGAAAAAAAGTTCTAGAGAGAAGGAGAAGCCTCTCTCTCTAAAGCTCTCTCAATGGCCAGTTCGGTTTGATTGTGTGTCATGTTATTATCCATCATTTTAACAGATTGTGTTCAGGCTTGGGTTTTTCCACTTGTTAGCTTAACGAATCATGTTCATGGTTGAATCTTTCCGCTCATTAAGTTTTGCTTTAAGATGGAATAAAAAACAGACATACATTACATAAACAAATAAAAACACTGTTGTCGACACATTTATGTGATCAAATGGTATCGGGCACATAAGAAGCCCACATCCCAGAAAGAGGTCACTGCAAAAGAAAATTGATTCATAACCAATTTTAATGAAAGTTTTGTCAGGATGCGAAAAAAGAAAGGCCATATTCATTAATTTGCGAATTTGAAGACTAGAATGACAATTTTGGCTTATTATCACAAAACGTCCCTAAGGTTTACGAAACTATCAGATTGCATCCTTAATGTTTTTTTGTGTCACTTATGGTCCTCAAGGTTAGTATGTGCAATCACAAATGGTCCCTGCCGTTAGATTCTATCAAAAACTCTGTTAGTTTGCTGACGTGGCATACATATATATCACAAAACATCCATGAAGTTTACAAACTTATCACAAATGGTCCCTATGAAATTTTTTTTATTTTTTAATTTAAAATTCATAAAATTTTGGTTTTCTTTTTAAAATTATTATAAATAAAAAAATCATTTATAGAAGGACTTTAATCTTGAGGACCATTTATGAACCCTAAACCTTTAATTTTTTTCATTTTTAAATTTTATGAATTTTAAATTATTTTTTAAAAACTTCATTAGTCTGTTGATGTGGCATATATATGAAGCCAACATCTACAATAATATAGTGTCACATGTATTTAAAATTTAATATATATTTTAAAATGATTATAATTCATAAAATTTTAAAAAGAAAACAAAAACTTTATTAATTTTAAATTTTAAAAAAAATTCATAAGGACCATTTGTAATAGGTGTGTGAACCTCAAGGATGTTTTGTGATATACATATATGCCACGTCAGCAAACTAACAGAGTTTTTGACGGAACCTAACGGCAGAGACCATTTGTGATCATGCATACTAACATTGAGGACCACGAATGACAAAAAAAAAAAAAAATTAAGAATGCAATCTGATAATTTCGTAAACCTTAGAAATGTTTTGTGATAATAAGCCAACAATTTTTAAAAACTTCTGGAACCACTTGCGATAAAACTTGTTTCTTATTTACTCCGAATAGTTTTGAAAGGCGAAAAAAAGCAAAGTAAAATTTGAAGGGTTCATAACGGTCGTGCTTCACCCGCTAAAATACGACGACAGCCCAAAGCCACAGGAACCCAACCCAAACCAAACCAGAACCCAAGCCAGCCAGCCATGGCATGCACGATACCTCTCTCTCCTTCCTCCTCCTCTTCTTCTTTTCTACTCTCCCACACAACCATTTTCCGTTTCAGAAGCCCCAGACATCTTTCGACCTCCTCCTCACGAAGACGACTCTCAGTCTCAGTCTCTGCTTCGTCTTCTTCTTCTCTCCAAGCTCTGATTTTCGACTGCGACGGGGTAATCCTCGAGTCTGAGCACTTGCACCGCCAAGCTTACAACGAGGCCTTCGCGCACTTCAATGTTCGTTGCTCTTCCTCTGCCTCTCAGCCCCTCAATTGGGACCTCCACTTCTACGATCAGCTCCAGAACCAAATCGGCGGTGGAAAACCCAAAATGCGATGGTCCCTTTCTCTCTCCTCTTTTTTTCTCTTCTAGATGTTCTAAAAAGATTTAAAATTTGGGTTTTTTTTTTCCTTTAATTAAATTGGGGTTTTTGGATTATTTTAGGTACTTTAAGGAGCATGGGTGGCCGTCATCCACGATCTTCGAGAAGCCTCCGGAAGATGATGAGGGCCGGGCCAAGATCATCGATACTCTTCAGGTTTTTAATTTGCTTCTTCCGGTTGTTTGGCTTCTGAGAAAATGAAAGAAAAGTATGTCATTTTGCAAATTGAGTGTCAACGTATTTTTACCCCATTTTTAGTTGCTAAAATCTTGGCATACTATTTCGTTTTAAACTAAGTAGAAAGTTTTCAGCTTATCTTAGAAAATCACACTGTCACTGCACAGAGGTTGCAGTGCTTGAGAGATATCCTTTCTTCATCAATTTTTTGCAATCTGAAATTTTGGACATACTTTTTTCGCAGTATGTTGATCCTTTTATGGTCTTGTAGGATTGGAAAACTGAAAGGTACAAAGAAATTATCAAATCCGGAACTGTAAGGAGACATTTATACTTGCTGCATTGTTGTTTTCTGTATTTTCTTATCACTGTCAGTTATGTTGAATAGATTGTTCTGTATTCTTTTGTACTAGGTGGAACCGAGACCAGGAGTTTTAAGATTAATGGACGAGGCTAAGGCTGCTGTAAGCTAATATTACCCTTGAAAATTCAATTTCTTTTCACGGTACTTTAAGTCCACCTAATTTATATGTATTTCCTTGATCAACAGCTTAGTTTTATGGGCATCTCTTTACATCTTATGTATGGATTTCTTTATGATTTGTTTCTCTTCCACTTTGTTTAGTATCTGTTCTGTTGCATTGGAGCGCAATTTTTATGCTTGTAAGAGTGATTCTCTCTCTATTGTTGTAGGGGAAAAAGCTTGCTGTTTGCTCTGCAGCAACTAAAAGTTCAGTAATATTATGTCTTGAAAACCTTATAGGAATTGTAAGCTTTTATCTCTGACATTGTTATTACAGTTAGAATTCATGTTTACTTCTTTGTTTCTTCAACGTGCGCTCATCAATTTATTTTTACCTTATTGTAGGAGCGCTTTCAAGGTCTTGATTGCTTCCTTGCTGGTATGTTGAGTACTTTGAATTGGAACATCCTTATATAATTTGTTTTGGTTGAATCTTGCATGAGACACATTGTATCTGCTTCTGCTATGTGCATAGGAGCATTTCAATTACGCATCAGTGACATGGATTAATTTTCACTCCCTCCATTGTATGATAATTTATGGTGCATCGATGCCCAAGAGCTTCTATAAATCCCATTCTGTTTATATATAAATTTAACTGCCAGTCAAGTCTTTCCCTCCATTTCTTATTGTTATTGTTCTGGTCCTTTTCATTTGTTTTAGTATTATTAAGAATAGTTGATCGAATCAGATTGAACTGGTTTTGTTTTTTTTAAAAGAAAAATTACACGTTTTAATTCATATTTCTGTGAATTTTGTTTACAGGTGATGATGTAAAGCAAAAGAAGCCTGATCCTTCAATTTATCTTACAGCTTCCAAGGTCAGTAATCTAACGTCTTAAATCTGAACCTGAAAATGTGAATGCAGTTTTACCATCAAAACCGTTACTTGTTATGCTTTACAGAAACTCGGTATCCCAGAGAAAGATTGTTTGGTTGTGGAGGACAGTGTTATTGGGCTACAGGTAAATCTTTGTTTTTCGTTTTCTTTTTCTGTAATAATCAGTTCCTCTAAGCGTTGTATTTGAAGAGGAAGATTGGAACGTTGGAGGCCATGGAATAATATTTCATGAATCAAATTGGCTTATGATTAAACAATAGTAAGAATTACTGATGCAAAGAAAACTTCAGACAATAAATCCAATTCATCTATTTTGTCATTACCCAATAAATCCAATTAACTAAACATGGTTTACTTGTTATGAGAATGAAAATTTGTCTCTGTAGGCAGCAACAAAAGCTGGGATGTCATGTGTGATTACCTACACATCTTCAACAGCTGACCAGGTGAGGCCTCTTACCCTGTAGCTTTCTTAGATGAAGGATTTCATTGAGATGATCTACAATAGCTGGCAAATGACAACCAGATAACTGCATTATGTGATGATTGAGCCTTTTCTATTTTCTATTTTCAATTAGGATTTTAAAGATGCAATAGCAATCTATCCTGACTTAAGCAATATAAGGTATGTGTGTTCTTCACGAGCGTGTAAATTCTTTTCGTTAAACTGTTCGGTGTGCTTACATACGGTTCATACAATCCTTGCAGACTGAAAGACTTGGAATTATTACTTCAAAATGCTGTCATTGCCAATTAAGAAAGTTCTTGCACTTGGATTATTAAGGAGTGAAACCATCTGCCATTGTCTTTTTGTTGAATTTTTCATTCACAAATGGCTCCATATGATGTATTCATTAACAGCTTACATGTACACAAACATTTCTACCATAAAAAGCTAAGGCTCTCTCTCACATGGACGAATCAAATTATTGATTTGGTTACCGGTTTTTCTTCTTGTAGCAATCGTATGCCTTCTGTGACAAATTAAAAGGATGCACTCTTTTTCTTATCCATCAATCGCTTTGTGATGGATGTGATGTAGAACCAAAGCATTACTTTACAGGCAAGAGAAATGGAGAGGAGCTAGAAAATAAAGAGAATAGAAGACAAGTCTGAGCAATTTAGCTTAATCACCAGCTCTTTATAGTCACTATAAAAAATAGGCTTATTTGTTGAAATACCCCATGTAGTTTCCAAATCATCTATGTTTTCCCGCTGAAGTTTTAAATGACTCAATCTCCCCCTTGAACTTCCATTCTGTGGCCAAGGTTTACCCATTCCAAAGTTCTGCATCATCTTCTTTGGTTCTATCTCACCACCACCCCACTGTACACCCCAACCAGTAGCCGCCCACAACCACCAACATTTACCCCTGCCATGCGATATCTAGTTGTCCCACCCTTCATCGAAACCACAACCCAGACACAGCTTCCTTATGAGATCCATTCAACCAATCTAACAAATATAAAAATGAACATTGATATGAAGAAAGTGGATATGAAAAAGATTTTGGCTTTTCCAACTGGGTTTGTGGGGACAGTGGGTTGGTGGAGCAGCTTCGTTGGTAGGCTGGAATTTGGAGTGGCGGCAGTGGTTATGGAGTGGTGGGAGATTGAGATGAGCAAGGATGGATCTAAAAAAGATCTTGTCTTCTGCTCCCTTTGCAGCATTGTCTTCTCTTTTCAATTTTTCATTTTCTTCTTCTTTTACGAAGAAATGGAATGGGGAGGGGAAGGTGGTTGCTGGGGGTTGGGAGGGGTTGTTGGTTTTTTAAGTTTTTTTTTTTTTTTTTTAAAATTTAATTTATTTTCAAACATTTAAAATAATTTCTCCAAGGAAAAAAATATTTATTTTAAAACTACTCATGTCATGTCAGCGGAATTAACGATTTTCATCTTAAAACTATTGAAATGGGGCAACTTTGATCATGGAATGGAAGTTTACGGGGGGAGATTGAGTTATTTAAAACGTTAGGGGGCAAACTGAGACAATTTGGAAGCAACATAGGATATTTCAACAAATAAGCCTAAAAAATAAATGCGTGTAACAATAACATCATATGATATGCTTATGATGAATGTACACAAATTATAACAGTGTATTGAGTTTAGTGTTTAATTTTTAAAGTTTGTAATTTATATATTAATGATCGTACACTTGTTAGAGTATGGGGGATTCAAGAAATTAGGTTGGCATGTCGCCTAGTGTATAAGTTTTTATTTATGATTGATATTGGAGATATTTAGTCATATGCCCATTTTTAACACTAAAACTATAAATAAATTCTACATTATTTAATTTCTACAAAAAAACCCAAAAAATGACAGCTGATTCTATTGAATTTAAATTTGATTACTAAATTACTTTGATGCCCTATTGAGTGTTTTAGACTTTTTTATGAGGTTTTAGGGTTGGGTTGGTTTTAAGAAATCAATAGTAGTTTTGTAATTTAAAAGAAGTTAAAAGCCTTTTTGTTACGTTGTAAATGGGCTTTGGGTGTGTTTAAAAAGTCAATTTCTTATAGGGTTTTTTATTTATTTTATAATTTGAGTTCCTATATTGGATATAATAATGAATCTCCCTTGATTTTTTCTAATACTTGACTAATTTGATCCAGACGATACATATCACCCAACCTGCGACATGAGAGGAAAGTATCCACTGGATTTGTATGGTTAGAATCATTTCTTGTGATACAATTATTGAGTGAGTATCACATCATCATTATATTACTTTCTGACTATTCTTCAATACCGAGTGTGTTGTGCAGTTCTTACTGGAGAGGATCAAGCCAAGTGTGCAGGCCTCATTTTAGTTTGGAGCTCTTGACATTCAACACAGTTGTTTAATTATAAGGGATACAACAACTAGAGAAACAATCCATTAACATCTTAGATTATTTTTCTTCTTAACGATGGAAGAGATTATAAATTTCAAACCCTGCTATCCCATTACATGAAAATAAAAAACTAAAGAAACAACTGAAATCCAAACCAAAGATAGACATGAAAACAAAACAATAGTGATCCTGCATGAAAATAAGATAAACCCTCATTTTACAAGTCATTCACCATCCATATTGAAGATCCTTAATCAATCTGTCAAAATTATTGTACGATGATCCTCCAACATCAGTCGCTTCTACAGCTTTTTTCTTCCACTGCTTAGCCTTTTCCCTCATCTTCATCCCCTTTTCCCCGTCCAGCATTTCCTTAACAAGTGCTTCAATTTCATCGCGCTTCACATCGGGGCTCACCTCCATTCCAATCTCCCAATCAGTGCATGCGTATCGACAATTCGTTTGCTGCTCAGAAAAGAAAGGCCAGCAAATCACTGGCACACCTTCAGATACAGTTTCGATGATAGAATTCCAGCCAGCGTGTGTTAAAAAAGCCCCAACAGATGGATGAGCGAGCACTTGGTCCTGTGGACACCAATTGGTTATATAACCCCTATCCTTGATCACCTCAAAAAATTCATCGGATAAAATTACGAAGTCACCCTTCACCACATCAGGCCTAACAATCCACAAAAATGGGTGCCTGCTATTTGCAAGCCCCCATGCAAATTCTTTCAGATGTTCGGCTGTCATCATAGTTATGCTGCCATAATTAACATACACCACTGAATTGGGTTTCTTTTTGTCAAGCCATTCTAGGCATTTTGTGTCTTCTTTCCATAAACTTGAGGCAAGTGAATTTGTCAATTTGCTTTCAGGAAAATGGCGGCCAAGCAACTTAAGGGGGCCTATGGTGTAAATTTTAGGGGAGATGGTTGATAATACCTCTAACACTTCATGTTCAAATTCTTCAAATGTGTTGAAGATGATTGCAGAAGAGTTCAGACAGTTTTGTGTTTCGGATCTCATGAAATCAAACATCATGTCTTTGACATCAGTCACTCTAATGAAGGTAGGGATGTCCTTGAGACGAACATTCTTCATGCCTGGGATCCAATCAATTGGTGTATCCAGCGTACCGTCGTGCATAAAATTTTCATCTGACATGCAAGGTTAAGTGAAATGTGTGATTAGATATACTGTTGGTGAGGTTCGGAACAAAAAAAGAAGCACAAATTTGATTTTGTTTCCTTTAGTAAGTTATATAGTTTCAATTTTCACAATTTATCTCATATAATTTATTCAATTTTTGCGATTTAATTCATATAATTTATCAATTGTTCCAGTTCATAGGGAATATATAGCTTAAGCTCCATCAAAAATTTTGATGGAAGAAACACGTGAGTGACATAAGTACGTACCTTTGAATGGAACAATCCCTCGTTTGACAAGTTCACCATACTGCAAGTACGCCATGAAGCCACAAGCAGAGGCTGTCCAAAATTGAACCTCTGGAATGCCTAACTCCCTAGCAGCTTTGCTCCCAAAGCCCATGAGACCATCTGTAACAACGCAAGTAACTGGTGGAGTTTCAGAAGATGAGTTATTAAGTTTAATTACCAGCTCCTTAAAGGGACCTAGGCAGGTTTTCCTAGTGGAGTCACATAAAGCTGGAATATCTTGGGTTGCATCTTTGTCCGAAGGAGGCAGCCCGTCCGGTATGGTCTCAAACCGGAAGTCGGGTAGGCCCTTGATGGAGTCCGGTCCTTTAGACCGGACTAAGCGCATGTGGTTGAACTCAGTATTGACAAAGGTAATGTGGAAGTCCCTTGAGTGTAGAAGCTTGGCTAATCGCATCATGGGACTAACATGGCCTTGTGCAGGGTAAGGGACAAAAACTGCATGGAGTTTCTTGGATCCCAGTCTTGTTGAGCCCATTTCTTTACTAAATAGGCAAGACTTTAACTTGGCTCTGAAACCTAGCTTTGCTTTTATGGCATTTATAGAAAATATACGGCAACAACCTACTCTTCCAAGGGTAGATGGTATTATGGCACCCATCCTTCATAATTTGTGGTTTGTAACTACTATTCAAGCGTGCCTTTGGTAGTAGGGTAGATGTGGTAAGAGGGTAGACATATAAAAGAAAATGAGGACTTTTAATCTGGTTCTCAACTGAGAGGATTGAGTTGGTTTTAATCCTTGAACATTTTAGAACTTAATTACCATAGATAGATGTCTTTATGAATTTCCATGCTGTGTATACGACATTACAAGAATTTAGAAACACATATTAACATATATACTTGACCATGGAGTTTTATGGCAGCAAATAATGTAGTTTTTGGTTAGTATTTTATTGCTCATGTATTCTTGTTTAAGAGTCATTGAGATAAGCAGAGGATTTGTAGCTCAAGTGGTTAGAAACAGTTATTCCTCTATTCAAGAATCCTTTCTCTCTTAATATCCCTTATATCGGAAAAAGAGCTCACTGCAGTAAGATGAGAAAATTTAAGATCATTTATATTGGGAATAAGCACGTGTAGAAAGTATGTACATTATTGATGTGTCACTTTCTTTTCCAACGACACCACTATCCAAGAAATCAATGACAACCACATTTTGAGATCCCACTTCTGATTAGTATTTTAGTTCTTGTTTAAGTGCCATTGGGGTTGGGTGGGAAAGCTTTTAGATTCTTGAAGTCTCTTTTGTCTTGGTCCTTTCTATTTTTCTTCGCGGACCCATTCAGGGACAAGAGGGTTCACGTGACTCCATGAGATGGCCAAAAATGTGGCTGTGGACAGCCTGTGGAGGTCTGAGACGACCCCTCGGCGACCTCAAATGCACACAAGATGCTCGACGAAAGGCCAGAAAGGCCTGAGCGCAAAAAAAAAACAACTTCAGTAGAAGAGAAGTTGAAGCACGCAGCTGAGAAAGCGGCCTTTGCTGCAAAAAAAAAACTTTAAATATAAAATGTGGTAGGCCAGATACTGATGCAGCACTAAGCACAAAGTGATGGGCATGTAGTTGTAGCAACAAAAAACTAAAAAACTAAAAAAAACAAAAGTAGGCCAATGTCCAAGTCTTTTTTTTTTTTTTTTGGTCAAACGGACAGTTCTAAGTCTCTAATTCAAAAATATGTTCTTTTTTTTTTTTTTTTAGTGTAATTGAAAATATGTTCATTTCATTAAGCAAGCAAGCACACAAATCCACGTTTTATTGTTCCTTGATCCTTTAATTAAATTATTGCTCTAAAAAGTTGATTTATTATTATTGTTTCTAGCTTTATTATTTGTTGATGTGATTATTGAGATTTTTATTTGGAAATTACAAACGATTCGTAGGAAATAATTATTTGAAAATTTTAAAAGATAGAGAAAGAGAAAAGGAAGAAGAGATAGCTCAAAATCTTAAATTTTATATAATGAGTTGACAAACACTGCGATTATAGAAAATATATAGTAATTAATGAAAGAAGATTAAAAACACCATAATAAATTATTTATAATGATTTACTACAATATTTTACATTTTATCCATTGCATGGTAAGATAGTACCACATAAAGTTCCTATAAGGTTCAAATTAAGTTATTTACACTAACACCTCCTGAGGTTTTCAGCTTTTCACAAAATTTCTTGAGGTTTTAGAAATTACAAGAACACCCATTGAGGTTGTAATTTGTTTTCACAAAAACTCCTTTTCATTGATTTTTCATCTAAAGATTGATGATTTTGTACAAAAAACCTTCTCCAAATGACAAAGTTGGCCTTTGAGATTAGATTGCAATTCCTCAGGGGGTGTTCGAGTAATTTTTGAAACCTAAGGGGGTTTTGTGAAAACATAAGAAACCTCAAGGGGTGTTAGTATAAATAACTCTTCAAATTTTTAGCTGTCTTCATCATCTCAATATTATCGACATTATAGAGATATTATATCGATATTTTAGCTAAATGTTGTTGAAGTATGAGAGAAATTATTAAGGTCGATATTTTTCAATATTATCGATACTTATACGATATGTTCCAAAATATCCTAGACCCAAAAAAAAGATAATATCATCAATATTTCGTCAATTTTATCGATATTTTAGTCCTTATTCCTGATAAATAAAAAATTACAAAACGTGGTTGAGGTTTACAAAATTACTAAGCTCAATAAGATAAGTAAAGCCTGATAAAAGAGCAATAAAAACTTGGGCTCAAGCCCGATCACTTTGGGCCGGGCCCCTGCGGCTTGAGAACAAGGTCGGTTCGTTGGTGGCGTGATGAAAATCGGATTGGATGACAACAAAACCTTCCTCTACCTGGTGTTTTGGTTGTCGCTTATTTTTCCCTTGAGCTTTAGCCAAACCCTAAATTCTCTTCACCTGCAGATTTATCCATTTCGTACCTGAAAACGACACTTGGGTCTCTCTGCAATTCAGAACTTCTCGACGACGCATCACCACTGCACCAATCTTCTCTGTCGGTAAGTTATCTTTTCATTTTTTCTTCATTCCTCTGGTTTTGATTTTTCATCTTCTTGCCGATAGATTTTGGGTCAAATCCAACAAATTTGTTTTTTGATTTGATCTTTTATGTTGTATGCAAGAACTTTTTCGAATTTCATCTGCTCTCTTACGGTTGTTTTTGTTTTCTATATTTGATTGAATTAGATCTGCACTAATCTACTCTCCTTACGATTTATAGCATACAACAATTTTATTGAATTTTTTCCGTTGTGCGTTTTTATATGGCCAATAACTTTAATTTACGGAGAAATAGACTAGAACTGAAATGGGTTAAGTTGATTGTAAAATTTATTTGTGAAGTATGATGGCTTAGGGATGCCCAAGTAATTGAAAATCGTTTGAAGTATTTAACTCCATAGAGAGATGAAGTGAACAACTTCCTTAGGCGTGTACTCCAGAGATGCCCAAAGTCTTTTGATGTCTTTTTTTATTCTAATTTTATCGAAATCGATTAGTATTGCTTTGCTTATGTTTGTGAACCAATTAATTTGGTCATTGTTTTCCGATTTCTGTGTGCAGTTCCATAAGTAGGTTATGACCATGGCAGCTCTAAAGGAGCTTCTGCCGCCTGCACAATCAACCACAACAACTTACTATGACCACTCAAATGATCCGTGGTTCAAGCAGCGGTTCAGTTCAGCTGAGGAAGAAAAATCTTCTGTCATTAAGCCTAATCCTGTACCTCCTTACTTGAAGCGTCAAGGCTTTGTACCTAGGAAGGTAGAGGATTTTGGGGATGGGGGTGCTTTCCCTGAGATTCACATAGCTCAGTACCCTCTTGGCATGGGCAGGGACAAGTCCACAAAACTTGGAACGAAGATACTTCCAGTCACTGTTGATGCACATGGAAACATTGCGTATGATGCTATTGTTAAGCAGAATGAGAATTCAAAAAAGATTGTCTACTCTCAACATAAGGATATTGTGCCTAAAATTTTGAAAAATGAGGAAGAGGAAGAGGATGATGATGAAGAGGAGGAGCTGCAGAAAGAGATTGAAGAAACGACAGCTGAAACAAAGGCTGCACTTGAGAAGATTGTGAATGTGAGATTGAGCGCTGCGCAGCCAAAAAATGTACCCAAACAGTCGTCAGACTCGAAATTTATCAAGTATAAGCCATCACAGAAATCAGTGGCATTTAATTCTGGTGCCAAGGAGAGGATTATCAGGATGGTGGAGATGCCTGTGGATCCACTTGAGCCTCCTAAGTTCAAGCATAAGCGTGTTCCTAGGGCTTCTGGGTCCCCACCAGTGCCAGTCATGCATTCCCCTCCTCGTCCAGTGACCGTAAAAGACCAGCAGGATTGGAAGATTCCACCTTGCATTTCTAACTGGAAGAACCCGAAAGGGTACACCATCCCATTGGACAAACGTCTAGCAGCTGATGGGAGAGGCCTTCAAGATGTTCAGATTAATGATAATTTTGCAAAGCTTTCCGAGTCTTTGTATGTAGCAGAGCAGAAGGCTAGAGAAGCAGTTGCAATGAGATCTAAAGTTCAGAAGGAAATGATAATGAAGGAGAAGGAAAAGAAAGAGCAGGAACTGCGGGCATTAGCTCAAAAAGCTCGTTCTGAGAGGACAGGTGCAGCACCTCCTGCTTCTGTCCCTATGCCTTCTGATAAAACAACAATGGATACTGATATGAGAGGGGATTATGAGCGTCCAAGGGAAAAGGAGACGGATTACCCAAAGGAGACAAGGGAGGAAAGAGAAGAGAGGTTGCAGCGTGAAAAGATTCGGGAGGAGCGACGCCGAGAAAGGGAAAGGGAGAGAAGGTTGGAGGCCAAAGATGCAGCGATGGGAAAGAAGAGTAAAATTACTAGAGACAGAGATCGTGATATTAGTGAGAAAGTTGCCCTTGGCATGGCTTCTGCAGGAGCAGGAAGAGGGGGAGAGGTCATGTATGACCAGAGGCTGTTCAACCAGGAGAAAGGAATGGACTCTGGTTTTGCCACTGATGACCAGTACAATGTCTATGACAGAGGCTTGTTTACTGCTCAGCCTACACTCTCAACCCTGTACAGGCCGAAGAAGGATGCTGATGCTGATATGTATGGAGGTGCTGATGAGCAGATGGATAAGATTATGAAGACTGATCGCTTCAAACCGGACAAAGGATTTGGGGGAGCTGCTGAGAGGAGCGGTCCAAGAGATAGGCCGGTTGAGTTTGAGAAGGATGTTGAAGAAGCCGATCCATTTGGTCTGGACCAGTTCTTGACAGAGGTGAAGAAGGGTAAGAAAGCCATGGAAAAAGTTGGTACAGGAGGAACAATGAGAGCGAGTGCTGGGTCTTCAATGCGAGATGGCCATGAAGGCGGGGGCTCCAGCAGAACTCGTATTGGGTTTGAAAGGGGTCGCTAACTCTCGTCAACTTACTTGGAATTGGTCTGTACTTTCCCTTGATGTTTCTTTGGTTGCTTCCAAGGTTCATGTGTAGGTGTTAAAGTTCTCAATGGGTTATGTAATATACGATGATGATGGATGTGCCATGTTTTAATCAAATGTGTAATGTTGTTTCAGGAGCATTATTATTATTTCCTCTAAATGTTTTCCAGAGAATTTTCTATTAATTTTTTGTTTTCTCCAGCCATCTCTATTTATACGGAAATTTTAGGCTCTTTGATAACCATTTGAATTTTAGTTTTTAGTTTTTATTTTTTGTGCTAGAGCATAGAGGAAAAAGAGTGAAAATGGAAGTGAGTGATGGCAGAAATTCTCGTTGGGTCCTCGGCCTTAACAGGGGGAGATTTGGGGGTCGGGTACGAGGATCCCCAAATTGTAAAGATTTCCGTCGGGTATGGGTACCCGTGCTCGGATCTGGCCTGATATTTATATATTTATTTTCAATCAATAATCATCGATACCTTGCTTTTCTCCTTTCAAAATAAATTTTTCCCCTGGCCAGGTGGATAGTTTGATGCTAATGTTAATATCTACTCACTTTACATTGTGTTTTGTAGGATTTGCAATGAAAAAATTATCTTACAGCTACTCTCTGTAATCTTTCCCCAAATTTGACGATGCCAGTTATCTTCTTTTGTTGTAGTGTGTTGCAACCTATAGATAATTGTTTTCACTTTTGTTACTCCTCCCTCTCATCCTCTCTCTCAATCTCATCTTCACTCCATTCTCACTCTCATTTTTCTTTGTACTCTAACCCAAAAAATAAAAATGAAGTGGTTATCAAAGGACCTATGCCATCTTGATTTTTATAAGCCATTTGGTGTTTAACTCTGCCCAAATTACATTAAAAGGATATTCCAGTAATTTGCTAATAAAAGAACAAATATTTTCAAAATAATAAATAATAAAACAAAAATAATGGATGTATTTGTTAAGGACGTGTGTCTTCTAATATATGTATTAAAAAATTATTTAACCCACTAATATAACTAATGGATGGCTGAAACTAGGACTCATTAACTAATCCATATGTGACAATGATATGCAGAATTTGAATGGTATATTGAGAAGCTTCAGAGCTGGACCCGGACACTGTTGATTGGTTTTTAGTAGTCTATGTGAGCAAATTAGGACCAAGGAAAATACAAGCACCACCGGTAGTGGAACGTCTACCATCCAAGGACCCAGCCCAATCTGCATCCAAAAAATCTTGCAAAGAAAAATCAATGGAGGAACAGAATATCATGTTCATGGTGTCTTTAATATAGCGATAGATTCTTTTAACAACTTGTAAATGAGTGAAGCTGGGATTATGCATATACTGACACACTTAATTCAATGCATATGCAATGTCTGGATGAGTCAATGTCAGGTACTGGAGGCCACCCACCACGCTGTAGTATGTAGAAGGGTCAGAAATGGGATTATCTGTTGGCGTGACTTGTGGATATTGACTTATTTTCCTTACACATCAAGAATTCCTATTATAATTGTAATTGATTTACTTTAATTCCTGATTTCCTACTGCAAATAGATTTAGGAATTTATTATTTACTTGCCCATTCAGGTTTCGTTGTATTATAAATATGACCTCCTACAAGGAGAAGAATACACAGAAAATTCCCACAAACAAATATTCTCTCATAGTTTTCATATTTTAGCATGGTATCAGAGCGGCGATCTTGGAATTGCTGACTCTAGTTTCAAACCCCCGCCGCTGCTATGGGGGTTGATGATTTTTTCAACCCTCATGGAGGTAGCACCACCGACTCCTTCTCTCATTCTCCACCAACCATCGTTGAGTTGAGTGCCCAGATGGCTCCGCTCCTACAGATGCAGACTTTGACCCCGAACCCGATCCAGAATCAGGATCCTCTTTTGACGACCCCGACCCCGACCCCGACTATGACCCCGACTATGACACGACGACCCCGACCCCGACTCCGAAGACGACCCCGACCCCCACTCCGATGATGACCCCAACCCCGAATTTGTCTCTGATTCAGACCCTGATCCCGATTTCGACTCCGACTCCGGCCCCGACTCAGGCTCAGATTCCGATCCCAATTCCTACTCAACCTGTATCCTATGCATCTTCCGCTGCACAGATTATGACTTCTAGACTAACGACCCCGACACATGGACCAGATTGCGCATATTGTGGTGATCCGAGACACACTTGTGAGACTTGTTTTAAATCGCATGGCTACCCCAATTGGTGGGCTACTCTTACAGATCGAGGACAATGCAATATGACCAGTAATGGTACTGGTTATGGATTCCATACTTCCGATAAGATTGATTCCAAGAGCTGGATAATTGATTCCAGTGCAACTGATCATATGACGTTTGATCCTGATGATTTTCTGAATACTACACAACCTCGACGAACCTGTATTGCAAATGCCAATGGTGTTACTTATCCTGTGACAGGGGCTGGCACTGTTGCACTCTCATCCTCTCTCACACTGTCTAATACTTTACTTGTTCCATCTTTATCCACTAAATTGTTGTCAGTTAGTCAGCTTACTGAACAATTGAATTGTTGTGTACTCATTTACCCGAGTTTTTGTTTGCTTCAGGATATTCACACTAAGGAGATTCTTGGTCGTGGTACTAAGAGAGGGGGCTATATTATGTCGATGACTTCAGTCCCGGCATGGCTAATAGCGTGACACATCCCTTTGATAGCAAACAAAAGCAAATCTGGTTGTGGCACCGTCGATTGGGACATCCGTCTTTTAGTTATATGAAGCATCTTATACCAGATTTATTCTCAGGTTTCAAGGACTCCGACTTCACATGTGATACTTGTATTTTGGCCAAGAGTCACCGTGTGCCCTACCCGTTGAGTACGAACAAGTGTACTACTCCATTTACGTTAATTCATTCTGATGTCTGGGGACCTTCTCCTATCACTGCTCCTTCTGGTGTTCGATGGTTTGTCACATTCATCGATGATTGTACACGGATGACATGGCTTTATTTGCTGAAGAATAAAAACGAAGTGTTTTCCTGTTTTCAGTCCTTCCACAAACAGATGAAAACTCAGTTTAATGCTCAAATCCAGATTCTTCGCTCAGACAATGGTGGAGAATTTGTCAATCATGACTTTCAGACTTACTTCCAACAACATGGAATTATCCATGAGACGACTTGTCCTCAGACACCACAACAAAATGGTGTTGCTGAACGAAAGAATCGACATCTTCTTGAAACCGCCCGAGCACTTCTGATTGGCGCTCATGTTCCTCGCCATCACTGGGATGATGCTATTGTCACCGCAGTTCATCTGATCAACCGCATGCCTTCTGGTGTACTGACCTTTAAAACTCCCTTACAGGTGCTTGCACAACACAGACTCTGCCTTCTGTTTTGGTACTCACACCCCGAATCTTTGGATGTGTGGCTTTCGTTCATCTCCACAAAAATCAACGTAGCAAACTTGATCCATGTGCGCTTCGTTGTGTTTTTGTGGGTTATGCCACTCATCAGAAAGGCTACCGCTGTTATCACCCTCCTACCCAACGAACCTATGTCACTTTGGATGTGACCTTTCTGGAATCTGAGCTGTTCTTCCATGACCCATCATCCAATTCTACACTTCAGGGGGAGATACGAAGTGAAGAGCAGAATTGGAGCAACTTGGAAAATAAAGAAATTCTCCTTTGTACAGAAATGATTGATCATTCCGAGTCTGGAGCACGAGATTACTCTCTGTCGAAAAGCGACCAATCGCCCATTCATAGCGATCAATTGCCTGACCCACCTGATCCATGCGAAGATATTTCTGATCCGAGTCTCACACCTACAGACAATACAGAACAACAAGATGAAGACCCCCCTCTAACTCAACAGTACCAACAGACCAATCTCCTGAGAATATCCTTGAGGTAACTACTCCTACTAGACTTGTGCATTTAGATGATAAAACTATTGGATATCAATTACCTTTCAGGCAAAATCGTGGGAAGCCACCAAACCGTTATTCACCTGATATTGGCAAGACATCCAAGTATCCAATTGCAAATCATGTATCCACTGAGAAGCTGTCTGAACCACTCAAGGCTTTTGTGCATCAGTTGTCTGCTATCCATATTCCAACCAAGGTCTCTGAAGCATTGAAAGATCCTAAGTGGGTCCAAGCTATAAAAGAGGAGATGAAAGCCCTTGAGAAAAATCAGACTTGGACATTGGAGACTATACCCCGAGGAAAAAAGACTATCGGATGTAGATGGGTGTTTACTATAAAACACAATGCAGATGGATCTATCGAGCGATACAAGGCAAGACTTGTGGCAAAAGGGTACACACAGACCTATGGTATAGACTATGAAGAAACCTTTGCTCCAGTTGCAAAGTTAAACACCGTCAGAGTCTTATTGTCCCTTGCAGCTAATTTGGATTGGCCACTACACCAGTTTGATGTAAAGAATGCTTTTCTACATGGCGAACTCACGGAGGAGGTGTACATGGACATTCCTCCTGGATATAATACTACTCAGACTGGAACAGTTTGCAGGTTACGAAAAGCATTGTATGGATTGAAACAATCACCACGTGCATGGTTTGGACGGTTCACCATGGCAATGAAGAACAATGGTTTCAAACAGTGCAACTCAGATCATACTCTGTTCTTGAAACATCGAAAAGGGAAGGTAACAGCATTAATAATCTATGTTGATGATATGATTATTACTGGGAATGATAAACAGGAAATATCACAGCTACAAGACTATCTGGCTACGGAGTTTGAGATGAAGGATCTAGGTGGACTCAAGTATTTCTTGGGAATTGAGGTGGCTCGATCGCAGCAAGGCATATTTCTCTCTCAAAGGAAATATGTCTTAGACTTGTTGACAGACACATGAATGCTAGATTGTAAACCTGCGGACACTCCTATTGTTCAGAATCATCATCTTGGAGAATATCCGGATCAAGTTCTAACTAACAAAGAAAGATACCAAAGGTTAGTGGGAAGATTGATCTATTTGTCACATACTCGACCAGACATTGCTTATGCGGTGAGCGTTGTCAGTCAATTTATGCACTCTCCAAGTGAAGACCATATGAATGCAGTTCTTCGGATACTTAGATATTTGAAGTCTGCACCTGGAAAAGGACTTATGTTCTCAAAGCATGGTCATCTAAATATTGATGGTTATTCAGATGCAGATTGGGCAGGTAATGTAACAGATAGAAAATCCACATCGGGTTACTTCACATTCGTGGGAGGTAATTTGGTGACATGGAGAAGCAAGAAACAGAATGTAGTAGCTTTATCCAGTGCAGAAGCCGAGTTCAGAGGCATGACTAAAGGGATTTGTGAACTTCTTTGGTTAAGAAAGTTGCTTACTGAACTTGGGTATAAACCTACATCCACAATGAATCTCTTTTGTGACAACAAGGCTGCTATAGCCATTGCACAGAATCCGGTTCAGCATGATCGTACTAAACATGTTGAGGTGGATCGACACTTCATCAAACAAAAGCTTGAGGCTAAAGTGTTTTAGTTTCCTTTTGTGAAATCCGAGGATCAATTGGCGGATATTTTGACAAAGGCGATTTCCAATAAAGCATTCCACAATTCACTAGATCAGTTGGGCATTGGCGACATCTATGCACCAACGTGAGGGGGAGTGTTGGCGTGACTTGTGGATATTGACTTACTTTTCTTACACACCAAGAATTCCTATTATAATTGTAATTGATTTACTTTAATTCCTGATTTCCTACTGCAAATAGATTTAGGAATTTATTATTTACTTGCCCATTCAGGTTTCGTTGTATTATAAATATGACCTCCTACAAGGAAAAGAATACACAGAAATTTCCAACAAACAAATATTCTCTCATAGTTTTCATATTTTAGCATCACCATCCATATCAGAAAGTTTAGTTGAGGAGAGCACGGGTGTGGGACAGGATTTGCACATAACCATGTTAAACTCTTTCAACAAGTCAGCGACTTTGGGAGAGAGACAAAGTGGTGGTCGTGCGTTGAACCTCCATTCCAATAAAGAAACTCAGATCACCTAACTTTCAACTATCAAATACAGAGCATAAGTGATCAATAAAGGTAGAGATGG
This sequence comes from Prunus dulcis, assembly GCF_902201215.1. NCBI lineage: Eukaryota > Viridiplantae > Streptophyta > Magnoliopsida > Rosales > Rosaceae > Prunus > Prunus dulcis. The sequence continues at coordinate 18,483,361 of NC_047655.1, read as the reverse complement.
CTGTAACATCAGTACCTGTGACAATCAACAACGTAAACAAGAACATAGATAGTGTCATGAGATAGTGAAGAATAAACAAAGAGGCATCAGAATTGGCTGTGGGAAAATCCTTGTGTACGAAAAAAGGAATGCAATCGCTGAAACCATGCACTTGGGGCCTGTTTAAGGCCATAAAGTGCCTTATGAAGCCGACATACATATTGAGGTCGAAAGGAATCAATAAAACCCAGTGGTTGTTTCATGTACAGCTCTTCGTGCAAAACATCATTCAATAATGCATTGCGTACATCAAGCTGTTGTAAGGGCCAATTGTGTGAAATAGCTAATGCCCAAATTGTGCGGATTGTAGCTGGCTTTACAACTGGACTAAACATCTCTTCATAATCAAGATCTTCTTTTTGGTTGTACCCTTGAGCAACTAGACGTGCCTTGTGATGTTCAATCATGCCATCCACATTTCGCTTCACTTTGTACACCCACGTGCACTGTATGATATTCATGCCTTGTGTTACTGGGACCAAAGACCAAGTATCATTGCGGATTAAAGCATCATATTCGTCCTTCGTGGCTGTTTTCCAATGAGAATATTGAGAAGCTTGTTTGTAGGTGGCAAGTTCAAAAGACAAGGGATCCAGAAGACTTGCAGTAAGACTCTGTGGAAAAGGATGGGGAGAAGTTTCATAGACCTCCGAATTTAGTATGCATAGGTGAATAATCAGGACTTGTCGAAATTGTTGAGGAAGTATTTGAGAAAACTGTAGGAAGCGAAATTGGTTCATGGTGCAAAAGTCACTTGTTAAGCCATCTAAGCATATGGTGCAGAAACCTGTGACGTTTAATTTGTCTGTCTCTTGCTCCTTTGCATACCTCATTGGTCCTGAATTTGAAATCTTGCAGATCCTACCAGATGGTATCTTCGAGACTAGACAAAAAGCGTGTACGCATCATTGAAGAATTACCCAAGGACTCCTATATCTTCAAGAAAACTCCAATTTTACAATTACTCACCAATATCTGAAAGGTAGCAACATTTTACTTGACCATGAAATAAATGCTAAGATATCAGATTTTGGAATGGCTAAACTTTTCAGAAAAGATGGACTTGTAGCAAACACAAACCGGATTGTTGGAACATAATAAGTAAACTGCCTCTTTTTGGTTATTCACACACACATGATCATATCCTTTAATACTTGTTGAGGTATGCAATGCAGTGGCTATGTTCCTCCTGAATTTGTAGAAAAAAGGTATATACTCTAAAAAGTACGACGTCTACAGCTTTGGGGTTCTACTATTGCAGCAAATGATTGGTGGAAGGAGGAGCGCATGTTAATCTAGTCCGAATGAAAGCTTGCACCTCTTGCAATATGTAAGTTCCATAGCTGTACATGTTTCTATCACCACTACTGGAAACTATTACTTAGATCTAAACTATATATGAAGTAACATTCAAACTATTTCAGGCATATCTATCATGGAAAAAGGACAAAGGAAGGGAATTTATTGATCAATCACTGGATGATTCTTCTTCTTCTTGTAAATTATCGAGATGCTTGCGAGTAGATCTATTATGTGTGCAGGAAAATCCGGAGGCTAGGCCTACAATGTTGGAAGTTTATTCCATGCTCAAAACTGACATTGAACCCATTCCCACTCCTAGAAAGATGGCTTTCTCAGGGCATGGAAGTATGGAAAACATATCTACACTGCAGCAAGGAAGTTGTTCAGTTAATGATGCACATATCTCCGAATTGCAACCCCGATGAAAATGCAGGCTCAGAATAGGAGACATTAGTTTTTCATTTTCAATGGTTGAGTTCTTAGGCTCAATAATGTGGGTGGTCATATACTCTATGAAGTGTACAAGATTTTAGCAACTTTGGATTCTTCATCTTGCGGCCTACATATTGTAAACATTACAATATTTTGTTAAATTAAAAATTTGCAATTCCTGTGCACAGAGAAGGGAGGGAACTGGTGATTTGGAAGTCATTTGAACATTGAACTAGTGGTTAGGCTCAGACCAAGGAGAGGATATGCCAAATTTTTTTTTTGTACGAAATTCTTTCATACAACAAAAACAAAAACTGCAGGAAAAAAAATTCATTGAGTTAAATGTTTTTCATCTTTCTTTTAAGAAAAGCCTAGAATACACGATGTTTCTATCTGAGTGAAGTCCTGACTTGGCTTGCCATTGCTTTCGTGGGCAGACAAACTTTTCCAAGAATTCACATTTCACAAAAAGTTTGACGGCCAAAGTGTTCCATTCCATGCCACATCTTCTTCAATTTAATCTAGACTTGTGGTAAATTAACAAGTCTTCCTTATGGCATATGAGTTATGATTACTTCATTTCACACACCATCCTCATCATGCTGATTTAGATCAAAGCCCACATCCAGAAATAGTATAGCCGATCGGCTATACTGGGTTTTAAATTGTTTTAAAAGAAATAGTATAGCCGCTACTCGGTTTTTAAATTTTATTTAAAGAAATAGTATAGCCGCGCGGCTATACGCGGTTTTCTCCAAACACAAATCACATCTCAACGCAATCCAAGCCTTATATGGAAAATTGAGATTGAAATTTTAAGAAAGACAACAAATTTAAACTACCATCACTGGAAAGCATCAACCACAAATGTAACTACTATTACCATCTTATGGTGATCGGGCTTCTCGGTTTTCTTGGTGAAACTAGGGATCAGCCCCCATTTCATACAGTGAACAACAACGCCGTCACCGTCTGCTCCGTCTTCTCTACGAACAACAGGTAAATTCGACCCCGGCGACGCATTGAACAGCAGGCGAAACCTAAGCACACACCAAAAAATTCGTTCCAATCAGTTTGGTTGCTAGGAAAGTAGGAGAAAAGTAAAGTTCGAATTAGAAATTAACAAAGGGAAAAAAATAGGAGAAGGAGTTTTGAGTTTGGCTCACCGGTCCATGTTAACAGTACGAATGGGCCATGGCTACTGTGGCAAGCCCAAGGGATGTCGTCGGCTCTGAGAGTACAGCGAGCCTCCCCACACATTTCCTCCAAGAAACTGAACCAGGGCGGTCAATTCAGAATCAGTATGAAATAGGCTATATTCGGTTTTACAATTTTTTTTAAAGAAATAGGCTAGCCGTGCGGCTATACTCGATTTTTTTATTTTTTTAAAAAATAAATCGCATAGCCGTTCGGCTATACTCGGAATTGGAATATGGATGGAATATAATGAAATAGCGTCGTTTTGAGGTTCCCTATGAAATGAGGCATGGAGCGGAGCCGCTACGAAGAAGTTCCGGGGGTTACAATTTTTTAAAGACATAGTATAGCCGCGCGGCTATAATCGGTTTTTTCTAATTTTTTCAAAGAAATAGTATAGCCGGACGGCTATACTTGGTTTTTATATATTTTTTTTAAAGAAATAGTATCTCCGAGCGGCTATACTCAGTTTTTCCTAATGTATAGCCGTTCAGCTATACTCGGCTTTTTAAATTGTTTTTTAAAGAACCGGATATACTCGGTTTTTCTATATTTTTTTAAAGAAATAGTATAGCCGCCCGGCTATACTTAGTTTTTTCCTAATGTTTTTTCAAAGAAATAGTATAGCCGTTCGATTATACTCGGCTTTTTAAATTGTTTTTAAAGAAATAGTATAGCCGGACGGCGATACTCGGTTTTCCCTATTTTTTTTGAAAGGAATAGTATAGCCGCTCGGCTATACTCAGTTTTTTTAATTTTTTTTAATTTATAATTTTTTTGTTTTGTCAAAGTGGGTTTCCCTCATATTATAGTACTGCCACTATTAACACTACTCGGCACCAAGGCCGTGAACTGTGCTTCCAAAATGCTCTCCCTCGCAAAACGACTCAAGAATTCACCTTCATGCTTCCACGTGGCTCTATACCATTGGCTGTGTGGGTATTACATATGTGCCACATCATCAATTTAACAGAAAATTTGACGGAAGCAAACGACAATGACCATTTTGATATATATATATATATATATATATGTGGAGGCTAACTTGAAGGATCATTAGTGTCTAAAAAAAAAAAATATTAAGGATGAAATGTGATAATTTCACAAACCTGGGAATCATTTATGATAAATAAATAAAAAGCCCAACAATAAAGGGTGTGTGGATTTGAACTCAGCACAAGCTATAGGGATTTTATCACCACACTGTAGGGACGCAATTAACTTGAATAGGTTGAAATGTCATAAACTTGAATAGGTTGAAAATGAATCCATAGGCCCACCTTGAGAATCCATTTATTGAACTTTTCAATGACTAAACAAACACAAACATTGTAAGATAGTGAGAACAAAATATACAACTTTTAAGTCCAGCTTACTTGGAGTTACAGATGAGGATGATCCATAAATCAGCAACAATCAGTGCTTTAAGAAGACCAAAACAGAGAACAATCTCTCAAACAACTCTTCTAATGTTGCCGGGGTCATTCATTTCTTGAAAGCTAGTGGCATAAAAAAGAAAATGACACATGAGCTCTATACATGCACCGGTTCCATTGGAAGGGATATAGAAGTGACACACGCAAGAAAATTTCACATGAGTACAGGTATGATTAATTAGCTGATCGGGACCCTGGCTTTTGTGCAGGAGAGAAGAAAAATAGAAAGAAGATGAAGACAGGAGAGTTTATCTCAATTTCTTTGGAGTTTTTCTTTTAAATTAAATTTTAGTGGTGCTCCCAGTCTCCCACATTATAAGGATGCAACATGTTGTAACATCTGGCCGATATTTGAAGCAAACAGATCCCCTTTTGCACAAACAGCAGTGCATAAGTCCAAAATTTGATGAACTAGTTGAGTGATGATGTGTTGTAACAGCACATAGGATATGTACTTGTTATATAATTTGCATTGAGTTTGTAAGACAACACAACATATAATTTGGTGTTACCTTCACGTGTCAAGATTCTACTTGGATTTTTTAAAGACCAAATAATGAATCTACTTGGATTTTTTATGTATAGAAAATCAGATATAAAACAACAACTTGTAGGTCCATTAACTATCTTTCCACGTCAGCAAAGGACTTGTAGGTTTTTGGATATATACAACGAGGTGTCCACAAACTCGAATGATGGGACTAATCTTCGCTAAGAGTTCGACTTGCCTCTAACCATAAAATGTTCTCAATTGGTTTCGAATCCTTGCCAGTTAGGTAATACGCAGTCCGCGAGCTGAAAGTGGCAGTTTGCCAACCGCACCACACATTGTGGTTAAAGAACTTGTAGGTTAAGTGGTTAAGAGTTTTACTTGTAAAAAAAATAAAAAATAAACTATATTTACATGTCAACAAATTTACCATAGCCAATATTTATAGTTCTTATTTCTCAAAATCTTAGACCCGTTTGATAACCATTTCAATTTTAATTTTTAGTTTTCAATTCTTATGTGTGAAATGACCTCACGTATCTATGGTGCCTTATTTTGAAAGACTAGACGATTGCTTTGTTCTTAAATTTTCCAGCAAACAGTAAAACAATTAATTATATAAGAAGGTGAAAGATTATGCCAGTGATTAGCATATTGACAATATAAAAACAAATGAGAAATTGTCTCCGGATGCACATAGGACATAAATTTGAAGTATTAGTGAAATGGGCAATTTTATTGTTAGTAAACAATAATTTTAATTTTAATTTTAACAAAAGTGACTCCAATGTCACAATCAAGTGCCGAAGAGGCAAGGCTTGGCACAGTTCCTATAAATGGCATAAGAGCAAAGTTGGCTTTCACCACACAGGTCTTGCTTATATTGGTAAAGAGAGATGGGTTCAGTACGAGAAGCAACCAAAAAACTACACGCAGTTTGTGTCCCTTTCCCAGCTCAAGGCCATGTTAGCCCCGTGATGCAATTAGCCAAGCTTCTTCACTCAAGGGGCTTCCACATAACCTTTGTCAACACAGAGTTTAACCACAGGCGCCTAATCCGGTCCAAAGGCCCGGACTCCGTCAAGGGCTTGCCCGACTTCCAGTTCGAGACCATACCGGATGGGCTGCCTCCTTCGGATAAGGATGCAACCCAAGATGTTCCAGCCATATGCGACTCCACCAGGAAAACCTGTCTAGGTCCATTCAAAGAGCTGGTCACTAAGATCAACTCCTCATCTCAAGTGCCACAAGTTACTTGTATAGTTGCAGATGGTATCACGGGATTTGGGAGGCAAGCTGCTCAGCAGTTAGGCATTCCGGAGGTCCAGTTTTGGACTGCCTCTGCTTGTGGCTTCTTGGGTTACTTGCAATACAGTGAGCTCGTCAAGCGAGGCATTGTTCCATTCAAAGGTATATTTCCGTTGCATATTTATTTTAGGCTTATGAACATTTTTATGTACAGGTTGAAACATTCAATCCCACGATAATATTCCAAGCACATATTCCTTGGAGTGATAAATTTTTTAGGCTTATTATCACAAAACGTCCCTAAGGTTTACGAAACTATCAAATTGCATTCTTAATGTTTTTTTTTTTTATTTTTTTATTTATCATTCGTGGTCCTCAAAGTTAGCATGCATGATCACAAATGGTCCCTGCCGTTAGGTTCCATCAAAAACTCCGTTAGTTTGCTGACGTGGCATATATGTATATCACAAAACATCCTTGAGGTTCACACACCTATCACAAATGGTCCTTACGAAATTTTTTTAATTTAAAAATTCATAAAATTTTTGTTTTCTTTTTAAAATTTTATGAATTATAATTATTTTAAAATATATATTAAATTTTAAATACATGTGACACTATATTATTGTAGATGTGGGCTCCATATATATGCCACATCAACAAACTAATGAAGTTTTAAAAAAATAATTTAAAATTCATAAAATTTAAAAATGAAAAAAAAAAACTAAAGGTTTAGGGTTCATAAATGGTCCTCAAGATTAAAATCCTTATATAAATTGTTTTTTCATTTATAAATAATTTTAAAAAGAAAACCAAAATTTTATGAATTTTAAATTTTAAAAAAAAATTCGTAAGGACCATTTGTGAAAGTGTGTAAACCTCAGGGATGTTTTGTGATATATATGTATGTCACAATAGCAAACTAACAGAGTTTTTGACAGAACCTAACGTCAGGGACCATTTGTGATTGCACATACTAACCTTGAGAACCATAAATAACACAAAAAAAAATACTAAAGATGCAATCTGATAATTTCGTAAACCTCAGGGATGTTTTGTGATAATAAGTCAATTTTTTATGAGGCTTGAGGTAGACCAAATGATACACTTGCATATTTTTTCAACTCTTGCTTTTCTTTTTTTTGCTTTGACTTTCTTTTTCTTGGTTGAGCTGCGGTGTTGTCCTTCTATCCTTTTGACTCTTTTGTATCCTTTTGTTCCTTCTAGATATTTGAAAACTAGATATCTCTTCTTTAAAAAATGGAAAAAAGTTCCATTAGATTAATAACATTACGTATCTTTTCTTATATTTTAATTTTGAAAATCTATAAGCATGTTGAAAATCATTCACTGTTAATTTTGTATGCATGATAACATAGACATAATTTCTTCGTTTAATATAAAAATACATATTTTTGTTTTTTTTATATACAAAGCAATATTGATGAATGGGAAATCAAATATAGGAGCTAGAATGCAAAGTAAATACTCTTAACCACTTGCAAAATACATAATTATTTTATTTGGAAAGTTAGGTCCAATTCTCCTAACTAAATAGGCTTATTATCACAAAACATCCCTGAGGTTTACGAAACTATCAGATTGCATCCTTAATGTTTTTTTGTGTCACTTATGGTCCTCAAAGTTAGTATGTACAATCACAAATGGTCCCTGACGTTAGGGTCTGTCAAAAACTCTGTTAGTTTGCTATCGTGGCATACATATATATCACAAAACATCCCTGAGGTTTACACACTTATCACAAATGGTCCTTACGAATTTTTTTTAAAAAAATTTAAAATTCATAAAATTTTGGTTTTCTTTTTAAAATTATTTATAAATGAAAAAAAAATTTATAGAAGGATTTTAATCTTGAGGACCATTTATGAACCCTAAACTTTTAGTTTTTTTTTCATTTTTAAATTTTATGAATTTTAAATTATTTTTAAAAACTTCATTAGTTTGTTGATGTGGCATATATATGGAGCCCACATCTACAATAATATAGTGTCACATGTATTTAAAATTTAATATATATTTTAAAATAATTATAATTCATAAATTTTAAAAAGAAAACAAAAATTTTATGAATTTTAAATTAAAAAAATTTCGTAAGGACCATTTGTGATAGGTGTGTGAACCTTAAGGATGTTTTGTGATATACATATATGCCACGTCAGCAAACTAACGGAGTTTTTGACGGAACCTAACGGCAGGGACCATTTGTGATCATACATGCTAACTTTGAGGACCACGAATGACAAAAAAAAAACATTAAGGATGCAATCTGATAGTTTCGTAAACTTTAGGGACGTTTTGTGATAATAAGCCAACTAAATAATGATACCGTATTATGTAGAAAAGTTAACCCAATCATAAGAAATTTTGTTATTAAATGGGTGAGTGCGAATTTATAGTTTAGATTATAAAGTAATTAATAGGTATGCACTTATTATAATATCACCTGATTAACATAGTGATTATATAAATAAATTTCTCAGAATGAGGAAGTGCGTATTGCACTTGCACCCGTGTCAAACAAGACAGAATAATAATAATAAACAAGAGAAACAAACCAGGGTGCATTTCTCTCTTCTTCTTTTTTAAACGGGACAAACAAGACTGAAAAAGGGAAAGAAAAAAAAAATTTCAGCAAACTAAAACATCTAATGACCATTTATTGTGGAGGATTTGCATTTTGTACATGGATGTATTGTAAATGCTCACTCTCGCTGACTCGTTAGGTGGAATCTCTGTGAGAAAACAAGTGCCGAAAACAATGTAGTTAGATAGACCTAGCTACAATCTTTCCTGTTATTGTATTTTGATCGAAGGATCAATATAAATCTAATGACCATTTGGTTTAGTGACACGGAGTTTCGTGTAATATTTGAGATCAAGTATACTCTTGTAATGTGACTATAAAGTATGATCACACATATTGTTCACCTTCCATGCATATTTCAGATGAGACTTTCCTGCATGATGGTACACTGGATACACCAATTGATTGGGTCCCAGGCATGAAAAATGCTCGGCTCAGGGACATCCCCAGCTTCATCAGAGTCACAGATGTCAACGACATAATGTTCGATTTCTTGGGATCCGAAGCACGAAACTGTTTGAAGTCTTCTGCAATCATCTTCAACACATATGATGTATTTGAACATGAAGTCTTAGAGGTAATATCGACCATGTTCCCTAACATCTACACCATTGGCCCCCTTAAGTTGCTTGAGAGGCATTTGCCTGAAACCGAAACCAAATTGGTCGAGTCTCTTAGCTCAAACTTATGGAAAGAAGACATAGAATGTTTGAAATGGCTTGATCAGAAGAAACCTAGTTCAGTTGTATACGTAAATTATGGGAGCATAACTATGATGACAGCCGAGCATCTGAAAGAATTCGCATGGGGGCTTGCAAATAGCAAGCACCCATTTTTGTGGATTGTTAGGCCTGACGTGGTAGAGGGAGACTCAGCTATTTTACCCAGTGAATTTTTTGAGGAGATTAAGGATAGGGGTTATATAGCAAGCTGGTGTCTACAGGACCAAGTGCTAGATCATCCATCCGTTGGGGCTTTTTTAACACACTGTGGCTGGAACTCTACTCTTGAAAGTGTATCCGGAGGCGTGCCTGTAATTTGCTGGCCTTTCTTTGCTGAGCAACAAACGAATTGTCGATACGCATGCACTGACTGGGAGATTGGAATGGAGGTGAGCCCCGATGTGAAGCGTGACGAAATCGAAGCACTTGTTAAGGAAATGCTGGAAGGGGAAAAGGGGATGAAGATGAGGCAAAAGGCAAGAGAATGGAAGAAAATGGCTGTAGAAGCTACTGATATTGGAGGATCATCGTACAATAATTTTGATAGATTGATTAAGTCTCTCCATTAAGGTGGATGACTGCTACAGTGAGGAACAAATATGTTTCCTTGTCAAGAACTCCCAAATATATATATATATATATATATATGTTCAAGTGCTGTAATAATGTTTATGTTTTATTTGGACGTCAGTTGTTTCTCTAGTTGTTTGTAGTCCAACTCTGTTACAGTTTCCAAGCAGACTGGGCTTCTGAATAAAATCAATATTTCCGTTCAGCCTTCTATAGTTTGTTGCAAATGCATACATATATTGATATTCGAATTACCTGTTGATTATGTATTGGGCGGATCTCTGTTTTAGATTTCGAAGCATTTCAAAAGATAATGGTAGTTTGGTATTCTATTTGAATACAATTTTTTAAACTTAAAAATAGAATTGGACTCCAAACCCCAAAATCGGTTTTTAATATTTAGAAACCTTATAAATAAATAAAAGGGTAAACTGTGAAAACCCCCATGAACTATAACGATTATCGAAATGTTCGCCTTGAATTATTTTTTCAGCCAATTTAACCATTAGACTATTTTAAATGGTCAATTTACCCCTGCCGTTAGTTTCTATGTAGTTTTACCCAATTTTCTGTCTAAACGTCACATGTTAGGCATGTGATTCACTATTTAATTAAAATTTAATTTTTCAAAGTTTAAAATAATTAAATGTTTAAAATTACAAAACTGAAAGAAGAAAAAAAAAGGGAAGGCAATCAACGTCTTCCCCAACCTCTTCCTCCCAAGACTCTGTCTTCAATCCCACATCCACAAGGGTTTTCGAGTGAATGCCAATGGTTGGTTTGTGTAAATAAACATATAAAATTAGAATCAAGATACGTTTTCATCTTCATCAACACCTACTTGTTCTTGATTGGGTCAATGGGATATAGGGATTGCATTTCAGTGTTTGGGTATTCGGAGACTGGATGATTTTTATGGGTGATTGGGTTGTTTTTATTTGATTGTTGGTGTTGGCTGTACCGCCCCCGTGCACTGGCTCAAGATGTAGACAGCGGCACTTGAGATGGATATGAGGCAGACGAACGCTGCGGCTAAGGTGACAACGGGATTGATGTGGCCGCCGGAGATGGAATCAGATTCTGAAAAGAAAGTGAAAGGGAGAAGAATAATAAAGAAAAATGAGAGAGAGAGAGAGAGAGAGAGAGAGAGAGGCAAATATTAATTTCAAGTTGTGAGCTGAAATAGCTCGATTCTCTATGGGATTTCTACTTTTGTTTTGAACTCTGATTCGATCCAGGTATTCAATCCTGCCGCTAACTCAAGTGCCCCAGCGTGAAATGGACAGATAGAATCTGAGAAAAGTGAGAGATTGAACAAGTGGCTGAGGTGAATGCTTGTTGTATCACAGCTTGTGCTTTGTATGGTACTCCGGCTCCTCTTGCTATTAAGACTATGAAATTCACTGCTGTAATTAAAAACTGTCCTGTTGTGGTATTGTTAGACTTTGGAAGTTCTCATAATTTCATCAATATTGGCATGGTTAAGAAGTTGGGTTGGAAGTTAGATCAGTCTCATATTTGTATGTCATGATAGCTGATGGTGGACAAGTTCAGAGTAAGGGTTGTTGTGCTGCGGTTCCTTTAGCCATCGGGACGTATGTATATACCTCTAATATCTTTGCTTTTCCATTGGGAGGCTGTGACATTGTGTTAGGGGTTCAGTGGTTGCGAACTCTTGGTCCAATCTTGTGGGACTTTGAGAGATTAACTATGAAGTTTTGGCATGGGAATGAGCAAATCTGTTTGTCCAGTTCTAAGCCTCAGCCTCCACAACCTATTTCTTGTCAACAGATGGACAAGTTGTTGCATTCAGGATGTTATGGTGTGATTCTCTGTGCTGTAGAATGTGAAAATATGGCCAAACCCGCAGATGATTTATCCTCACCACAACAGCATGAATTGCAAGCCTTATTGGATTCTTTTTCTGCTGTCTTTGGCACCCCAACTACACTACCTCCTGTGCGAGAACATGATCATCGGATCCCACTAATTTCTGGTTGTAAACCACCAAGCATTAGACCATATGCTTATGGACCACTTCAAAAGTCAGAAATTGAAAAGTGTGTCAAGGAGCTGCTGGACTCTGGATTTATAAGGAACAGTCATAGTCCTTTTTCTTCTCCCAGTTTTGTTGGTCAAGAAGAAGGATAGCACATGGAGAATGTGCATGGATTACAGACAGTTAAACGAGTTAACTATAAAGGATAAATATCCAATTCCACTTATTGATGATCTGTTGGATGAATTGCATGGGGCAAAGTATTTTTCCAAATTGGACTTGAGGAGTGGCTATCATCAGATCAGAGTTCATCCAGAAGATATTGAAAAAAACAGCTTTTCGGACTCACGAGGGACATTATGAATTCCTTGTTATGCCCTTCGGTTTAACAAATGCTCCTGCCACATTTCAAGGTTTGATGAATGAGATTTTCCGAAATTGTTTACGGAAGTTTGTCTTGGTATTTTTTGATGATATTCTTGTTTACAGTACTTCCTGGTCCGATCATTTGAGGCATTTACATACTGTTTTGGAAATTTTAGAGCATCATCAACTTTTTGTCAAGATGACCAAGTGTGCCTTTGGAGTTTCTACTATTGAATATTTGGGCCACATCGTCTCTAGGCAAGGAGTTTCAGCTGATCCTTCCAAATTAAATGCAGTGGCTGACTGGCCTGTACCTACTTCTGTTAAAAGTTTGAGAGGATTTTTGGGTCTCACAAGCTATTATCGAAAATTTATTCCTCACTATGGTAGGGAAAGTTTCCCTTTGACTCAGTTAACTAAGAAGGATGGATTTTTGTGGACTCCAGAGGCTACTGCTGCCTTTCACAAACTCAAGGAACTCATGTTATCTCCTAGGGTTCTCGCCTTGCCAGATTTTACAAAACCTTTTATCATTGAGAGTGATGCTTCTGGATCTGGTATAGGAGCTGTGTTACAACAGGAAGGCAGGCCTATTGCTTTTACCAGCAAGACTCTTGGTCCTCGAAACCAAGCCCTTTCCACTTACGAGAGGGAAATGATGGCAATTGTTCATGCTATCAAGAAGTGGCATCATTACTTACAAGGAAGACACTTTATCATTAAGACAGATCACCATAGTCTTAAATATTTTCTCAATCATAAGGCTCACACTCCTTTTCAGCAAAAATGGGTCACCAAGCTTTTGGGCTATGATTATGAGATACACTATAGGCAAGGGAGTGATAATAAAGCAGCTGATGCTTTGTCTAGATTTCCTATCAGTCACAGTTCTTCTACTGACCAAGTTCAAGTCTTTGCCATGGACAGCTTGCCCATTGGAACCGATGTTTCTGGGCAATATATTGAGAATTTGGCAATTACATATCCTTATCACAGTTGGATGGATGATTTACGACGGTACAATGAGGGTGATCCTTGGATTCTTAGTAAAAACCAAGAAGTTCTAACTATTGCTGGTCTTACACAATCACCTCATGCACCATCTCTTTCTACAACAAATCATTTACTCAAGTTTCACATTGACAATGGTCTCCTTAAATATAACTCCAGAATAGTCCTTAGTCCTGATTCGATTTGGAAGACCAAAGTTTTTGCTGCTCATCACTCAGTTCCAACGGCTGGTCATGCTGGGTTCTTGAAGACTTATCAAAGACTTTCCCGGAGTTTTTATTGGCCAGGTATGAAACATGATGTGCAGAAAATGGTAGCTGAATGTCACACCTGTCAACAACATAAGTATGAAACTGTGACTCCTGCTGGATTGTTGCAACCCTTGCCTATACCAGATAAGGTGTGGACTGATATCTCCATGGATTTTATTGTTGGATTACCCCCTTGCCAAGGGAAATCTGTGATTTTTGTAGTAGTTGATCGTCTGAGCAAGTATGCCCATTTCATTGCTTTATCCCATCCTTATTCAGCTGCTACCATTGCTCAGCTCTTTATGGACCATGTGTTTAAGTTACATGGTATGCCTAGCTCTATTGTTTGCGACAGGGATCCAGTATTTGTTAGTGACTTCTGGAAAGAATTCTTCAAATTGCATGATGTCGCTTTACGGATGAGCTCTGGTTATCATCCATAGACTGATGGCCAAACTGAAGTGGTTAATCGGTGTTTGGAGACCTATTTGAGGTGCTTTGCTGCTGCTCAGCCCAAAAAATGGTTGCTTTGGTTATCTTGGGCAGAATTTAGCTATAATACAGCCTATCATACATCAACCAAGTTAACCCCATTTGAAGTTGTTTATGGTCAGCCCCCACCCATGGTTACACCATATGAGCCAAGCACTACAAGATTCGCCAATGTTGACAGAAGCTTGGTTGCCAGAGACAGAATGTTGACCATGCTGAAATCTAATCTCCTTATGGCACAGAATCGAATGAAGACTCAAGCTGATAAGCATCGCTCCAAGAGGGAATTCCAGGTTGGGGATATGGTGTATTTGCGTTTGGTACCTTATCGGTTACAGTCCTTGGCTGCTCATTCTTACCACAAACTTTTGCCCAAATTTTATGGACCTTATGAGATACTGGAGAAGTTGGGACCAGTGGCTTACAAACTCCAATTGCCTACTGGTTGTAAGATCCACCCCGTATTTCATGTGTCTTGTTTGAAAAAGCATTTGGGAACTCACGTGACTCCTTCGTTAACATTACCTCGAATTACTGAATATGGTATTGTGCAAGATGAGCCACTGGCTATTTTGGAAAGGAAGTTAGTCAAACGTGGTAATGCTGCGGGGGTGGATGTCCTAGTGCATTGGAAGGGTCACACACCAGAGGATGCCACGTGGGAGGACTACCATGACCTCCAGGCCAGATTTCCAGAATTCATTGCCCAGGTTGAAGCTGCTTTCAATTCCAGATGACTCATGTTGCAATTGCTGTAGCAACTCTGTTTTTGTTCTAATAAGTTTTCAATGCTTGTAAACTTAGCTTCAAAGGGAGGGGAAATGATAGGAATTAGGAGTTGGAGCCAAAACTGTAAAACAGTTTTGGATAGTTTGTTAGCCACCTGTCAAGTGTTAGTTGGGGAATCTGTTACAATTACTGTTGTATCCCTGAAGGTGGCTTTATTATCAATTTGGGGAGCTATTGTACAAACAGTTTTGAGAAATATACAGAAACATTCTTTGGGTTCTCTCTGTTCATGGTTATTACCTAAGGTTGAAAGATAGAGTCTTATCAACCATTCCCAAGCTCCTTGATTGAGTATTCTAAAAAGAACAAAGAAATGATTTTACATTTTTTACAGGCCAAGACGAGGTCGATGAAGAGATGATCTTCGCCATGGCTGACAAGGTGGCTGTCGAACTAACGGCATGGGGTAAATTGACCATTTAAAATAGTCTGATGGTTAAATTGGCTGAAAAAATAATTTATGATAGACATTTCGACAAATGTTATAGTTCGGGGGGGATCACTAAGACGAAATGACTGGATGTATTCCAATAAAAAAAACACCAAAGGACTGGAAGGCCAACTTATAGTTATTAAAAATATAATAAAAGAAGTCATGATAACAATATTAGATCGGTTGCAGCTTTTTCCTCTTGCCAAGTGAATTTAGCAAAGGGTAAATTACTCAAATGGTCCTCAAACTTGTACACGATTTATATTTTGGTTCCGAAATTAAATTATTAGTCCAAATGGTACATAAACTCTATTTTAATCACCCATTTGATCCAATCCGTATTTTTATCATCTTGTTTTTTGTTTGCAAGTGTGTGGTCCAAGGTCAGTTTCTTTATGTTGAAAAGATACTCTGGCATTTTATTTCCTTTATGCTGGGATTGACTGCAAAGTATAGGTTTTTATGTTTGGTGTGGTCCCTTTGTTGTCTACTTCACACTTAATTCACTATTAGCATTGAGTGAAACGGTAAAAAAAAAAAAAAAATTAAAACCCTAAACCTGTAGCATTAGATAAAGGAGATGTGTGTGCAGCTAACTCTGAAATTTGATATGTACTGTTTGCAGATATATGTGACAGAGTCACTCTTGAACTACACCATGGGGGTATGTTTGAAAATGGGGTTTATAAAGGTGGTAAGGTCTGTTATTTAGATAATGTTGTTGATGACTTTCTATCATTGCTGGATTTAAGGAAGATAGGGAAAGAGTTGGGGTATACAATAGATGTTTCGAAAATTGAGCAAACTATGGAGATTAGGTATAGAAAGGCTGGAGAAAAGGATGGTAACATATTGGAGCTTATTACCTCTGATAGTAAAGTAGTTGAAATGGTTGGATGCATGCCATGTAATAGGGTTCTTGTGTTGTACTATACAGATTTGGAAAATTCAAATGGTAATGGGCTTGGGACTCAAGCATCTGCTGCATGGCCTAGTTTGGATAGTGCAGAATATAACTATGATGCAGATGTAGAAAATCATGGGAAGGGTGTCACATGGCACGCATTCAATGAACCAGGGGATGCAGATGCATATGTAGAAGTTGGAAATGAAGAGGAAAATGAGGTTGCAGCAACTGAGAATGGAGAGGAAAATAAGGCTGCAGCAACTGAGAATGGAGAGGTTGGAAATGAAGGGGAAAATGAGGAAAATGATGCACAATTTGTGGATAGTGATTATGAATTCAGTGAACAAGAAGATGAGGTGCTTGTAGCTGAGAATGTGGTAGTTGGGGGCGCAAGTGGTGAGGCCAATGCAGGTGAGAACATTGGGCCTAGTGGTGAGGCCAATGCAGGTGAGAACATTGGGCCTAGTGTTCAGGCCAATGCAGGTGAGAATGTTGAGCCTACTGTTCAGCCCCATGGACATGAGACAGTTGGGCCTACTTATGATGCTCCAGGAGAGGTTTCATCAGATGGTGCTAACACATCGGATTTGGACACAGGAAGTGATGAAGAGGATCAGGATCAGGGTAATGGTGAGGAAAAGGGCAAAAGAAAGAAAAAGAAATTGCCAAAGTTGAAGGAGTACAGGAGAAAGGTGGATTTAAGGAATCCAGAGTTTAGGATGGGAATGCGATTTGCAAACAAAAAGGTTTTGAAAGAAGCTATGGAGGAGTATGCAATTCTACATGGCAAGTTGATAAAATTCAAAAAAAATGACAAAGTGAGGCTCCAGGTAGTATGTATGGGAGGACTGAAATGTCCATTTTATTTATATGCTTCAAAGATAGATAAGAGTGAATCTACATTTGTAATCAAGACTATGAGCCTAGAACACACTTGTGGGAGGGTCGACAAGTTGAAGTATGCCTCATCCAAGTGGCTTTGCAATAGGTATTCTAAGAAACTGAAGAAAGACACAGACTTGGATGTGAAATCATTGCAAGAGGATGTTTTGGATGATTATTGTATGAATGTCACAAGACATCAAATATATAGGGCCAAAAAGAGGGCCAAACTAATGATTGAAGGGAGTTACAAAGAACAATATGCTAGGTTAAGGGATTATGCAGAGGAATTGAAGAAGGCAAACAAAGGAAGTACAGTTGTAATTAAAACTGAACAAGTGGGGGCCTAAGCTATCTTTCTAAGGATGTATGTTTGCTTGGCTGGTTGCAGGCAAGGATTTTTAGATGGATGCAGACCAGTTATTGGTCTTGATGGGTGCCATGTAAAAGGTCCTTATCCTGGCCAGATTTTGACAGCAGTTGGGGTGGATGGCAACAATGGCAGTTTCCCAATTGCTTATGCAGTTGTTGAGATCGAAAGCAAACAATCGTGGATCTGGTTTCTTAGGCTGTTGATTGAAGATCTAAAGATTACAAATGGTTTGTCATATGTGTTCATTAGCGACAAGCAAAAGGGACTCATACCTGCAATTGAGACTCTACTTCCAACTGCAGAGCACAGGATGTGTGTTAGACACTTATATAATAACTTTAGATCATCACACTCTGGTCTTGCTCTAAAACACATATTGTGGGCTGCAGCAAGAGCCACAACTATGCCTTGGTGGGAAGCAGAAATGGAAAATATGAAACAAGAGGATGAGGAAGCGTGGGAATGGCTCAGTAAGATACCTGCAAAGAATTGGAGTAGATCTCACTTTGATACACGGTTTAAGTGTGATCTGTTGTTGAACAATCTTTGTGAAAGTTTCAAATCTTTGTGAAAGTTTCAATTCAGCAATAGTAGATGCAAGAGATCAGTCCATTTTGACTTGCTTGGAGAGGATAAGAGTTCTTGTGATGCTTAGGATGGCAAATAGAAGGGCTGCATGTCAGAAATGGAAACATCCAGTTGGGCCAAGAATCTTCAAGATAATTGAGAAAAACAAGTTAGATGCCTCCACATGCATTCCTCGACTGGCTGGCTTGCAAACATATCAAGTGACCCACATGTATGGTGGAGAATTTGTTGTGGATCTTAGGGCAAGGACATGTTCTTGTCGGAGGAGGGATTTATGTGGGATACCATGTGGCCATGCAATTTCTGCAATTTTTCAAAGGGATGAAAGCCCCATTGATTATGTGGATGAATGTTACAAGCCTGCAACTTATATGAAGTCATATGGACCAATGATTTATCCCATCCCTTCAATGGATCAATGGGCTAAATCTGGGCATCCTCCAATACATCCCCCAACTGTTAGGGTACAGCCAGGAAGGCCCAAAAAAACTAGGTCCAAAGAACCTGCTGAAATTGTGGTACCACCACCACCCCCACCACATCCAATGCCTCCAAATTATGTTCAACCAAGAGACAAGCTTAGAAGACTTTTTATTAAGATCACATGTAGGAGATGTGGTCAAAGTGGCCATAATAGGGCAACTTGTGACAGACATAGCTCAAAAAAGCAACAGGTAATTATTTATTATGCAAATTTAGAGTTGTTACATGTTTTGGAAGTAATAATTATTTGTGCTCTTGCAGGCAAATGCATCTTTTGCCCAAAAAGAGGTCCACACTGAGGGAGGGGCAGTTAGAGTGAGGGGCAGAGGCCGAGGAAGAGGAATAGCCAATAAGGCTCCAGCTGTTGCAAAAGAAGTTGCTACTTCTTCACAAAGTATACGTTTTTTGGGGTATTTTTCTTCAAATATGTTGTCTCACAAATCTGCAATTTAGTTGCGAACTTATATTGGTCCTCTTTGTTTAGGTGGCAAGAGGTATAAGAGGTTGGCCAAGAAGTATGCTAAGAGATATGGGAAAAAGGTTGGATAGAGGAACAGGAAGATTTAACGAGGCTCCAGCTGTTGCAACTGAAGTTGCTACTTCTTCACAACAAAGTGTATGTTGTTTGAGGTTTATTTTTCAAATATGCTCACTTACTTTTTTGCAATATAGTTCAGAACTTATATTGGTCCTCTTTCTTTAGTTGGCAAGAGGTGTGAGAAGAGGTTTGCCAAGAACTATGGTCAGAGGTTTGGCAAGAGGTTTGGCAAGAGGGGGCACATTCAAAACGACTGCTATTAGAGGAGGAACATTCAAAAGGGCTGCTATTAGAAGAGGAACATTCAAAAGGCCTACAGAAGTTCTATCACAACCATAATCATTCACAAGGTAGGGGGAATCATATATATTTTGTGTAATTTGGGATGTGGATTTTGTTCAGGATATGCATTGTGGTTATGTAAAGGCCCTGCATTTTGGCTTACAGTACAACCAATAGGATCACAGCTTTTGGGATGTTATTTTGTGGATTTACACTCTGCCTTTTGGTTTAGGTTCTGTAATTTGAGATGTAATTTTATGGAATCACAGCTTGTGGATTAGAATTAACTCTACATATTGGTAATGGAATTGGTTTATGCTGTGCAATTTGGTTATGAAATTGGTTTTTCGCTATGGGATTGGTTTTTGGTTATGGAATTGGTATTCATTTCTAGATTTGGTGTGGTTTTTGTTATGGAATTGGTATTCATTTCTGGAATTGGTGTGGTTTTGGTTATGGAATTGTTTTACCTAAAATACTCCACAAACTATTTCATAGCTAACAAACACCACATTACATTCATAGCTAACAAACACCACATTACATTCATACCTATAATCCCATTACAAACCTAAAAGGCCATTACAGACCTAACATTCATAGCTAAATCTTTCTACTCATCACAAAAATTACAAACAAACACCATGAAAGGATCAAAGCAAACCCCAATTTCAATTGTCTCTGTCTCCTCCATTCCAATTCCTTTTTTCCTTCAATAACAACACACACTTTCTCTTCCAATTTTTTCTTCTCTACTTCCACTAATCTCAGTTGCTCATCTCTTGCTCTAATTTCTTTCTCCATACCTCTGAGTCTTCTAAGCAATCCAGGAAGCACTTCCTTTCCTCTTTGACATGTTTCATTATCCAGCCATTCAAAGAAATGATGTCTTGTTTGGCTATTCTACACATCATTTGTTACACACAATCAATCAGAGCCCAGCACGCCATTCAATTCTTCACTTAAACATAACAAAACCTTTACTCTATCTTACCCGATTTTGATCGCATGCCCCAAACCTTCTTCCCGGGTTCAGATCTGTCCATGAAGTGCGCCGTTTAACCTTTATCCCACAAAAGCAATACCAATTGGATCGAGTTGAATTTGTTGAGCTTTCAGACATCGCAGCCTTCATTGAAGAAGAAGGTGGATTCCTCGAATGACTCCTTTGTCGGTTTAAGAGCTGGCTATTCTATACGGGTTGGATGGTTTTACCCTTAAATTTGACGACAACATTGACAGAACCTAACGGTTGGATCAAATGGGCGATTAAAATAGAGTTTATGTACCATTTTGACTAATAATTTAATTTATGGACCAAAATGTAAATCGTGTACAAGTTTGAGGACCATTTGAATAATTTACCCATTTAGCAAAAGATAGTAACAGTTGGAGGAAGAACACAACCTCACGTATTTTGTGTCCCCTACGCTTCATAAGGGCATGTTAGCCCTATAATGCAATTAGCCAAGCTCCTACACTCAAAGGGCCTTTGACAACTCTCGAGTTCATCCACAGGCGCCTCATCAGGTCCCAAGGGCACCCATCATCCCTATGGGCTTACCTGGCTTTAGATTTGAGGCCATACCAGATGGGCCTTCCACCATATGACAAATATGCTACTGAAGATGTTCCTGAACTCAGTGATTCCATCAGAAAAAACTGTCTTGGTCCCTTCAAAGAGCGTCCCTTCAAAGAGCTTAAGCTTGGTGAATTGTCTGAAGTGCCCCTAGTTACTTGCATAATTTCAGATGGGGTCATGGGGTTTGGGAGCAGAGCTGCGATGGAATTGGGCATTCCAGAGGTTCAGTTTTGGACTGCCTCTGCTTGTGGCTTCGTGGGTTCTTAGACCCTTTTGTTTTCTTATTTTTATTCAAGCCCTCAATTTTAAGGGGTTCATGTAATCTTAATAAGTGTTAATTAATGAATAGATATGAAGAATTACTTGCCTTAACAAATTTGTTGAAATATGCAAAATTACTCTTTATATGACTATCAGCCCTTAATATGAATGTGTTTCAAAGAAAAACTTGGATAATCAAGATGATCCACTTGATGAGCTAATCGATTGGATCCCAGTCTCCCGAATTAAAAGGACTGCAATATGTCGTAACATCTGGCCGATATTTGAAGCAAAATGATTCTCTTTTGCACAAACAGCAGTGAGAAGCAGTCATTCTTGTGCATAAGTCCAAAATTTGATGAACTAGTTGAGTTGATGGATGATGTGATGTAACATCACATAGGATACTTGTTATATAATAATGGGTTAATTACAGTTTGGTACCCTATGATTACACCCTTAAGACATGTTAGTCCATGTCTTTTCAATTTTAACAATCACATACCCCGGTCTTTTAAATTTGTTACAATGTGGCTCCACCTTTAGGGTTTCTGTTAGATCTCTCTGTTAATTGCCTACGTGGCATTGTGGGTCCCATATTTTTAAAATTTTTTAATTTAAATTGATTAAAATATGAATAAAGTATTAAAAACCAAAAAAATTAAACAATCAAAAAAAATTCTCAAAAATTATCTCCCTCTCTCTCTCAACGAACCCAGAACCCAGCTCTCTCTCTTCTCTCTGCTCTCTACCCATGACACCACCACCTGAAAACTATACCACACCACAGCCTGCAACCACATCCCCACGAGCCCAGAAACCCAGACCCGATTTCTTCCCCCCAACCTAGATTTCGATGTCTCATTCAAATCGAAGCCTGGCGATTGTCGCTTTCCCTACTCTAATTGCCTTAAAAGTATCTTCCCCTTCCTTTCCCTATAAAACACAGTCCTCCCTCCTTCCCAATCTTCACACAATCTCATCTTCGTTTTCCCTTCTCTCTGTAAATTCCCCTTGGCTCTCAAGAGCCCCAAAGTTTGTAATTTTATCCTCATCTCTTTCGTTGCAAGAGCTTGAAAAGCTCGAATTTTTGGATCTGATTTTGTTAGATTTTATATGGGTGTTAAAGTTTTCAGTCATCAAAATTGCCTCAAAGACTCTGTCTCACCTCAAGCACTGATGAATTCCAATAGAAGCCCTAACCCTAATCAGGTCAGAACCTCCCCACAAGCCGACTGGAGTAAGCGAAGGCCGACTAGGACCAACTACAACCCACTCCCACCGGTCCAGAAACCCGCTACCCCCAAGAATGTGGTCATGGGCCAGGTCAATATCCTAAAACGCGGAGAGGAAATCCCCAAATTCGCCCCGATTCAGCCACCACCGAAGCAGAATCTCCATCCTGAAGTTCTGGATCTCGGATCCACCAGCCGAATGGGTCTTGACTCAAAAATGGTTCCAATTCCTCCGAAGCAGACCAAGCTCCCGGAGCCAAACTGGGCTTCGGGTTCTACGTCGGGTCTGGGTTTCTGGGTTCGTGGGGATGTGGTTGCAGGCTAGGGTGTGGTATATTTGCAGGTGGTGGTGTCATGGGGTAGAGAGCAGAGAGGAGAGAGAGTTGGGTTTTGGGTTTGTTGCAGAGAGAACGCAGAGAGAGAGAGAGAGAGAGAGAGAGTTTTTGAGACATTTTTTTAATTTTTTTGGTTTTTACTACTTTATTCATATTGCCTAGAATACAACCCTCACGTACTTTTGCAACAGCTGTAATTTCTGGCATTCCCACAACCATTTCTTGCTCTTGTAGTAATTTCAGACTACTCAAATTTAGATGCCCCAGTCT
This sequence comes from Prunus dulcis, assembly GCF_902201215.1. Lineage (NCBI taxonomy): Eukaryota > Viridiplantae > Streptophyta > Magnoliopsida > Rosales > Rosaceae > Prunus > Prunus dulcis. Next base: position 18,460,243 of record NC_047655.1, on the reverse strand, counting down.
TCTATGCCATATTGCAGTAGAGTGACAAACACTTGCCTTGTAGGCAAGATGTATTTCAGCCTGCAATTTCATTGGAAAACTTCGATTTCCTCTCATTTGTATCCTTGCAATCAAATTGGAATAAGAACTGTCATTGTAAATCTCCATCTTGTGATCTCCAAACACAAAGTAATAGCCATGCTCTATCATCTGGCCCACACTGAGTAAGTTTTCTTTCAAACCAGGTACAACCATAACTTCTTTGATGTAGTTCTTGCCCACTTTGGTTTCAACCACAAGATTGCCCTTACCAGTAACTTCAACAAGCTGTCCAGTTCCCATTTCAACTTTTGCAGACACATTTCTGTCAATGTCAACAAGTAGATCCTCCCTTCCTGTCATATGATTGCTACATCCACTGTCCAAGTACCATACCTCATCACCTCCTTTTATACTAGCATCAGTTTTATTGCTAGCATAAAACATAGTTGGAGTAGCATCTACTTGGTTAGCATAATTGACTTGTTGTGTTGGTTTCTTACTGTAACAATCTTTGGCTATGTGCCCAAATTTGTCACAGTTGAAACACTTTGGTTTGCCCTTGAATCGACACTCTCCAAAATGTAATTTGCCACAGTGCTTGCAAGGATTTTTAGCACCATCATTTGTTTTGTTATCCCACTTCTTGCCTTTTGTTTTCCAACTCTTATTTTGCTTAGAATTTTGATCACCAGTTTTAACTGATTTGGCATCCACACTGAGACTAGCAAATGCCTTCTCAGTTTTGTTTTCAGAATGTCTGTCAGCCTTAATTCAAAACTCTTCAATGAGGCTCCTACCTCCTGTACTTCAATTACATTCAGATCTCTCGAATGCTCAATAACCGAGCAGATAGAATCATAGGCAGATGGCAAACTAATGAGCAATTTTTGAACAACCCTTTCCCTAGGCAATTCCTCCCCATAACTTCGCATTTGATTTATCAAATCAAACAGTTTAGTAATGTAAGCAGTTAATGATTCATCATCCTTCATCCTTGTATATTCAAATTCTCTTCTAAGACTTTGCAATTTAACACTTCTTACCTGCTTATCTCCATGGTATTCTTGCTGCATGATATTCCAGGCACCTTTTGATGTCTCCTCATGAGAGATTCGTGGGAATATCTCATCTGAAACTGCACCTTGAATCAATCCCAGAGCCTTAGCATCCTTCATAAGTATCATAGCAAACGAGTCTGCTCCAATACCACTTGATTCTTCTTTTTCCTTTTTCTTAGCATCAGATTCATCTGACTTCTTCAGATCTGTACTATCAAATCCCTCTATCACCAAATCCCACAGTCCATGAGATTTGAAGATGGTCTTCATCCGTATACTCCAGAAATCGTAGTTCTCACCATTGAAAACTGGTGCTCTCAATTCACCACCACTTGACCTAGCCATGTTAGACTCAGATCTCTAAAACTCAAACTGAGCTACAAACTTCGATTCCTCACAGCTCTAAAAGCCCATTGTTATTTGATCAAACCTAGCTCTGAGGCCATGTTAACATATACAGAGCATTATCTTATATATTTATTCAATCATCAGTGTAATAAGGCTTATAGAAATGCAGAGAGATTGAGAAGAAAGAGGAGAGAATTTCAGAGAGAGAGATTGGAGAAGAAGCTAGCTAAGATTGTATTAGCTCAGCTCCAATATGTCATGCATATATTGTGCTCTGACAAAACCGTTAGGAATGGAATATTCCTCATTACATCATTCAATCCTAGCCACTCATTTAACTACCCCATGAGATAGAGACAAGTGGCACAAGACTATTACATTTTCTGCTGCATACTTGGACTGTGATCCAAAGCTGCCAGAGAATAGAAACTTCTTTTGTTCTAATTACATTTCAGCAATTACACTTATAAACCAACATTAGCCAAGCTTCTTCACTCAAGGGCCTTCCACATAACCTTTGTCAACACAGAGTTCAACCACAGGCGCCTAATCCGGTCCAAAGGCCCGAACTCTGTCAAGGGCTTGCCCGACTTCCAGTTCGAGACCATACCGGATGGGCTGCCTCCTTCGGATAAGGATGCAACCCAAGATGTTCCAGCCATATGCGACTCCACCAGGAAAACCTGTCTAGGTCCATTCAAAGAGCCGGTCGCTAAGATCAACTCCTCATCTCAAGTGCCACAAGTTACTTGTATAGTTGCAGATGGTCTCACGGGATTTGGGAGGCAAGCTGCTCAGGAGTTAGGCATTCCGGAGGTCCAGTTTTGGACTGCCTCTGCTTGTAGCTTCTTGGGTTACTTGCAATACAGTGAGCTCGTCAAGCGAGGCATTGTTCCATTCAAAGGTATACTTCCTTTAATTATTACGGACCCATTTTTATTGTTAACCTTTAATATTTTAGGCTTATGAACATTTTTATGTGTGAGGTTGAATCATTCAATCCCCCGATAATATTCCAAGCACATATTCCTTGGAGTGATAAATTTTTTATGAGGCTTGAGGTAGACCAAATGATACACTTGCGTAGTTTTTCAACCATTGCTTTTTCTTGGTTGAGCTGTGGTGTTATCCTTCTATCCTTTTGACTCTTTTGTTCCTTTTAGATATTTGAAAACTAGATATCTCTTCTTTAAAAATGGAAAAAAGTTCCATTAGATTAATAACATTACGTATTTTTTTCTTATATTTTAATTTTGAGGAGAAAAATATTACCAAACTAAGAACTAGTTTTAGGATTCCTAATTTCTGTTTTAATACACATTTGCTTTTTATTAAAAAAAAGACTAATCTTTAACTTCTTTCAAGATTTTATACATATTCTACAATATAAATATTTTTAATCAATATAAATTAATTCTTTATAAGAAAAACATGTTGAAAGTCATTCACTCTTAATTTTGTATGCATGATAACATAGACATAATTTCTTTTTTTAATATAAAAATACATATTTTTGTTTTTTATAAACAAAGCGATATTGATGAAGGGGAAATCAAATATAGGAGCTAGAATGCAAAATAAATACTCTTAACCACTTGCAAAATACATAATTATTTTGTTCGGAAAGTTAGGTCCAGTTCTCCTAACTAAAAAATGACACCATATTATGTAGAATATTAGTCTATGAGTTTCGTGTAATATTTGAGATCAAACGTACTCTTGTAATGTGACCATAAAGTATGATCACACATATTGTTCACCTTCCATGCATATTTCAGATGAGACTTTCCTGCATGATGGTACACTGGATACACCAATTGATTGGATCCCAGGCATGAAAAATGCTCGGCTCAGGGACATCCCCAGCTTCATCAGAGTCACAGATGTCAATGACATAATGTTCGATTTCTTGGGATCCGAAGCACGAAACTGTTTGAAGTCTTCTGCAATCATCTTCAACACATATGATGAATTTGAACATGAAGTAGAGGTAATATCGACCATGTTCCCCAACATCTACACCATTGGCCCCCTTAAGTTGCTTGAGAGGCATTTGCCTGAAACCGAAACCAAATTGGTCGAGTCTCTTAGCTCAAACTCATGGAAAGAAGACACAGAATGTTTGAAATGGCTTGACCAGAAGAAACCTAGTTCAGTTGTGTATGTAAATTATGGGAGCATAACTACAATGACAGATCAGCATCTGAAAGAATTCGCATGGGGGCTTGCAAATAGCAAGCACCCATTTTTGTGGATTGTTAGGCCTGATGTGGTAGAGGGAGACTCAGCTATTTTACCCAATGAATTTTTTGAGGAGATTAAGGAAAGGGGTTATATAGCAAGCTGGTGTCCACAGGACCAAGTGCTAGCTCATCCGTCTATAGACAAAAAAAATTTGGTGCAATAAATTTTATTGGACAAGAAAATAATTAGGGTTCGGTGGATTAAATCGTGGGCTCCGTAATTCACCCATGCGGCGTGTGACTCATCAAAATCGGATTAGTTGTCAAAAATGACACATGGCGACATCTGACGGAGTGCATCAAACGGTTCAAAATGAAGACAAAATTAAAGGAAAGAATCTTCTGTGATTGACTTTGATTTAAATCAAATATTAATCAGGTCAATCAATTGAAGATAATCTGGTTAAATTGCCAGATTATGGGAATTGATTTAAATAAAATCAAAATCCCACAAAACAATTTTTTAAATAGGGAAAGTTATTTAGGTCAAGCATCCTACAAGAGCCTATAAATAGGAGGCCTCAAGACGAAAGAAAGGCTCAGAAAAAAACCTAGCACTCATAAGAAACAGAAAACTCTCTGTATTCTTCACCCTACTTTGGAAGAGCCACCAAGCACGACAAATACGTGCCGGTTCCTTCACCATAGAGAAACCCCAAACACCAAACAAGCTTCGTGCTACCCGTTTGATCAAGATCACGTCTCTATGACCCTTGTATCAAACACAAATTTTCTTTAAACAGTTTGAAGATCGAATCAGAGGATTCAATACAGAGATTGTAACCCTAAATTTCATTAATACAAAATAATTTTGTACACGTGTTCTTGTCTCATTTGTTGCAGGATTTTCGTGATTACACCGTCTGTTGGGGTTTTTTTAACACACACTGACTGGAACTCTACTCTTGAAAGTGTATCCGAAGGCGTGCCAGTAATTTGCTGGCCTTTCTTTGCTGATCAACACACGAATTGTCGATACGCATGCACTAACTGGGGGATTGGAATGGAAGCCCCAATGTGAAGCGCGACGAAATCGAAGTGCTTGTTAAGGAGATTCTTGAAGGAGAAAAGGGGATGAAGATGAGGCAAAAGGCAAAAGAATTGAAGAAAAAAGCTGTAGAAGCTACTGATATTGGAGGATCATCGTACAATAATTTTGATAGATTGATTAAGTCTCTCCATTAAGGTGGATGACTGCTACAGTGAGGAACAAATATGTTTCCTTGTCAAGAACTCCCAAATATATATATATATATATATATATATGTTCAAGTGCTGTAATAATGTTTATGTTTTATTTGGACGTCAGTTGTTTCTCTAGTTGTTTGTAGTCCAACTCTGTTACAGTTTTCAAGCAGACTCGGCTTCTGAATAAATTAATATTTCCGTTCAGCCTTCTATAGTTTGTTGCAAATGCATACATATATTGATATTCGAATTACCTGTTGATTATGTATTGGGCGGATCTCTGTTTTAGATTTCGAAGCATTTTAAAAACTAAGAGCTCGTTTGATATTCTATTTGAATATAATTTTTTAAACTTAAAATTCCAAACCCCAAAATCGGTTTTTAAGATTTAGAAACCTTATAAAAAAACACAAAAGCTAATGAAAATGATGAGATATGATCACTAAGACAAAATGACTGCATGTATTCCAAATATTTATAAAATAAATAAATAAATAAATAAAGACCAAAGGACTGGAAGGCGAACTTATAATTGATAAAAATATAATAAAAGAAGCCATGATAACAATATTAGATCGATTGCCGCTTTTTCCTCTTGCCAAGTAAATTTAGCAAAAGATGGTTCCAGTTGGAGGAAGAACACAACCCCATGTAGTTTGTGTCCCCTACCCTTCACAAGGGCATGTTAGCCCTATGATGCAATTAGCCAAGCTCCTACACTCAAAGGGCCTTTGACAACCCTGAGTTCAACCACAGGCGTCTCATCAGGTCTCAAGGGCACCCATCATCCCTTACGGGCTTACCTGGCTTTAGATTTGAGGCCATACCAGATGGGCTTCCACCATCTGACAAAGATGCTACCCAAGATGTTCCTGCACTCAGTGATTCCATCAGAAAAAACTGTCTTGGTCCTTTCAAAGAGCTTTTGGTTAAGCTTGGTGAATTGTCTGAAATGCCCCCAGTTACTTGCATAATTTCAGATGGGGTCACGGGGTTTGGGAGCAGAGCTGCGGTGGAATTGAGCATTCCAGAGGTTCAGTTCTGGTCCATACGATACTTTACCTTTTTCCCAAAGTCTTTGGCATATGTTCCACTTTTCTTCACTTCCATCATTTTATTTTGGTTTTAATACATAAAGAGAGATTCTAATTTATTACCAATCTGAAATCAAATCTCTACAACGTAATTAATTGTTATCAAAAGGTGTGGTAACAATTAGAAGGGGAGATGATACCAAAAGAATGGTAAAAGTGACCCAAAATAGATTTTCAGAATTAGTATAAATGTTGGATCAGTTGGGGAGGTAATACATTTTCAATGGAGCTAACTTTTGGATATGTTGTAGTCAAAACCCATTGGAACAAGTTTCATGAAGAGTTTCACCACATCTGAGCACCGGAACATTCTAACCAAGGCCAAGAAGTCAACCTACGAATATGAGCAAAAACATATTTTATATTGATCAATAATGCATTTTTAGTTCACATTTATTCCAACCAAGGTAAAATCTATAAAAACACAAAAATTCAAAATCAAATCAAACCAAATCATATATAGTCCGATTCGATTTTTAAACCGTTTGACATTTTTTTTTAATTAAAATCAAACCAAACCAATAATTACAATTTAAACCAATCGATTTCATCGGTTCGGCCTAACAAAAATTGCAACTAGACTAGCTGAAACAAAAATGGCCTAACATATTTAATAAACCCATTACCCAAATATCGCATAAAGTATAATAGAAACTCCCAAAAAGGAAATCCAAAATTCCCACACGTATTTGACTAACCCTCTCTGCCAGATTAACCCGCATGTATTATGTGTTGATTGTTGCGGTTTTGTTTGCAAGCACAGCAAATAAACAATGCAATTGTTCTTTTGTTCTTTTGTTCTTTTTTCTTCCCCACGTGTTTGTTCCTCTTAGTGTGCGCCGAAGACAAAAACAAGTAAGCATTGTGTTGTGTTGTGTTCGTCAATGCATGATATTGTTCTTTATTTTTTGGGTACACGATATTGTTCTGTGTGTTAAGTAAACAAATTTGAAAATAAGGGCCTCGTTGTATTCGTTTGTTGTTCATGATTCTCAAAATCACAGGAACGGCCGTACTCTATGTAGCTATAATATTTATATTTTATGATTCTCAAAATCGCAGGAACGGCCATGTTCTATATAGCTACAATATTTATATTCTTAGTAAGAAAACGTGCCCTTCAATGACAATGATGTAAAATTAATTACTCCTCTAATGTTGCCGGGGTCAGTCATCCGTTCAAAGCTAGCGGCATAGAAAAGGACAAACGAGCTCTTACACGCACCGGTGTCCATTGGTAGGCAGGGGCGGCCCTGCAGCAAGGGCAAGGTAATCATACGTGTTTCTACCTATCCCATGTCAGCCCATGTGAGGATCTGGTGAAATGGGCAATTTTATTGTTACCGACACATCACTTGTATATTAGTAAACTGTAATTTTTGTTTTGTTTTGACAAAAGTGACTCCAATGTCAGTATCAAGTGCCGAAGAGGCAAGGCTTGGCACATTTTCTATAAATGACACGAGCAAAGTTGGGTCTCACCACACAGGTCTTGCTTATATTGGTAAAGAGAGATGGGTTCAATAGGAGAAGCAACCAAAAAACTTCATGCGGTTTGTGTCCCTTTCCCAGCTCAAGGCCATGTAAACCCCATGATGCAATTAGCTAAGCTTCTTCACTCAAGAGGCTTCCACATAACCTTTGTTAACACAGAGTTCAACCACAGGCGCCTAATCCGGTCCAAAGGCCCGGACTCCGTCAAGGGCTTGCCCGACTTCCAGTTCGAGACCATACCGGACGGGCTGCCTCCTTCGGATAAGGATGCAACCCAAGATGTTCCAGCCATATGCGACTCCACCAGGAAAACCTGTCTAGGTCCATTCAAAGAGCTGGTCACTAAGATCAACTCCTCATCTCAAGTGCCACAAGTTACTTGTATAGTTGCAGATGGTGTCACGGGATTTGGGAGGCAAGCTGCTCAGGAGTTAGGCATTCCGGAGGTCCAGTTTTGGACTGCCTCTGCTTGTGGCTTCGTGGGTTACTTGCAATACAGTGAGCTCGTCAAGCGAGGCCTTGTTCCATTCAAAGGTATACTTCCTTAACTTAATTATTACAAGCACTTGACTTGAGGTTGAATCATTCAATCCCACGATAATATTCCAAGCACATCTGCTTTTAGCTTTTTCAAAAGATTAATCTTTTAACTTCTTTCAAGATTATATATATTCTACAATATAAATCTTTTTAATAAATATAAATTAATTCTTCTATAAGAAAATCATATATGGTATTAGTTTATGTGATACATAAGCATGTTGAAAATCATTCAGTGTTAATTTCGAATGCATAATAACATAGACATAATTTCTTTGTTCAATATAAAAATACATTTTTTTATATTTTTTTTTATACAAAGCGATATTGATGGAGGGGGAATCAAACATAGGAGTTAGAATCCAAAATAAATAATTATTTTGTTCGAAAAGTTAGGTCCAGTTAATAGCTATGCGCTTATTATATCACCTGATTAACCTCGTGATTATATAAATAAATTTCTCAAAAAGAGGAAGTGCATATTAAACTTGCACCCACGACAAACAGGACAGAATAATAATAATAAACAAGAGAAACCAAACAGGGTGCATCTCTCTGTTTTTTTAACGAGACAAACAAGACAGAAAAAGGAAAAAAAACAAGAAAAATCAGCAAAAAGCTAAAACATCATCGTTGTAACCAATGAATAATAAACAACAGAAACCAGACAAAACTACTCCAATTAGTGTGGGGGACTTGCATTTTGAACTTGGATGAATTGTAAATGCTCACTCTCGCTAACAAGTGCCGAAAACAATGTTGTTAGATGGACCTAGCTACAATCTTTTCTGTTATTGTATATTTTCATCGTAGAATCAATATATTATTAATGATCATTTGGTTTAATGATACGTTTCCTTACAAAATAATAAATAAATATGTGTTGCACATTAATACCAAAAAATATATATCTTTGTATGTATGGAATCTCAGTTCTTGAACAACTTTCAGTTGGAATATATATTTTTCGTCTGAACACTTTGAACACTTTTGAAGTGGAATATTAGCCTATGAGTTTAGTGTAATGTGACCATATATAAAGTATGATCACACATATTATTCACCTTCCATGCATATTTCAGATGAGACTTTCCTGCATGATGGTACACTGGATACACCAATTGATTGGGTCCCAGGCATGAAAAATGCTCGGCTCAGGGACATCCCCAGCTTCATCAGAGTCACAGATGTCAACGACATAATGTTCGATTTCTTGGGATCCGAAGCACGAAACTGTTTGAAGTCTTCTGCAATCATCTTCAACACATATGATGAATTTGAACATGAAGTGTTAGAGGTCATATCGACCATGTTCCCTAACATCTACACCATTGGCCCCCTTAAGTTGCTTGAGAGGCATTTGCCTGAAACCGAAACCAAATTGGTCGAGTCTCTTAGCTCAAACTTATGGAAAGCAGACACAGATTGTTTGAAATGGCTTGATCAGAAGAAACCTAGTTCAGTTGTGTATGTAAATTATGGGAGCGTAACTACAATGACAGATCAGCATCTGAAAGAATTCGCATGGGGGCTTGCAAATAGCAAGCACCCATTTTTGTGGATTGTTAGGCCTGACGTGGTAGAGGGAGACTCAGCTATTTTACCCAGTGAATTTTTTGAGGAGATTAAGGATAGGGGTTATATAGCAAGCTGGTGTCTACAGGACCAAGTGCTAGATCATCCATCCGTTGGGGCCTTTTTAACACACTGTGGCTGGAACTCTACTATTGAAAGTGTATCCGGAGGCGTGCCTGTAATTTGCTGGCCTTTCTTTGCTGAGCAACAAACGAATTGTCGATACGCATGCACTGACTGGGAGATTGGAATGGAGGTGAGCCCCGATGTGAAGCGTGACGAAATCGAAGCACTTGTTAAGGAAATGCTGGAAGGGGAAAAAGGGATGAAGATGAGGCAAAAGGCAAGAGAATGGAAGAAAAAAGCTCTAGAAGCTACTGATATTGGAGGATCATCGTACAATAATTTTGATAGATTGATTAAGTCTCTCCATTAAGGTGAATGACTGCTACAATGAGGAACAAATAAGGTTCCTTGTCAAGACTTGGCTAAGCTTAGCTTTTATTTGCTAAGGGGTTTTATCTTATTTTCATGTGTAGGTGCTGTAATAATGTTTATGTTTTATTTGGACCTCAGTTGTTTCTCTAGTTGTTTGCAGCCCAACTCTGTCCTAGTTGCAAGCACACTTGGCTTATGAATAAAATTAATATCTCCGTTCAGCCTTCTAGTTTGTTCCAAATGCATATATATGATTGATACTCGAATTACCTGTTGATTATTGTATTGGGTCAGTCTCTATTTCAGATTTTGAAGCGTTTCAAAAGTTAAGGGTTCGTTTGGTATTCTATTTGAATACAATTTTTTAAATTTAAAAACAGAATTTGACTTGGTAGACTAATTTTTAAAAACTCAAACTAAAAATTACCCCAAATACACTATATATATATATAATTAAAAGCCTTCTCCCTTGCTCAAAATTTTTAAGATTTTGAAACAGTTTTGAAACTGCATATCAAAAAGTTTTTGAGTTCCGCCCCTAACATGATGAGATAAGATAAGTCGAATTACAAAACAAGACAAAAGCCAATGAATATGATGAGATAAGATCATTAAGACTGGATGTAATCCGAAAAAAAAAAAAAAGACCAAAGGATTGGAAGGCCAATTTATAGTTGGTAAAAATATAATAAAAGAAGCCATGACAACTGAAAAATCTTAACTATTAGATCAGCGGCTAAAACAACAGACTTCCTCCATATCTAGTTGCAGCTTTTGCCTCTTGCCTCTTGCCAAGTAAAATTTACCCAAGATGGCTCCAGTTGGAGGCAGAACACAACCACCCCATGTAGTTTGCGTCCCCTACCCTTCACAAGGGCATGTTGGCCCTATGATGCAATTAGCCAAGCTCCTACACTCAAGGGGCTTTCACATAACCTTTGTCAACACTGAGTTCAACCACAGGCGCTTGATCAGGTCTCAAGGGCACCCATCATCCCTTGTCGGCTTACCTGGCTTTAGATTTGAGGCCATACCAGATGGGCTTCCACCATCTGACAAAGATGCTACCCAATATGTTCCTGCACTGAGTGATTCCATCAGAAAAAACTGTCTTGGTCCCTTCAAAGAGCTTCTGGTTAAGCTTGGTCAATTGTCTGAAGTGCCCCCAGTTACTTGCATAATTTCAGATGGGGTCATGGGGTTTGGGAGCAGAGCTGCTGTGGAATTGGGCATTCCAGAGGTTCAGTTTTGGACTGCCTCTGCTTGTGGCTTCATGGGTTACTTGCAGTATAGTGAACTTCTAAAAAGAGGCTTGGTTCCATTCAAAGGTACTCATTTTTTTTCTTCTTGTTTTCATTCAAGCCATCAATTTTAAGGGGTTCAAGGAATCTTAATATATTAAGTGTTAGTTAATGAATAGATATGAAGAATTACTTGCTTTGACAAATTTGTTGAAACATGCAGAATTACTCTTTATATGACTATCAGCTCTTAATCTGATCACAAACTTCCATTATATGTATGTGTTTCAGAGAAAAACTTGGATAATCAAGATGATCCACTTGATGTAATAATCGATTGGATCCCGGGCATGACAAATGTTAGGCTCAAAGACATCCCTTACCATCCTAACGAAATAATGTTTGATTTCATGGGATCAGAAGCACAAAACTGCTTGAAATCCTCTGCAATCATCTTCAACACATTCGACGAATTCGAACACCAAGTGCTAGAAGCAATCTCGGGGATTTTCCCCAACATTTACACAATAGGTCCACTTCCTTTGCTATGCAGGCATGTCTCAGCTGATGACAGCCAAATCAAGTCACTCAGCCCAAGCTTATGGAAGGAAGACAGAGAATGTGTTGAATGGCTTGACAAGAGACAACCGAACTCAGTGGTGTATGTAAATTATGGGAGTGTGACTGTGATGACAGAGCAACACTTGAAAGAATTTGCATGGGGGCTGGCAAATAGCAAGCACCCATTTCTGTGGATAGTTAGGGCTGACGTGGTAATGGGAAGTGATGACTCAGCACTTCTGCCTCCAGAGTATTTTGTAGAGATCAAAGATAGGGGTAAGATAGCAAGTTGGTGCACACAAGAGCAAGTTTTAGCACATCCATCTGTCGCTGTTTTCTTGACACATTGTGGTTGGAATTCTATTTTGGAAACTGTATGTGAGGGTGTGCCTGTGATTTGCTGGCCTTTCTTTGCTGATCAACAGACGAATTGTGGATATGCATGCAGCAGTTGGGGGATTGGTTTGGAGGTAAAGCATGATGTGAAGCGCTATGAAATTGAAGCACTTGTTAAGGAAATGATGGAAGGAGAGAAGGGGGAGGAATTGAAGCAAAAGGCACTAGAATGGAAGAACAAGGCAATTGAAGCTACTGATATTGGTGGACCTTCTTATAATAATTTTGAGAGATTGATTAAAAATGCTCTACATTACGATGGTTGACTAGTGTATAGCACTATCTAGCCCCTTGGTCGGGCATCTCATCAAAAATAGGACAGGACTTAGTCAAACCCAAATTTATTTTAGACCGTCTTTATAATGATCATGTTGAAGGTAATTCTGTAAAACAAACGAGGTCTATATACAAATGTATGTATATATCATAAAATTTCGGCAAAGTTTGAATTGAAACAACCAGGAATGTACTACTTTACGAGCACCTATACAAAGCACTGCACTATAAAGGACAAAAATTGTCCATTTGTGTCAAATTTACACCACCTAGTGTCAAAGCTTTTTCACCTAATATTGAGATTTGAGTGTGGAATGTTTGACTCCAAAATGATATCTTTGAATCTCTTCCTATGTAAGTACGGTTTCAATTTTTTGGTGCTGATAACCGTGACTATTATTGGTGGGACTTTTTTATTTTCGTGGGCTGCTATCGTTTCTGCTAAAGATTTGGTGGGTTTTCTCATGCTTCAATTTCGTTGATTTTGTATGTTTAGTTTGATCTCATCCTTGGGGTTGGCTTTGTTGTGGAATTTGGCAAGTTATCCCCTCGCTGTTTAATTCTTCTTCTTAATAAATTTCTCCTCGTTATGTCGAAGATTTGTTTTCAAAAAGTACCGTTTCAATTCAACTTAAGATCATCATTCATTAGACAATGTACAAGTCGTTTTCTTTTTCTCAAGAGTAATTCTTATGCATATACTACGACCATAGTTCGCATTCTTTTTCTTTATTCTTTTTTCAATCATCAAAATAGCAAATTTTATTAGATACATTCTAATATTACAGTCAATACGTCAATAAAACAATTGAAGCACCACACTCAAAAGGGCATCAAAATCAACGAGTCCAAACACGCAAAATTAAAGCACACAAATATTGCACAAACAATAACAAAAATCACATCACTAAAATTGAAAATACTCTCAAGTCAAGCACACAACCCAAAAAGACCCAAAACTCTTAACACATAACCCTTCAACTTAAATGACCATTACAACACCCACATGAAGCAACGCCACCGTCAAACCTCACTGCATTTAGCCTTGAAAAAAAGATGCAGAACATGAGACGAATCTGGGGAAAGTTCGGACTCAAACGATCTAAAAAGTTTGCAACCCTTTTATTCAAAAGCTACAACTTATTCAAGTGAAAGTGCACATATCTTTTGCGTAACAGCCTCACTAAGATTTTTTTTTTTTTTTTTCCATCTATATAAGGTAATAAACAATTTGGCAATACGGAATGGCGCCAATTTTAGAGGGCTGACTCAAAATTTCGGACATTTTAAGGGGTTTTTTGAATTATTTTCACATCTATAAGGTATAAATATTATTTACTACCAGGATGAACAAGCAACCGACCTTAGCTCAGTTGGTAGAGCGGAGGACTGTAGTGGGGTTACCTGGTAGATATCCTTAGGTCGCTGGTTCGAATCCGGCAGGTCGGATAGATTTTTTTTGGTTATCAATTTTAGTACCTTTGTATTATGCAAATCTTTAATGATTCTTGCTTTCTTCCTCTACACTTTTGTTCCTTTTTGTTGGGCGATGTGGGGAAAAGTGAGTTCGTCCCTTACACTCAAATTCGAGTCTCTTCTTCTATAAGTTAGATGAATTTAGCATATCGTTTATACATTAAAAACAGTAGTAAATTTATCTGATTGCCCACTGCCTAAATTTATCTGTTCCCCTGTCTCTCCTCCTATACCCAGCAAGCACAAATACACATCTCTTGCTTCTCTTGGATAAGATCATAATATCATCGTATATTAGACAAAGAAGCCAAGAGAATCCCAACAATGGAACAAAAAACACTCCTACCAGCTCTTTTATGCATCATCTTCTTCAACCTCCTCTGCTTCACCATAGCCCAAAAACCTCCTGCATGCCAAACCACATGTGGTTCCCTTAAACTCAAATATCCCTTTGGCACAGGCGCTGGCTGTGGCTCCCCAACTTTCCAACCCTACATAGCCTGCGAAATTACCAACAAGGACCAAAAGCAGCAGCAGCAGCTCCTCCTCACCACCCACACAGCCTCATACCCAATCACTTCCATTTCCTACTCCACCCAAACCCTAACCCTAACCCCGCCCTCCATGTCCTCCTGCTCCTCCATGCAACCCTCCCCATCCAACTTCGGCCTCGACTGGGCCAGCCCTTTTCAGCTCGGCCGATCAACTTTCATCCTCTTGTCCTGCCCACCCCCCACCTCTTCTCTCACCCTCGGAGACTCCTCCGGCATCCCGGTCTGTGATCCTTCCTACTCTAACCTCTGTGCTTCTATCTACACGTGCCCTTCTGTGGTTGGTCTTGGCCTTCCTTTGTTCCCCCCTACCAACACTTGCTGTGTGTATTCACCCGGCAATCTTGATAGCAAGGGTGAGCTGGACCTCTGCGGGCTGAAGTGCGCCGGGTATACCTCCGTGGTGTCCCTTGGAGACTACCCGACGGACCCCTCCCGGTGGGAGTATGGGGTGGCGTTAAAGTATAGCCATGGTGATTTGGATAGTGGCATTGTGGACACCAAGTGCAAGAGCTGTGAGATGAGTGATGGGGTTTGTGGGTATAGTGTTGATGATCATTCGTTTCTCTGCGGGTGTAAGAATGGCTACAACACCTCCTCGGATTGCAACAATAATTTCAGTCCAGATCAGGAACTGTTTTGGGGCTCTGCCTCTAATTTACTACCTGCTTGTAAGTTCTTCTTCTTCTTCGATATATTTCTTCTTCTTTTTTTAATTTAAATTATTAAAGATGAAAAAAAAAAAAATGTTTTCATTTTGGTTAGATAATCATTTTTAAATGTTGATGCCTCGTTGTCATAAAATGCGCACCGGATGCTCTTGAGCTTTAGTGGAAAGTGCAGTCCAGTTTTTGCATAACTTTGTGTGTTTGTTTGGGATGGGATTTGTATTGGAGGATAAAGACAACTTTATTGCGTGAGCAAAAAGAAGAGATAGCTTAGGCCTTAAGGTGGAAGCTACAGAATTAGAAAATGGGGAACTAAACTTTAGTGCTGATTTTTTCGTCATCTTTTCAATTTTGCAGGGAAAATGTGGTTCGCGCTCGTGGTTTTTTGGGAAATCTCCTACTCTTGTTTTGATCTTTTTTGAATTGTAATTGGACCCCAAAAAATATTTATGTGACTATGTGAAGAAAAAAAATTAGAATAATAAAACAGTCAAATTGAAAAGGAAGAGGAATAAAGGTGAGCAATGCATCAGCATCTTCCTCACATATAGGATGTGATGCTCCACCTGGAAACCTTAACCATCCAATTAAATTAACCTCGGCCTCAGGTACTTTCAAGGATCGGATCAATTGATATGCGTTTTTTTAATACAATGATTGTCTAAACTAATTTGATAGGCGTTTATCACACACACACAATTAAGATGCCATGTAGGGGAACCTGAGACCTCTGGTATGCAAGTCAAATTCAATATCTTTTTTTATTGGATTAGACCCCGTTGACCATATGATTTTGGTTGGGAAGTTTGGGTGGTTTAATTGAATTTATTGTGTTTATTGCAAATTATAAGAACGCTAAACTCATGATGCTACTGGCTTTTTTTTTTTTTTTCATGGACACCAACAGAGTTTTTACTTTTTAAAAGCACTAACATGAGTTTAACTTTTAAAGCTTCCTAGACAAGTGAAATCATATCTTTGCTTGGATGGAGTAATGTCAAATCTAGGATTTAATTGTTTGTACTACAATCCATTCATCTATGTTAAGATTTGAATAAGAAAATGAAGAAAATAAATAGATTTCAAATGAGTCGTTACATATAGTCATTTTAAATCCATTACAAATGTTTTACATCTAGTTATTTGAAATAAATTGAATCCAATGTTTTCTAGGTTTTTTCTAGTCAAATCCAAAATGGAACCTAAGAGCATAGTCTTTATTACCCCTTATTACGTTGCCAAATAGTTGCTTATGTTGCAAGCATTCATGTAAGAATTAATATGATCCAATGGTCTAGATTCATAGTCTAGCAATACAAGTATCCTATGTCACCGACGATCTAGTAAGAAAACATTTCCCTCATGATATTTTCATGAAATCATTAAAAGAAACATCTGCGTAATCCAGTTCTACTGCGCTGATATACACCTTTTCGTCTTATAAATATACAAAATGACCACATAATCCACAATACGCACCAGCATATCTCATATTGTAGGTTTTAAATGAAAACCAGTTACTTATCTAGTCATCTTGATTGCTCTTCACCTTCTCTTCAAATTTCAATCCACCTTGCGGCCGTTGCTGTGGCTTTCTTGTTTAGGTGGAGGAAGAGGATCAATGAGGAAAGACTTCATGTGCTTGTACATCTCTTTCGGTTTCTCTACATTTATGGCATGTCCTGCATTCTTTAAGATCACTAGTTGTGAACTCTCACCTATTTGCCTGCAACAGAGGAAGAACAGTAAGACCAAACTTCCGAAAAAAATTGATGCATAGAAGATAGACCCATGCAATTATGTTTAGAAGTGGTCTTCCCACTGGATGAATTCCAATGTTTGCCCAAGTCAACTTAAACCGGCCAAAAAGTAAACATGGACATGATTTTGGTTTGTCTTAATCATAATGTTCTATAGAAATAACACACAAATAATGTTATAGAAATAATTAAACCCACCCGATTTACCTTTTTAATCGGTGCGCCAATTCCAGTGGGAATACCAGGTCATGCTCTCCCCAGATGATTAGTGTAGGCTGCATCAAGAAGAAATTCTGCCTTTAAGTACTCCACAAAACCAAAAAGATAAACACAATGCCCCCAAATTCAAAACATGTTAGAAAATTACGTGGGATATCTTGGGAAGATCAGACAATTTTCTGTCCTTGTGCAATGCTTGAATCAATCCTTTCCTCTCTTGAAGGTGTTCTGTGCACATCACCTGCCAGTCAACCGAAACTCATAAGACAAGTTTCAGGTGAAATTACTATATCGCCCGTAATATTGGGAAATGAGAAATATTGAACAACATCTTTATTTAATATGAACAAACAGGACTTGCACCACTTGCCGCTGCATTACAGAATCAACGGTAAACAAACAATATTTTGAGCACTTTATGACCATGAACTGTAGTCTTTGGCAGCCTAAAGATTTTCCCATTGACACTTGGGATTGACACATATCCCTGAATAACAGAGGAAAGCTCTGTCTTTATGTGAGGCAAAACATAGTCCAAAAGAGATGCAATCTGATAGCGCAAAAAAGAAATTATTGGCAAAAGAGATGAAAGTTATTATGTGCATGAGTCAATCTGAATTTACCATCTTCATCCTACAAACAGGACCAAAACGGGTTTTGTTGTGTTCCACCAAACACAAATATCACTTCCCGTGACTGATTAGATGCTAGTTTCACAGTTTTGAAGCATCATTTTATCTTGTTTCTTATGAGTACGAATCAGCCAATTGACAATTGATTTGGCTATGATTCATGTATGACCCAGATACTCTGTGAATATTCAAACCAGATACATATGGTACTGAAATGTATGTTCGTACAATGCATCAACTATATTAACTTGCATTAGGCAAGAAAGAAAGAAACTTTGTTTTTTTTAAGATGCCAATTTGCTCTTTTGAATTAAACCCAACAAATTAAACACCCCAAAACACACATAGAGACACATGCAATTTCATTCTCAGAGAAAAAAAAGGAGGGTTCAGAAAGTTTTGCTTACCTCAATAAAATCATTGAGAAAACAAGAGGGCACATTCTTAGCAGGCTTGTGAAAAGAGATCTTCAGCAGCTGCCTAACCTGCTGAGGCCTCTGAGGCAGCAAAATACTCACAGCCTCCTCCACACTCCTCACCTGAAACATCCCCTTCTCCATATCCTTCTCCTCCGTACACACCCCGGCGCAGCATAACACAAGCCTCTCTATCCGCTCCCCAAACTGCGCCGCCATGCTGTAGGCCACAAACCCACCATAGCTAATCCCAGCGACGCTCATTTTCTTCACCCCGTGGGCCTCCAGGAGGCCCACGACGCACTGGGCCTGAAAAGTCTCGGAGCGGTCGGGTCGGGTCGAGAAGGAGTCGCCGAAGAAGATAAGGTCCGGGATGTAGAGGTTGAAGCGGGAGGCTAGAGGGGCGACGAACTCATGCCACTGCCACATTGCGTTGGCGCCGATCCCGTGGATGAGGAGCAGCGTAGGCTTGGATTGGGAGTGGGATTTGGGGACCCAGCAGTGCATGATTGTGCCTTCGCCCAAATCGGTGGTGGTGGATTTTAGGCCGTGCGATGAGAAGGAGTAGCGGAAGCAGCGGTCGCGCGACGCTGTCAAGCTAAAGCAGCCAGGCATTTTTGAGGTCGTGGAAGAAGAAGAAGAAGAAAATGGAGGGAGTTTGAGAGTTGGAGAGTCAAAGAGAGGCTTATGGAAATGGCGGAGCCTTGCTGCCTGGCCTATCTTATTACATAGCGACAAGGAGGCTTTATATGGTTTGTTAAGGGCGGGATATAAAAATTAAAAAACAAAAAACAAAAGGGAAAAGTGGAATTTTCTCTTTGTCTTTATTTTACAGTGGAGGGGTAGCCAACTGAAAATCAACACGCTTTTTTCTCGTTTCAATGTTTAAAAGTGGGTTATGATTATTATGGCACTTAATATGAGATATTTACAAACTATTTTTTATAACCGTCGAATACATCCATAACAAAGCTACACTATTATAATGGAGCTAGTCACATTAAAAGTGTCAAATCTTATCATAAATATATATCGTTCTTGTCATCATCTATGTGAGAGTGATGTCATAAGTCGATTAAATAATCCATGTGCTAGTCGCATGCTTCGTGGTTAGTCTACCATAACCTTAGTTAAGGCTAGTTGGTAATTGTTTTTACAAATTGAAATGAGTATAAACAATAAATTTTATTGACAAAAAAATTGAGTGCAACTGTCAAACAAAAATGTAATAAGACTATCCTTTACATTTTCTATATCAAGATTGATGGGGAGGATTCTCTTTCTAGTACAGATAAAAATAGATAAGAAAAGGAAAAAAAAAAAAAAAACTATGAGGGAAACTTTGCATAGATTATTACAAAGCGGTAAATGCATTTCCTCCTTTGAAAAATGATTATAGTTATTATCTCAATTTGTCATTTGTTTTTAATATAAGAAAGAATATTCGTCTACCAACCCCAGAAAAAATGTGAAACTAATAAAGAGGATTGCCCCCACTCCCTGCATAATACAATTTCATAGCAAAAGTTTAATCCGTTTTGGAGTTCAACGATTTGTATGCAAATGCCATTAGGGATTTCTTGGTCTTGTATCCGGTTTTTATTTTAGTCCTCCAACTTAATTTTTTAATTTATGTCGTCCAGCACGTGCTCCAATTTCATCCTTCCGTAAAATTCCATTAATTTTTTTGTCTATAGCATGTATCAAAATTGACAATTGTATCATTCAAACAACCTTATTACTTTTTTTGGGATAAAAGAGCGATAGTATTTTATTAATAAGATAAACAAAAATAAGTACAAAGCAACTAAAATGTCGAATATGGATACAACTTCTCCAGTAACCAAACACAACAAGAAGTTAAATTGATCTTGAGAGAATATGTACAACCCAAAAATTGATTAAAATCCCTAAATAAGCAACCATAAACATATATACTTGAACATGCAATAAAAATTTAACGCGCAACGACATAAACAAAAAAAACCCTGAACCCTATTGGTATTGAGAATTTGGTTGCCAAACAAAAGCTTCTATCCAGCTGTTGACTTTGAGCCTTTGTAAATGTTTTTTGAACGGCGTTGATGAATTGAATTAAAACACTTGACTCTTTTATGATGAAGATTGACCTTCATTTACAACGTCAAAGAAGATGGGCGTCAACCGCGCCGCCCCATAAAGGCAATTAGTTTAAAATATTAGCATTGTTGCATGCGTCGGATGGCACTGAGCAACAACAACACTTGACATTGTCTGTTGCTGCTGATGTCTTATATTGTCACATCGTTGTGCCTACTTCCTTTGTTTTTCTCTTGCAAAACTTAATGCGTGGGCCAAAGTGCTTTTATAACGTGATCGGCGAAATATGCGCATAATCTATATATATAGGTTTAAATGTTAAAATGGTTCTTGTGTTTTAGTCAATTAGTAAATTTAGTCCTTGTGTTTTTAATTTGATTAATTTAATCTTTGTGTTTTACTCCGTTAGTTAATGTTGTCCATTTCATTAAATTGTTGTTGAAAAATTCATTTAAAATTTTAAAAATTATTAAGTTCTGTTTACAAAGCAAACAAATATGAATTAAAATAACAAAATGTTAAAAAAACAATCTGGAAACCCGACAGCCTCTATGTTCTCATGCCACCACAACCACCATGAGGAGTCCCAACCACCCCCCTATTCTCTCTCTCTCTCTCTCTCTCTCTCTCTCTCTCTCTCTCTCTCTCTCTCTGTTTTTCAATTGTCGAATCCCAACATGGCAACCAAGTTCTTCAATTTCTTTTCGCTGATTCTTTTGCTCTGCTCCACATTCATTGCAGTAAAGTGCCTCACCTTTCAATATCATGAGTACAACAATTGGAGGTCTCCTTGATGGGTTATCTCTTGGAGCCATCAAAGAATCGGGCCCTAGCCCAGGTGAGGGGCACAAATTTACGAACCAACAAACCCTTGGAGGGATAAAGAAACCTAGCCCGAGCCCTCCCTTCCCTCCCCACAACTCCTCCATCTCTCTTTCTCTCTTCCTTTTTCCATCCCACCCACCCCCACAAAATATGAGTGAAATAAAGATTCAACATCAGTATTGGCAAGCAACTGATGGTTGTGGTGTTGGGTTGGGTGGCGGCAGCAGCATGAGAGGAGGACACAGTTTGTTGGTTTTCCAGAATTTCTTATTAATTTTTTTTATTTTGTTATTTGTATTAATATTATAAACTGAACTAAACTATTTTTTTATATTAATTTTTAAATTTTAATGAATTTTTTTAAAGGTAATTTAACATAGTGAGCAACATTGGCTAACGGAGTAAAACACGGGGACTGAATTGACCAAATTAAAAACACAGGGATTAAATTTGCCAATTGTGTAAAACACAGGGACCATTTTAACATTTAAGCCATATATATATATATATATATATATATATATGTCAAAAGTCATGTAAAACATTAAATATCAAAAAATATCTTTGATTAATGTAGAATTGAAATTATTAATTAAATAAGGATAATATAGTAAATTCATACTTTTTCATATTAAAAAAATTAAAATTAAAAGAAAATTCAAATAATTGATCCTATTTTTATGGCACACAACTACCTAATATCTTTTTTAATTTTAAAATAAAATTTTAAATTTTAAAAAACAAAGCCTCTCATAGGTGTGGAAGCTCATGCGAAAAGGCTAGTTATATATAACCAGTGCGGGCAATAAAAACTAGTCAAAAAATTTTTACAAACTAAAAAAAATTTTTATAGTGTTTAGTTGAAATATATTTTTAAAATATGTTTTTTTTAAAGATTTTTTATATTGAGAGGAGCGGTCACACACACTACACGGATGCTATAACTGGAATCCAGGACCTTTAATGGGGAGCAGTTTCTCCAAACTATTATACTAGTGAGTCCTTTGCTAAAAAGATTTTTTTTTTAAAAAAATTTGTTTCATAAGAATAAACATTTGCATGCTTTATGAAGAGACGCCTTTATGAATTTTTGGATGGTGTTTGAAGTTGGAATTACTTGTGTAGAAAACGCTTTCAGTTATAAGTGCTTTTATTATAAACATGTTAGATTAAAAATTCCAAGTGACTGTTAAAAAGCACAAAAAGTGCTTTTGTAATTCAGAAGTTTTGATTGTTAACAAAGTTTTGTAATTCAGAAGTTTTGATTTTTGGATTGCCACCCTCTCTCTAGCCTCATCCATAGTTGCAAAGACATGCTTTTGCGTGACTGAGAGTGTTCCATTTCTCATATTTACAGAGAACAAAGCATTATTGCTGGGTTGACAAAAAAAAAAAAAAAAAAAAAAATTGTTGCTGACCATATGGCACATATGGGTCAAAGTTCCAATTTGGGTTATCATGTTGTCGATCTTCCCCCTCCTTCTATTGTAAGCCTCTTGACAAATGCTTCTGTTAAGATGATCATTGCTAGGCTTGTTCCAATGTAGTTTTCTTTCTGGTCTTTTCTTGGGCTTCGGCCCTCCTTGTAACCAAAACAAAAAAAAAGTTTATAATAAAGCGACTCTTCAAATAAATTACGAAGGAAAAAAAGGCTTCGTGTAGAAAAACATAGCCGACCAGTCTATCAACTTCGTTATTTATTAGTAGAGAGATGCATGCAGATGCAGATAATGATCGAGTTTGAGACGTGGTTAGAGATAATCAATAAATAATAAGTTTTACACAACACCAGACCAATGAGGAGCAGCAGCTGCTAGAATCAATCTTTGTGGATGGATGTCCACATCAAAATAATGTTTTTTTTTTTCCACAGCCACCTGTTTTATTTTTGGGTTGAAAGCAGGCCATTTGTTTTGACCCAACGTTGGTGACCTGTTTACAATGATTTAAAGTCGAAATTGATGATATTGATCACTTTTGTGAGTGTTAAGTCACCTACTTTTGATTTAGTTTGTCTGCTTGTTGACTTAGGACGCAAACGTCTAAAGGCTCTGTTTCGTCTTGTCATTTTCTAGAGCAGGTACCCCTGCATTCGAGGTCCCATGTTCGAATTATTAACAACGATTATGGTCAACACAGCCCTAGCAGTACAGCTTTGGTTTTAAGTCTAGTGAGATGAAAGAGGAAGTAGGAAAAAGAAAAATTATCAGAATTTATACTAGAGAAATATGAAGTAGATTTATGTTTTGATGACATTGTACTGCTTTTTAGAAGGAAGCTGTTTTCAAGAGAAACACCAGCATACAACAGAAGTGAACTTTTATGTAGCAACTAAATTCAGATCAATAAATATCTATATATCAAGTCCCTGAAATTAGATTCATCCATCCCAATAATAGTTCCTGCTCCAATGTTTGATGAGCTAAAGCTTTTAGGGAACTATAGACCAAATATCCCCATATTAAACCAGTTTGTTCTAAGAGCAGCACTTACCAAACAACCAGTAGGCAGCACAGCTATCTGCTAACAAAGCATAACAGTTATTCCATAATGCATGTATCTCTCTGCAGTATCTCCAACAGCCTAGTATCAAAAGGTTAAAAAGTAGTCCAGGGCATTAAACAAGAATGTTACCTGCAATCTAAATTAGTTCAATAGCAGTTGTAGCCACATTCTTTGCCGGTGGACCAAAATTCAGGACATACAAGGATCGACTTTTTTTGCTTCTGTCAGTGTGGATCCTGATTACTTCTCTAGTAAAAAATTTCCGTTTCTCTCGATTACACAAGTTAGACAACACTCCAACCCTGTGTCTTTCCTATGCCCTTTTTCTCCATCATTTTTCTCACATTTGTAGCCTCCTCCCACCTTCCAACAGAACTATACAGGTTGGAAAGCATTATATAATAGCCATCATTTTCTGGATCAGATTCTATAGCGTGCCTGGCAACCCTTACACCCAACTCAATTTCATTGTGAATCTTACAGGCACTTAACAATGACCCCCACACGCCACCATCAGGAGGAATAGGCATTGACAGAACCAAATCTTTAGCTTCTTGCAGATTACCAGACCTTCCAAGAATATCTACCATACAAGCATAGTGCTTCAAATTTGGTTTCAGAGAAAGATCTTGCATTTTACCAAACAGATATTTCCCTTCTTCAACAAGTCCTGAATGATTACAGGCTGAGAGAAGAGCAAGAAATGTGAGTTCATTTGGTTTAACATTTGAATTTTCCATCTTGCGGAAAATTTCTAATGCAGGCTCTGCATGTCCATGCGTTGCATAACCTGAGATCATGACATTCCAAGAAATGACATCCCTCTCTTCCATTGAGTCAAACAGTTCTCTTGATTTCTCAAGCTGCCCACATTTTGCATACATATCAACTAATGAAGTGGCAAGAGATAAATTGATCTCAAGTCGTCTTTCCTTAATGTGACTGTGAATCTTTTCACCTTCTCCCAGAGATGCTAGATGCGAACAAGCTGAAAGCACTGTTACCAATGTTGCTGAATTGGGCCTGAAATTTACTGCAATCATTTTTTGAAATAGGGCTATTGCCTCAGCAGAATGTCCAGCGTGGGTGTAAGATGAGATCATTGTGTTCCATGTTATAATATCTCTCTGTGTCCCACTAAAAATTCTCCTTGCAATGTTCAAATGACCGCTTTTTCCATACATGTCTAAGAGTGAATTGGCTACCGATATATTGTCATCCATAGAAACCTTAATTAGGTAGCAATGAAGTGATCGCCCAAGATGGATTGCTCCCAACTGGAAACACGAACAAATCACAGAGACCAAGCTATTAGAATCAGCTTCAATGCCTAGATGTTGCATCTTCCTAAACAGTTCTATACATTTTACATGTAGTCCCATTTTAGCATAGCCACAAATCATAGTATTACAAGACTCTTTGTTTTGATGCTGCATTCCAAAAAAGAGCTTCTCTGCACGAGTCAATAACTCAAACTTGCAGTACATGGATAACAGTGCACTATGAACCATCTGACTCAATGCATAGTTTTTCCTTATGACCGATCCTAGGAAGGCCTTTCCTTCGTTGATAGTTGTGGAATTTTTAAATCCTGAAAGCAAGCAATTGACTACAATTTCATCTGGGAAAATATCACTGACCTGCATTCCCTGGAACAAACGTAAGCATTCATCCATTAAACCTGATCTGGCATAAACACCAATAATTGAAGTCCATGATAGAAGATCTTTATCTTTTATTTCACAAAACGAAAGATAAGATTCACCAGGTGCCCCACATCTGGAATACATGGACAAAAGCAAAGATTTAACAGCTTCGGAACACCCAATTCCACTTTTTACTACAAAACCATGCAAGCATTTACCTTCTACCAGAGTACCCAGATCCCCACAAGCTTGAAGCCCAACTTCCAATGTTCTAAAATTTGGCCTCTCATCAGAGCCACCAACCCTATGCATCTCACAAAGACACTCCAAACCCTTCTCAGTCTCATCATTCTGCACATACCCGATTATAAGCGCGGTCCAACAAACCACATCTCTCACAGT
Organism: Prunus dulcis; assembly: GCF_902201215.1. Taxonomy (NCBI): domain Eukaryota; kingdom Viridiplantae; phylum Streptophyta; class Magnoliopsida; order Rosales; family Rosaceae; genus Prunus; species Prunus dulcis. The sequence continues at coordinate 18,434,591 of NC_047655.1, read as the reverse complement.
AGTTTCCTCAAACATAAAATATGCATCCTCCATTCGACCACACTTTGAATACATATACACAAACGAAGACCCAACTGCCGAATTACCTGAGAAAAGCCCGAGTTTCAAAGCCAACCCATGAACATTGTTGCCATGTTCTAGCAACATTAGCTCGGCGCAGGAGGCAACGACCATTGGAAGAGTAAATTGGGTAGGAGCGAAACCCAAAGCTCGCATTTGGAAAAAGAAATCAAGGGCTTTTGAGTAATCGCCATTGGAGAAATGGGTTTTGATTATGGAGTTCCAAAGAAAGGTGTCTTTGGGACAAACTGAACCAAACACTTTGGTGGAAAAAGTGGGTTTGCTGAGAGACGCATAAAGAGAGATTAGCTTTGCGGCTATGAAGATGTTGTTTGAGTTTCCAGAAGTGACAATGAGAGCATGGGATTGAGAGAGATATTGGAGATTTGAATTTTGGTTGGAGAGGAAAGAGTCAAGCTGACAGTTAAGGTAGTTAGAAGCAGAGAATGAGCAAAATGGAAGAGAGGAGGGAACACGTTTGAAGAGGTGGATGGGTTTGTGTCTGAGCATGAACATGGGATTCTCTAACGGCGATGTTTCTTGGGCTGTCGTCTTTTATTTGTATGATGTGCACAAAACGGTGTCGCTTGATACTCCCTAAATTAAAACGAACCATTACAAAGGAAAGCAAAAATTATATGATTGAAGATCGTTGTAAAATTCTTTAAGCTTTTTAGGAGCTATGGTCCCTGAACTTTGCATTGACTTTAGCTTTGATCCCGCAACTTTCAAAATAGCTTCCACGGTCCCTTACCTTTACTTTCGTTTATAGCAAAAGCCTTGGAGTAACTTATGTTACTTCTTTCCGTCAAAATGAGAGGTGTTTTGGTCCTTTTAGGTGGGTTGTAGTTCCCACCAACGTCAATCTCCTCTTCCAAGTAGATCTAAAAAATCATGCAAAACCCAACCCCTCATGGATCTCAAAAATTCGACTCGATAAACAAAAGCAACATAATGAAAATTGTGCATTTGTGCGTGCATATTAGGGTTTGGAGGAATTGAGTTGAAGGAGAAGGATTGGGAGGGGTACGATGTTCTTGGAAGTAGTAGTTGCCCTGGAGGTGGGAACCAAGGCGATCAATGGCTTAGCTGGTCTCGCGGATCCCAAATTCAGCAATGTAGATTACTCAGCTCAAGGTTCCCATCTTCGTCAGAGATTGAAGATTTTGTGATGAGAAGTAGGTGGAGGTGTGTGTTTGAGCTCAGTCTCAGGCCTTGGCAGACCCAAGAATTTTTTAGCGAAGGTGCAATTATGAAATGCTAAACACTTTTTGTGGATTGAACATCTAAGGCTTTTTACGTACCTAAATTGACCTTAGGTCCCTTCATGCATTCATATCATACATGAAAAATTATTTTATGTAAAAATATTGACTAAGTATGAAAAATGATTTTTTGGAATAATTATTTTCTCAAGATAATTTTTGGTGGCTTTTATTCCTTACCACATCAAATAAGAAAACTTGATTTTATGGGATTAGTATAGAAAACTTGATTTTATGGGATTAGTATGAAGTATATATTGACTTCATGAGCCATCATTTTTAGCCTAAATCGTATTTTGCACTAAAATCGATTTTTCATATTTTGATTTGGTGGTAATTTGATTTTTCTAGTATTTTTATTTGAATCCAAATGGGGGTACTTCCTTATTTACATTGTAAACTTAAGTAACTTAAAGCTGAAAATGGAAATAAGGTAATCTGTACACTTGGAATGTGCCACCATCAGCTGAGCAAATGGGCAATTTGAAGCACCTACAATGGTTTTTCCGGTTAGAGGAGGTGCACCTCCTTGCCCCTCAATGAGTTTGCCACTGGTCTCAAGCTCGCAAGTCTAGGTTCATATTTATGCAGAGTTTGGAGAAGTATGAGGATTGGGAGGTTGATCTGGGGAATTAGTATGATTTGATTCTAGTAGTAGCAGTGAACAGTGACGAACCCAGAAAGTTCCACCAGTGAGGGCATATATGAACTTGGAGGTCAAAGAACACTACCCATAATTTTTTTTAAACTACTTTTATTTGTGCTAAACTATATAAATTCTAGAAGTAAAACACTACCCTGGTTATAATAATATTGGTTGTGGGTTGTTAATATCGGGTTGGGAAATGGATAGGAAAGAGACATGCTTTGGGGCTTCTTTTGTTATTTTCTTTTTCTCAAACTTGAAGGTCGAAGAACTAGAGGATGCCAAGTAAGAAAGATGCAAAGGAGATTCACGTTGGTGGGAACTGAAAAAAAACCACTTAAAAGGACCAATACACCCCTCATTTTGACGAAAAGAGGTAACAGAAGTTACTCCAGGACTTTTGCTACAAACGAAAGTGAAAGTTAAGGGACTATGAAAGCAATTTTGAAAGTTGCGGGACTAAAGCTAAAGTCAATACAAAGTTCACGGACCATAGCTCCAAAGCCAATTGTTTATTATCATGGGATTCATACTCTATGAAATTTTTTGTATACTTGAAAAAACCAATGGGTCTCATGCCTTTAAAGACTTTAAAATGAGGGAGTTTTATAGCCATTAATGGAGTGTCTTCATGATCGACTGTTCTCTTTTTTTTTTTTTGAGAAATTTTAGTATTGCATTCATAATTGAATCAAAAAAGCCACTAGTCACAAATGACCAATACAAACTAGCCACAAAGGGCCATTACAATAATAGAGTGGCCTAACATCAAAATTAAGACAATTTGGTGTGCCTCCATTAACAACCATGCAGGACTGAAGAAACTTCAGCATAGGCATTCCAACTAAGATTGCAAACTCAGAATAATCATAAAAAGATAAAGCTTACAAAAACCAAGCTATAACAATACAAATAAAACTCTCACAAAAGAGAGATGAAAAGCTCTCACAAAGGATAAATTAAAAGCTCTCACAAAGAAGATGTGAAAAGCTCTCACGAAATGAGAGGTGAAAACTACACAAAGAATCCAAAGAGTCTTTGTGACTTATTCCGAACATAAAGAAACATAAAAAATGATGGTGGTGGAGATCCGACTCCGAGACACAACCGTTTGTGATGGTTGGAGGAAAATCATAACAAAACAAAGACAAATAGGAAAAACCTTTTGTCTCTAAAAATGAAGGAAGAAGAGAAGGAGGAAGAGAAGAGGGGAGATAGGAGGAAGAACAATGGCTTCCTTCCCTCTCAAAATAAAAACGACTTTAGGAGGGTTTTTTTGGGAGATAGGGAGGTAGGGAGCTATGTAATGACCCAAACCTAAAATTCATTTTTAATCAATAATTTATTTTGAGGAAAGACAATTTTGCCATTGGATTATTTTATTAAGGAAAAGTTAACTTTTTGACCGGAAAGGAATTTGACCATTCTACAGACACCGTTGCGTATAGCACGGTGAAATGAGTTCATAGACACGTAGTAGGCCCGAATCGGAGTTGTAACGAGAGAGTTATGGTCAAAAGAAACTCAGTGGCACAATCATAAATATTTCAAAAAGGGATTTTATAAAACCAGCTCACTCTCTCTCTCTCTCCTCCAGCGATTTTTTTCTTTCTCTCTCTCTCTCTCTCTCTCTCTCTCTCTCTCTCTCGCTCGCGTCCGTCGCCTTCTCTCCTTCGTAACTCCGGCCACCTGCCACGGCTGTGGACGGGGCCGGTACCAAAACAACCAGGACGACGTCCTTTTCCAGCCCCAGCCAGCTCCCGCCGCCAGCAGCCGCGGATTCGCCGGAATTTGGAGAAGAAGCGGCCGACGTCATCCAATCTTCACAGCCGCCGATCTCCCTCCTTCGGCCACCATTTTCGTCGACCCAGGTATGGATTTTGAACCTCTCGAGCTGTTCTAGCTGCCTGTTGGGTAGGAATTGATCTATTCTCAGTGTAGCTATTGGATTTTTGAGTTTGAAGTTTTGGCCGATTTTCGGCCTCCGTGATCGGCCACTTCCGGTCAATTTTTGGGGTGGGTCCAAGAACCAAAGTGGTTCCAAATATGGTGTTTTACCTAGTGCAGGAGTTTGGAGTCGTGGTTTTAAGTTTTTCCGGCGCGGTGTAATTGCTTTGGACACCCATCGCTGCCGGCGCGTGCTGCGGCGCGTGGGTGAGGGTAGTGCAGTGGCACTGTGTCTTGTTGCAATCCTTAGGTTGTCACGAGCGCGTAGGAATTCGCGGATCTCAATTTGGATACCGTTTGAGCCTCGAACGGATTTTCCATATTGTGCGATTCCCTGGTTCAATACTGTTGAGCCATTGGATCGTACTCAATTTCAGATATGTTGTTCTAGATAATTTCAGAATCGTGTAGGATTCGACGGATTGTGAATCGGAGTCCCGGATACTCCGAAATCGCGAACCCTGGGGCTAGGGTTCATGAATTTTACGATTACACGATCGTGGTCAATCCGATCGTCCGTTTCAGACCAGACTTGCAGGACATGGTTATTTAAATGTGAGAACCTATAGGAACTCTCATATTGATAATTGGAGGTCGTGGACCCCATGATGCTCATATTGACCAATATGGAAGTTTATCGCTTAGTGAAGTCTCGGGTCTTTTCAGACAGTTCTAAATATCTGAAATGCTAAAGTGGGCATAAGAAAGACTTTAAGTTAGTGCACGTATTTCTAAGAGCCCGGGGTCAGGGTTTTTAATTAAATATTTATACCGAGTAGTTTATTTAATTAAATATTCATGGTGGTTTAATCAGGCACCCGGGGCCAGGCAGACCCGCAGGAGGGACCTTCAGGAGGTCTAGCTAGCTCAGACCAGGAGTGAGTGGACTTTTCTTTTATAAATGATTTTATGCAAATAGAATCCATTATTTGATCTTGAATAAAGTTTATTGATTATGATTGTTCCTAGCATGTTTTGTTGAATTTAAATATCTTTATTCATATGTTGCCTAGTTAAAATGCTAAAACGAGATGGAAAGTAGATATTGAGATTTATATCAGATAAAATGGCAGCATAGTTCCAGACTTAACAAAAATTCAGTTATTTATCAGATTTTTCAGAAACCTTATATTTTCTTATGGCAGCAGAGTTCTTGATTTAATAAAAATTCAGTTATTCAGCAGATCTTCCAGACATGTTATATTTTCTCAGAAATTTTATATGTTTTAAACCACCGTGGGTACCCAGTTACAGAAACAGTTTGCTTTCAGTATATGTTGCCTTCGAATATGACGATGTCTACAAACATCCAGTTTACCTTCAGTTTTGTCAGTGCACTTGACATTTGCCTCACGAGTTTCGGGGACGCCGGGACCATGAGAGCCAGGATTACGAATCAGGCTGACTACGGTCCCTTGAATCCTGTCAGTTTGCGGCTCGGGTTGACTTTGTGTCACCGAGACCTGCCAGGGGAATTGACGGAATTAAAAGGGTACACCTATGTGGTAGTTGTAAATTGATTTCAGTGCTTTTATGCGAGTTTTATTGATCTTAAACATGTTTTGCATATACGTATATAAATATGTAAATGCTTGAGTTCAATATGAGTATCATGAAGAGGAAAAACTTAGTTTTTATATAACTGTTTTTACAGTGGGGTTACTATGTTATTATACTGTTTTCTAGGACTTTATTTTTGTCCACTCACATTTTCAAATGTTTTGCGCCCCCAGGCTGTAGATGTGCATAGAAAATCCACCACCGGGCCATTTTTCCTTCGTCTGCGCCCTTCCCTCGTTATAGACGCTTTGTTTTGTAAAAAGATTGATTTAGCTGTAAATTTTTAGTAATTGCTCTGATATTTGCCCTAGATTAAGAACTGGACTGTGAATTGTATCTTTAAGTATGCTAGCAGTTGGTTGCGTAAATGTTTATGCTCGTTTTGACAAGTGTAAATTTTGGGATTGAGCAAATTACAGGGGAGACTCTGCCGAATTTTCGGTAGGAGTCAAGGCTAAATTTACAATAAATTGTAATTAGAAGGGCAAATAGGTCAATTGTGCCCGACATTCGTCAAGTGTCGGACACGCACAGGGTTCGACTTGAATTCCAAAGCAGAATTTGGATCGGGTCCTGTCAAGCTAGGGTTTGGTATTGGACCAAAGATGAGGGATGATATGATGAGGTTGATGGGGCTAAGCACTCCTTTTTCTTTTCTTTTGGTAAACAATGAGGTTGATGTGTTTATATTGTATGAATCGTACTTTGGGAATCTTATCACCAACTAGATATAGTTTATGTGGAAAAAAATGCAACTTGTGTCTAAGTGAGTGGAATCTCTCTCATTCTTACATGTGTTAGATGAGAAGTTGACAAAGATGATAAATTCCTAGCTAAAGTAGCATTGTATTTGTTCCTCTAACATGCATATGGTCAAATTAATTAATAGTGAATGGGGGCACACTACTAATAGTCAAATTAATTAAAAGTTGCGATATTAGCTTGGAGAGCAGGAGGTTGGTGGAAAGTGGTGCAAAAGGCATTCTCTTTGGCCTAATTTATGAATTTGCCATGGTGGCATGGCATGGATCTAGCAAAACAATATTTGTAGACTGGTTTTTGGTTTGAACCTTTTATTTATTTGTGGGAATTATGGATCATAATGAGAAGAATAGAGGAATCTGTAATTGAAATCAAAATAAAATTGTGCATCCAATTCCTTGTAATCAATGCATGAGCAAAAAACTAAAGTCCAACTTTCACTTCTGGCATGCAAATCAATCGTTGTTGGCTTACCCATCAACTTGTCGGTTGGCTAAGGAGAAGAAAATATTCATTGACAAGCTTGCTTGCTCGACTGCTTTCAACACTCACTCTCAAGTCATGCCAATAGTTGTCCAATAATACAGCTAATTAATTCTTGAACTTTTGAACTTTTAAAAAAAAAAATTTTAAAATATTTATTTAATTTTTTTTTTTTACAAACCGATCTTCTAACTATTCTACTGTATAAGAATGAAAATCGAACTCGGGTGTAAGAAAGTATGCACAATGTCTTAATCAACTGACCTAACCCAGATATACTTCACCATTTCATTACCCAAAAAAAGTGGCAACAGTCACCATTATTAGTCACCAAATAATGGTGACTGTTGCTACTTTTTTTTGTAGTGTTTATTTTATTTTTTAAGTGTGTGTAGTTCTATACATCAAACAATTGTTGAGTCATACTTGATCTTGAAAGTGACACAGAAAAAATCATTGCATAAACAAAGCTTCAAAATTTTCATCATATTGAAGTGGCTTAATTTATACTTTGGCAAAAGAAGTAGCTTAATATATACATAATTTGATTAGCACAACAAGGCCAATCAATAGATTTTTCAAAAGTATATTTTATATAAAGGACGGTTACCTCAAAAAGAAGTTTGGCTTTATAATTGCAAAGATTGGTGAGTGAGTTTTCTTAGATAGCAACAACATAAGTAAAATGAGCAAGATAAAAGGTTTATGTAAATAACTTTCATAATATCACTATAGGAAATTGTATATTATTCAGTAGTTAGGTAGTGTACATCTAATGATTCCTTATATCTGATAGTGTGGGATCCTCTGTGACTTGGAATTTTTTTTTCCTAGAAAAGTAATGTATGTAATAAAGGTTTAAATTTATTTTTTTTAGTACAAGCGATAGTCTAAACTACAGGGTATGAGATTTCTCAAATACACACAACTATGATGCCATGGTGATTTGAACCAAACAAGTGAAGACCCTTTTACACTGGACTAGACCCCTTTGGCCATTTTTTAAAATTAACTAAACAAGTTTATGTTATAATCTCATCTAATGCATGTGGGAACAAATAAATTCGGCGCCCAATCAAGAGGCGCCCGTGAAAAAGAAGACAAATCCTGAAATATATTATTTAAATCAATATTCTGATTTAATAATATATTTAATCCCCAAGGTACCATTTTAAGTTGAGGGAATAAATTTCATAATTCCCTCAATCCATTTATTTTCTTCCATAACTTCCCTCAGCTCCATTAATCAGGAAAGGATTCTCAATTATTCCCTCCATAAATGGAAAAGAAGAAGTTATAAGGAAGGAAGGCTATTTAAGCAGGACGAGAAAAGACGGAAGGTAATCTCGAATTTCTATTTAAATTGGAAATTCCTCTCTCAATCAGATTTTTACCCGAAAATTACTCTATCTCTCTCTGTATCTCTCTCTCTCTCTCTCTCTCTAGCTGAAATTCTCCCCTGCTCTCATACTCGTGGCTGACCAGCTCAGGCTATTGCCACCTCTCTTATCTACTTGGCTCCCAAGCCACATCTCACCGGTAGAGAAATATCTCTATCCCTTTAGTATTATATGCATCTTCCGAGATCATATTATTGACTTAGGCATCGGAAGGCCCTTGGCCACCACCACACCGGTGGTTCTCCATTGACCGCCATTTGTCTTGCAGGGAATCTAATAGAGGAACGTTCGAGAGAGAAGATTCATCCGCAAATATTCTCCCATAAGGAAACTTGCACAAACAATTCGCATATTTGGAATCCTTGTATCTAAATGGGGATGATTTCGTATATAAGACATTTTTACTCATAGCTTTAGCGAAAGTGACATGATAAATTTAAAAACGAAAACAAGATATGACGTAAAACATCTCCAAAGATGTTCCTCAAAACTAAATTTGGTGAAAAGAAAAACATCAATGCGTATGCGTTCCAAAAATTTGTTGAGTTCCTAAAAATTTCCCTAAAATCTAAAAATCAAGTTGATGTTTGGGAATCCTCAAATTTGAAGAAAAAAAAAAGTATGAGGGGAATGCAGTTTTTGGAGGGAACACATGATAAAATGATATTTCTAGGATAAGAGGGACTTCTCACAGAGATTTGAGGGAATTTTTAACTTTAGCATTGGAAATGCTTCACAAATGGAAAGGAAAAAGAAATGACCGGATTAAGCAAAATATATTTTATTTGATATTTATTAAATAAAATAATTGTTTATTTGCTAGTCAAACTAAATAATTGTCACGAATAAATCTTCCACGCCATAAAAAATTAAAAATGATGGGTCATTACCGAAGACTTATCATGTCAGCTGGTCCCCATTGAACAATTACAGAGGCCATTTGTCTGGCAACTACTCGAGAGGAGGAGGAGAGAGAGAGAGAGATAGGTGATGGGATTTTTCTTCTTGCTTCACTAGTTGGCGAAGCTAGAACCGTTACAAAAACAGCAATGGAGCAATAAATTACTGTGAGTTTTATTTATTTCTCCAAGGTAAATTAGAAAATGCTTTGATTAAATTGAAATTAAAGAGAAGCAAAAAAGCCAGAAGACAGAAGAGAGAAGCCTCTTTGACTCTTTGTAGATTTGCTGCTCGGCAAAGCCTGTGAACACTGGTGTTTCAACTTTTCCAGTCAAGTTGGGACACGGGAGACAGCTAAATAGCTTCTGGGTTAGCTTTACTTTATCTTCCAAAGCTCTGCCATGGCTTTCTGATTCCTCTTTAAAGGTGCTTCTCTTCTTCTTCTTCAGCTGCTTTCTTTTTTGTTTTTGGTTATTTACATACATGGTTGTAGGATCTTTTTCACTCTTGTTTGGTTGCTGGAGTCATGAGAATGGAAATGATAAAAATTTGAATTTTGAAACATTTAATTGGGACCTGGGAAAAAGAAAAAAAGCCTTTTTTTTTTCTTCTCTGGAATCCGAAACTGCAGAATGGAGTAAGGGCTTATTTGTTTTTCTCCTATTTCCCCCATTTTGATGTATTGATTTGAATCATTTTGTGGGTTGAACTGATTTTTGTGTTTCTTTCTGGTCTGAGTAGTTTGTCATAAAAAAAAAAAAAAAGAAGCTTTGGGCCTCTTTTGGTTTTTTGTTGTGTCGTTTTCTTCCTTGTGTGAGTGGAATTAGTAATATTTCTGCTACTGCTTGCAATATTTGAATGATAACTGAGAAGAGGGCAGCCAACATGATGTGGTAAACCAAACAAGGAGATCCCAAGAGAGACGGAAGCATATCACAAATGAACTCTCTCAAATTGTGCACTTAAAACTGCTACAGGCTGACATTACCCCTTTTTTCTTTCTCAAGAATGGAATCCATTGTAATATTAATATTTGGTCCTTAAGAAAAAGTCCGCTCATGAAATAACCAGAAAATATTGCAATTGAGGACCGAACATTGAACTAGGTTGGGAGTTTGATTCCTCCCTTTGACTTTTGATATGTTGAGGAATAGACAAATAACAACGCATGGTATAAGATTGGTGCGAAGAGGCTCTGCCAAGAAATTGTACACATATCGATATCCATTAAATTGCATTTCGGTTTCCTGACTGAACTGCTTTGGTAGGATGGCAATTGGCAAATGATAAAAGATCTTCAACATAGGCTTGCCCCAAATTTGTTATCTATTTTAGTTTCTACTATTTATATGTATACTTATGACTGAATGAAGTAATTTGTTTTCTTTTTCACAGATATGGGTTTGATTCAAGCGTTCCTTGATCGCCATGCCTTTCATTGCATTCATAACTAGCAAAAAGGATACTGTTGAAGATGGAGCTAATTTTTGCAGTTTTGGCATTGGCTTGCTTGTGCTCTTTTGCATTGCCTGATTCACAAGGTACATTTCTGTGGTTATGTGTATGCACAACTTCTTCCCATTTTTTCAGTTGTTGTTTACTCATCATCATAACCAATACTAATATAAACGAGTCTAGCATTGTATACTGCAATGTTTGTTACAATATGATGACATCAATGCAATTAAAATATTTTAACTTTTTTCCTCTCTGCCTCTCTCTCTCTCTCTCTCTCTCTCTCTCTCTCTCTCTCTCTTCTGTTGCTCTCTCTGGGAAATTATAAAAAGATGATCCAGAGGGTTAGTGGACTGTCTTGAGGGTTTTGTATGGTAGAATATGTTATGTATCTTTTACTTTCATTTGTTGACTCTATTTTTCAGTATTTATGTAAAGTAGTAGTGCATTTCTGTTGGAACATTTGCTTGATTGGATGGTGAATATATGAATTTTTTTTGGTTTCAGGAGAGGCACTCTATTCATTGAGGACTTCATTGAATTGTTCACCTGAACAGCTCAAGGACTGGAATATTAACCAAGTTAATCCATGCACTTGGTCCAATGTGAATTGCGACCCTAACAATAAAGTCACTTCTGTGTAAGACATCCCTTGTTTATGTCATGATGCATTTCCAAAAAATCACTTTACAATGTGAAATTCATCTTACTTGCATATATTACTGCCTTATTACTAATTATGCTTTGTTTTGTCCCCTTTGTTTTGGGCAGAACATTGTCAAATATTGGATTTTCTGGCATCTTGTCCCCTAAATTAGGAGCCTTGACAACTCTTCAAACACTGTGAGTAAGGCGAATTCTAGTGCTGTTTATCCGAATTTCTGGATAATCTTCTGGAGCCATTTCTATAACAAGCACTGTTATCGAAGCTCATGGATACTCAATATCTGTAGTTTGATATTGTCTTTTAAGCAATCTAATATCCTATATTTTGTGCTCACCTATAAATTTTTTGCTTTTAACACTATGTTTCACGCAATTTAGGGCAACCGAAAAAATAATATCAATGCATCATTGGATCCATTGACAGCAACATTGGTTATCTACTCAAGTTGTTAAAGTAAATTTTGTTTTTTTAGCTTAGGTTTCAGCAATTCTAAATCACATGCTTTATGGGTAAGGTAATTGTTGACAGACTATGGTTAAAATTATTTCTGGAGTATGAAAATGTAAAGATTTGTAAGATATATGTATGTAAATTTTTTTTTTCTTCTATATTTGATAACTCAACTAAGCGTATTACGAACTAATTGAGGGTGAGTTAAAAAAAAAAAAAAAAAAATCCTTGTTCCAGGTAATTTGGTTAGAACATGGGCTCCATACCTTAGGCATGTTTTATGTTACAGCTTTGATGACCATATCAATTGTCTATTTTGGTCCAAAGAATAAGATAGATTATATTTCGTCCATTTCAATCTATCCATGTTAATTTTGGTCTCTGCCTTTTGACTTCTTCTGCTGGAATTCACTCTTGCATCTTGCATTCTAGGTCTCTATTGAACTTGTTCCATGGAAATGTGTTCAATTTCATACCATGTTCCAGATCTTGTCCTTATGATGCCCTCAACTTCTTTTATATCATGGATTCTTATTATTCTCTCATTTCCTTTGATGCATTACATATAAGTCAAACCATTTCCCTATGTTTTGCATAGAGGAGTCAGACCATGATAAAGGACTTCACTTGTGTACTGTACATACTGGTAAAGCATGTCTTCTATATTAGCTTAGGATGATCAACTTTGAGATGAATTCTTATTCCCAAGAGAGACAGATTTGTTGACACCATCAGAAAACTATTTTTCTAGGGTAATAATTAATTCTTTATATCTGTAGACATGTATGCATGCATATATGTATGATTCTAATATATATGACCCATTCATCTTGCAGTGCATTGCAAGGAAATGGCATAACTGGCGAGATACCAAAAGAGTTTGGAAGTCTGACAAGTTTGACCACCTTAAATTTAGATGAGAATAATTTAACTGGTGAAATACCATCTTCCCTTGGTAATCTGCGAGAGCTTCATTTCTTGTAAGTTGTTTTATCAGCGTTGTTTTAAGTTTCTACTAATATCAAATGACTCTCTGCGTCATCCTTAATTTTGACTCTCTGCGTCATCCTTAATTTTGTCTTTGACAGTGTTTTCTTGATGATGCAAACAGGTCTCTGAATCAAAATAATCTGAGCGGGAATATCCCAGAGTCACTTTCAAGTCTTACAAAATTGATTAATCTGTATGTTATCATTTCTTGTACAATGCACATGTGATATGAAAAATCAGAATTTGTCCATTCAAGTTATACTAAATGAATTAATTTGGTTCTCCAGCTTTTGGAATTCTGAAAGTTCTCTGTGTGAAGTTGTATACTTAGGCCCATCTCTTCAGTATTTGATCCTGTAATTCAAACTGTCTTTGCAGTCAGCTTGCCTCCAATGCTCTCAGTGGTCAAATACCCCAGCAGTTATTTCGTGTCCCAAAATACAAGTATGAATAACTTGTCACTGTTATTGTTTCTGTTCCTGACAATAACTGACTGCATGGCTTTCTCTCTCTCCCCTTTTCTCTTTGTCCAGAGTCACATATTCAACATATGTTTTACAGCATGATTTGATCTGTGTTGCTTGTTACAGTTTTACAGGAAACCAACTAAACTGTGGCGTAAATCTCTCCCACCGTTGTGAATCTGATATTGATGATTCAGGTTAATGGGTCAAATAATGATACTGTTAATTGAACTGTTCTGGTACCCTTTCTTTGAATGAGCCAACTGATGAGGTTTTCTCACTCTTGACAGGCTCTTCAAATAAGCCAAAGCTTGGAATTATAATTGGAGTTGTTGGAGGGCTTATCGGTTTACTTTTCTTTGGAGGCTTGCTCTACTTTATCTGCAAGCGTAGACACAAAGGCTACAAGCGTGAAGTTTTTGTGGATGTTGCAGGTATGTCTTGCTTTCTAGGTATAAAACTGATTAAATTTTGACCCATTAATGGAACCTTGATTTAAATTTTGGGAAATCAGCACACTAAAGTGATTCAGCCATATTTTCTGATGAAACAATAAGATTTCCTATATGTTGAAGAAATTAGGGTGGTTCATGACACCATGACTGAAGTTACATAAGGAGTTCTTCTTTAGGGCAGTTACTTTAAATTTACATGTTCATCATATTTTATGCCTCCGCACATTAGATCAGGTTGAGGGTGGTGGGAGAGGTGGTCTTTGTCTCAACATCTTGGTAGTTCCATAAAAGAACCATGAATATATGTACGAGTCTAGTTTTGGGTGTATCATTTAATACCAATCAATGCCATAAAATTTGAGTTCTATTACAATTGTTTAGCTGATGTATTATTTTTAGCTGTTTGGTTTGTGGTTTTTGAATTGTTCAAGAACGATCCTAATGGGCAGTGCCATTTCAGCCGTTTTGGGCCATTGTGCATCCCAAACCATGAGGAAATCTTGATCGTTGCACAAATAGATAAAGTGGTCAGGGCTTCCTGACTGTTGTAAGTAAAAATATTTGAGGGAAAAAATGTTAGATACACTGTAGGATAGGAAATGATAGGAAAAATAAAGAGATCTGGACTCACTCCGCCCTTTGGCATCACACAGAGGTTTCAGTAGAGAGATTAGAAATTTTTTGGCATCACACCAGCCTTCGGCATCACACTGAAGTGCCTTGGAATCACCCCAAGTCAACCTGTGATTCACACACCATAATTTAAATATATTCCAAGTGGATATCATCCTCATATAGTTTTCCTTGAAACTAAGCAACAGTAAATTGAAATCGTGTTTAGTATTACAATTTAAGTGAAAAAAACAAAAAAGTAATATAGGAAACTAGTCATTAACATGGGAATGCTATAACAACCTTATTCCCATATAAATCAGATCATAAACTAATTCTATGATTGCCAAAAAAAACAAACTATGTAATCAGTACAAGAAAGATTGAATTTTTTCCATTTGACTACAGAAGTCGCTGAATGAGGGAAGGAAAAAGCATTTAAAACATGTGTGGTATATACTTCCACAATTAATTAGAGAATGAGAAGTGTATCATGTAAAGCTTTCATAATTGCAGTGTCTAGTCAATTGATCAGAGCCAAAAGGTGCTCATCATTACAGAGAATGACACATGTCATGTAAAATTTATATTTATAATTTTTCATCAATGGAATTTTTATAGTTACCATTTCAGTCTATAAGGCCTTGGTGAGCCAACGATTTCTCCTTTCTTTTCTACACTACGAGATCTCCTCTTATGAAATTTCTAGTTTGATCGCGGGTGGTACGCTTCTCCCCAATATGAGATAGGTTGCTGCTATAGTCAGAACTTCTCCCCTGGCTTAAACAAGCCAATAGCTAAACCCCTGACCTATTGGTCAGTAGCTGAACCCCCTCTAACGAGCAGGTGAACCCCTTCCTCTTCTTGCCTGAAGTAGAGTGGTGAAGTCCAGTTGGGGCAACTGGCCAGATGACATTGATAGCTGAGTTTCCATGGTAGGATACAAGACTTGAAGTGTGGGTGAAAACTTGCTCTAAGGGGAGGCTTCCTATACCCATAAAAGGAGTGGCAAAGAAGACCTGAATAATCCTGATCTTTGATCAAATTCTCACATGGAAGGATTTTTACATTAAGTTAGGTGATTATATCAAAAGTAATCCTAAGATGAGTAATACGAATGTTGATTTGTATCATAATTCTGTTATGAAATTGTTGAACGATTTTAAAAGTGATTGGTGAGCCTATTTTTTATCATGGTAGGCATTCAGAGCTAAAATGGACTAAGGCACGGCTGGGGTGAGGGCCCCATTTTACCACCTTAGTTTCTCATATGTAAAATTGATAGTGAATTTGAGAACTAAGTTGTGAGTCTAAATTAAACTTATCTGATTAACCTCCTTCCACGGGCAGGAAATTCATCAGTTTCATCAGAGCTGATGTCAAGGATGCTTACTCTATTATATTTAGTTTCCATTTATATCTTTTATATGATTTAGAAATATTTCGTGTCTGTAATATGCTTTAAATCATTTAATGTTCTTGAACATTTGCAATTGAAGTTTTATTATGCATTGCATGCAAAGTTTCCTTTGCATTCTGCTTTTAAAACCATTTTTAACTGCTGGGCCCAGGTGAAGTTGACCGAAGGATTGCATTTGGTCAATTAAAAAGGTTTTCATGGAGGGAATTGCAGCTAGCAACAGACAACTTCAGTGAGAAAAATGTTCTAGGACAGGGAGGTTTTGGAAAAGTCTATAAAGGAGTGCTATCTGACAACACAAAAATTGCTGTTAAGCGTCTCACTGATTATGAGAGTCCTGGGGGAGAAGCAGCTTTCCAGCGTGAAGTTGAAATGATAAGTGTAGCTGTTCACAGGAATCTCTTACGACTGATTGGATTTTGTACAACTCCAACAGAACGCCTTTTGGTGTATCCCTTTATGCAGAATTTAAGTGTTGCGTATCGGTTACGAGGTATGGCGCCTTCAATTCATATGTGATTTACAGCTGCAATGTGTGTTATAAGATTAGGTGTAGCTTCTTTTATTTTTATTTTTGGGGGAATTGGGGATTAAACTTGTGACAATTTGGATACATGCATTTTATGGTTTCTCCAGATATGTGCACGCACATGTGGTGCATACATGCATACTATGCCATATCTCCAATTACTTGGACTTTTCCTACCACTTTGGGTTATTATACGTAAAATCTGTATTGTGTGAATGGTTATTCTGGTAACTATCTCCTTGTGTTGACTTATAAATTTATATTACCTAGGATATATAAGTAAAATTATGTTTTTACACTCTCGTTCCCTTTGTTTTTCCCTTCTACATATGATAAATGGCAAAGTCACTGTAGGAGGGGAATTCATGGTTTTTCTGAGTTCGTCATAAGATCTTCTCCACTTGATTAATATAGTTAAGAGAAGGGTTAAGTTGATCTATGTTTTAGTAGTTGCATTTGAAGTCATCATTAGATCACAAATTGGACTATAATGTTTGTGTCAATTGGAGTTATTCACCATTATTACTAGCCTTGCAATGATATTACCTGGCTTTGAATTTTTTTTCCAGAGATTAAACCTGGGGAGCCTGTTTTGGACTGGCCCACAAGAAAGCAGGTGGCTTTAGGCACGGCCCGTGGGCTAGAGTACCTACATGAACATTGTAATCCTAAGATCATTCATCGAGATGTTAAGGCTGCTAATGTACTACTTGATGAAGATTTTGAAGCAGTCGTTGGTGACTTCGGCTTGGCTAAGTTGGTGGATGTTAGAAAGACTAACGTGACAACTCAAGTTCGTGGCACAATGGGCCACATAGCACCTGAATACTTGTCCACTGGGAAGTCATCAGAAAGGACAGACGTTTTTGGCTATGGGATTATGCTCTTAGAACTTGTAACAGGACAGCGGGCAATTGATTTTTCACGCTTGGAAGAAGAAGATGATGTTTTGTTGCTTGACCATGTAAGTTAAACTTGTTCAGCATTTGCATATCTTTTTCTCTCTCCCACTCCCTCTCTCCCTACCTCCTCCAAATGTGCATTTATATGCAAATGTTGAGGTTGAAGATATAAGTTGAACATACCTTCCTCTAAATACCATATCTTCAACTGGAGCAATAAACTTATACAAGGGCGGTAGTGATGTCTTCATTTTGGACACTGATATTGTTGGATATTGCTTACCTTATTGTTACCCAAGAATTTCAAGATATAATTTCTAGGTTTGGAAATTTAACTGATACTTGGTACATATTTGATGGATGCATATTGATTGACCATTAGATGTTTATACGTGATCTGTTGCAATAAAGAACTATAATTGTATGGAAGTGGTTTATGAATTACCTACCTTATGAGTAATGGTAGGTTTAAGAATATGTGCATGAATAGATGTATGTGCGTATCTATTACATTATTGATGAACTAGCTGTATCATTTTCTAAGTTCTAAAGATTTGGCGTATCAGCATGAGAAAATAAATAAAATATTACCCTAAGTCATTAGGGATGCCAGTTCTTGTTCCTTTCACAGCACATAATTCCAAGTTGCAAAATAAAATTTGCCTGCTCATGACATTTGTCATTTGTCATTTGTCTTCATGCATGTTAAGATAAATTAAGCAAAGACATTCTTGCAATTTGTTTTAATGGTATTGGGAACTTTGCATTCCATAGCGCTCACAGATGTGGAGTTCTTCTGAAATGGGTTTGTAGTTATATTGTGTGGTCAAAGACTGTTGCCAATCTAAGTAGTAGGTTCGATATGGAAAGTTGTGCAGTACCTATCCTCTACACTAAATAATGTCACTCTTGAGGACGAAAACATGGTGATGAGGACGTCTTTGTCAAACCCATTAGGGTTTAGGAGCGAAAGAGATGGAAGAGGAAATTATTGATTAGTTTCCTAATTTATTTGTTAGTTCCTAGGTTCTCTAGATTTCCAGATTTTAGTAGGATTTGATTTAAGTTTACTAGTTTATTTGGATTGGTTCCTTTGTGGATTAGGATTTCTGTTTAGTAAGGGATTTTTTTATCCTCTCTAGGTTTTAATTTGCTATAAATACCCCTTCTATGTAATTCATTATGGAGAGTTTAGAGATTTGAGTTATGAGAAAAGCTTATTTTCCAGAGATTGGAGAATTCTTGGTGTGAAGCCCCTGGAGTGATTCCAGACCTATCCTTGTTCGTTTGATTTTCTGTTTTCCATTGTTTTCGCATCCGCTAAATTACCTAAATACTCAATTCACCCTTATCCTTTATCACATGGTGACCTTTTAACTGCGTACATATTTTTCGCATGAATTTGTACTCACTGTTCTTTATATGCTCTTGAAGGTCAAGAAGCTGGAAAGGGAAAAAAGGCTGGATGCTATTGTAGATAACAATCTGAATGATAGTTTCAACATCCAAGAAGTAGAAATGATGATCAAAGTTGCACTTCTTTGTACCCAAGGATCCCCTGAAGATCGCCCATTAATGTCGGAGGTGGTACGGATGCTAGAAGGAGAGGGTCTGGCTGAACGGTGGGAAGAATGGCAGAATGTTGAGGTTACTCGCAGGCAAGAGTATGAAAGACTACAAAGGAGATTTGACTGGGGAGAAGATTCAGTTTATAACCAGGATGCTATTGAGTTATCAGGTGGGCGATGAGGTAATAAATAATTTTATACTTGTTTTCTCACCTTCAGCATGTCATATCCTTTTTGGTAGGTTAGCTTGGTTAAACCCGGAATGGAGCATATCTGTATTCCAAAAAGCATAATATCATGATTTTTATTTCTGTTGTGATGCTTTTGCTGCAAGCCCTTTTTTCCCTACTTGATTTTGTAACTGTTAATTTGTATATCTTGTGGATACAAGTTTTTGTAAGTGTGGCCAAGCCATGGAATACAAACCTTGCAGATTGTGTAATCAACATTGTTCTGATTTTAATATTTATCTTAAAGGGAAAGCCAGGGGAATATAAAAAATATTTTTCATATTTTCCACTATGTTGGTTATCAGTGACAGCTTCAGTCTGCATCCTTCTTTTCAGTTCATGATTAGGTACAAAACATTAACATACACAGGTGTGTTCATGGTACCTCTCTGATTAAAGTGTTATTCTAAGCACAGAAAATTCGTGTACGATTTCTAATTTTCTTTAGGAAGTAAAGCCTTTAAATAAATCAGATTCAGTTGCAGTCATCAATACAAACAGCCAGCTCTATTTGTGGCGTGGTGAGAAAACTAGAACTAGAATATTTAGTGGTAAAAATCCACTTAAGATCTGCACATAGAACATGTTCAATCTGAAATCGATGTCTAATTAGATGTACTTTGCAAACCGTCTCGCAAGAGTGCTGATGCTCAACTTCATTAGATGGCTTCCCGGCAATCTTGTATAACCACGGCATGAAAGTGGGGAACTGTAGCCCATGCTTTCAAATTTTCCTTTACCTGTGGTTGTTTTTCTACCATCAACTCTTTCTTCTCGTTCATTTCACTTTCATCCTTTGGTTTTTCCTCGGCTAGAAGATACTGTGGTGCATTGGCCGAGTCTCCACCATCCATCTCTTCAAGGTTGATATAACACATGTTATAGTCTACACCTGCCATTGCCAAAGCTTCCACTGACATGGCTTCACCTCTGTGTGTGTGTGTTGAGGCCCTTGAACTTGGTGTTTGAACTTACGAAAAATTGTTAACATGTCAAAGAATTATCAGTATGAGATTATGTACATATATACAGCTGATCCTTACTCTAGGAAGTCTGGTCGAATGGTGTTCATATGTGGTACCAACCCCTTTGTGCAGAAACAGCTCACAGGTTTCATGTACGAAGTTTACACTGTTATATCTGTGACTTCAACTACTCTCTCTCTCTCCCCCATTACTACATTTTGATTTACGAAACATATAGTATGGTTAGTGTGCAATGGATTCTACCAAAATGTGGTGATGACACAAAGATTTGATTTAACAAGTTTCATAAAAACTTTTGTCAATTGGGAGATGTGAAATGATATACATGTGATTAGTTTAATGAGTTTCACTGGGTAGGTGTGGATGCATTTCCATGAGAGGGATTTGGTTCACTTTTTCACCAAAGCTGAAAATGTCATGGCATTTGGTGTCCCTGCATCCGTATTGTACTTTTGCAATCCCTCCAATTAACAGGCCTGTTCAGATATTTAACCTTCTACCTTTGGCATGCGTGCTGCTGAGGGGAACATCTTTTGAGTTATTCCCGTTTTATTTGACGATTCTTGTCCTAAGGCAGGACTGGTTATAAGTTTTAACTTTATATGACAGGAGATAGGGAGAAGAGGTTTAGGGGTGCCTTGGAACATCAAGCTTTACTATCTTTTTAATTTTCCATAATTTCTCCTCACTTTTTCTTTTGTTTTTTTGTTTTTTTGATACAAGAGATGTTGGGGGAGGGAATCAAATGTAGGACTTTGGGTACATGGATAAATGCTTCTTGACTGCTTGAGCAATAAGTCCATTGCAAAAAACTATACTATCACTTATATTATCTATTCTTCACTTGTGCTCCATTCAAAAAAAAGGGGAGGAAAGTGCATAGGCTTTGTTGATCACTTTGTAGCGCCATGTAACATGGGTTTCATTCGAATTGGCTGAAGTTTTGCTTGTGTTTCATTATATTTGGTGACTCTATTTGGGATAATTGTTTTTCTTATTTTTAAAATTAGATGATAAATTAACTAGACATCACCAGCCACATGAAACATATTTTCATTTAATCATTGCGAAGCAACAATTGTGGGCACCTAGGCATATAGGAATAGAAACAAAATGCGGCAGGGTTATGCGGTCGCTGGCTTAGCGGGTCTACAACAAAAAGAAATTTGTGAACAGAAGATGGAATGATAAGAAAAATGTTAGTGGGTTAGGGTACAAAATTGCAAAATTCAAGCCATGGTCTGAGCATCAACTCTATTTGTTACTTTAAGAGACCCCTCAAATTAACTGCACTTTTCAACCGGATCTTGGTTGATTTTGCTTAAACAACTTTCATGGCAAGGATGGTCTAATTTGACTTCAATGGTCAGTTTGGGTAACATCCCCATTAGAAAATTGTGATTGTCTAGTCGACTTGGTGGAACAACCCTAGATATGCACATAATTTGGATTTGGCTATTTTAGCTAGGAGCAACTGGACAATAACAAGACTAAATTAGCTACAAGCTGAACATCAGTTGTATCCATTTCGTCCATTCATAACTTTGTCATGCAATACTTCAACAAATACTTAAAACTGTCGAGGAATTCCATAACTTTGGCATCCAGTACTTCAACAATATTGAAGATATATAAAATCGGCCTTGGACATTGGTTAGTGAGGTTGAAACGCATCTTTCATCCGATGAGTAAAATATTTTCATTTTACATTGCAGTTCTTTTATTTGAGTAATTTCCGAGACCCCACATTCCAACAATTAAGTTCTTTTAATTCCAGCCCTTCACTAATATTACCTGCACTTTGGCGCAGTTGAGCCGAAACATGGAAACTAAATTAAGGGGAGCAAAACAGAAACAATTAAGCTAACAAATCTTATATATCATCTAGTCATGCATATAATACTATTTTGTTTTACCATGGGATATACATGGAAAGGGAGTCATGTGTTTCAAGAAGAATCACATCATCCATGTTTGTATGGACAAAAACCACTGCTTTAAAACATCAATTTATAATGTATTACACAACATCTGAAAACATTTCTTGATTTCAGGGTGGAAAGATTACAATCTTGTTCATGGCCTTCATCTGTTTTTCGTTGGAATTATTGTCACGAGTGGTGAACCTTAAATAGCTATAAGATTAATAGAAAACATAATAGATCCATCTAATTACATTTGTTTTTTATATTATTGATTCATAAATCATTAGAATTCTTGTAGGAATTATAAATTACAATATTCATAATTTGACATTATTACAACTCATAACATTCTTGGAAAAATAAATAAATCATAACATACAATAAGCTACAAAAAAATAATTAGACATAAATTGCATAATTAGGACAAGATGTTTACTCAAAAGAAAATTGGTAACAAAATTTGGACTAGATGATGTTCACTTTTTTGGTTCTGTATTGACTAGAACGGTCATTTTTTATTTTATTAAAGTTAATTGGGAATATCGTCCATGTTTTGCCTACATCTCCAACTCTTCAAGGTTAATTCCTGCTATTTGCCAAAGCTTTATCGACATTATTTGTCAAAAAAAATTTGCTACCTAGCCCTTTTTTTTTTTTTTTTTTCTCCCCTTTCCTTTTTCCTTTTATTGGCAGACTCGATTTAAGGTTATTGTTTGTTGCATGGTGTCAGTTTCTTTTCCTCTTTTTTTCCCTTTTCTTTTTCCTTTTATTGGCAGAATTGTCTTTCTTGAATTCATCAGCAACTGACATTATTTTTTCATAATGTCTTAATAAAGAATAGGAAAAATTAGATGATGGATTAACAATTAACGGGTCATCTTTCATCTGCCACACGAAACATATTTTCATTTAATAGAAAGAAATGAAAAACTAAGAATTATTTGAGGGATTCTTTAATAGAAGGAGACTGAGGGAAAAAAGCATTAACGTACATTGAAAATCAAAGAAAAAAAGTCAATCTAGTCATTTCGTGAATTAATTTAGCTAAGAATAATATGTGAGAGAATTCTAGTGAGTTGTTGAAGGAAACCATGAAATCGGAGCATATCACTGCGTTTAGGGTAGAGAAACCTAATTTTCGGCTCAAGAAGATTTGACTAAGCTGACCCGTAGTTGTATCCATTCCATCCATTCATGAAGCAGAGTTTAGATCTGGCTAATCTGACCAACAATTGTATCGATTCCTTCCATTCATAACGCATCCTCACCTTGTCATCATGTAACTCAATAATGCTTGAAGCTCTCAAGAAATCCAATAACAACTGGACACTGGTTGTCAAGTCTTTAACTACTTGGGTAAAACTTGCACTTGAACATACGGGAACTCAGCTCTAGGCACTGGGTGAACCTTGAAATTGTCTTCTATCACCTTAGGCAAAGATTTTCATTTTACACTGTACGCTTTATTATTTGAGTAATTTCCGAAACCCCACATTCCAACGATTAAGTTCTGGCACGGCCCAACATTAGAATTTAGCAATGGAGCAACTATCCACTCAGTCCCAAACATTAGTATTTAGCAATCACCAGTAATAAATAAATAAAATAAAAAACCAAAACTTGAAAACCACATTAGCAGTTCAACCAAAACATGGGAAACTAAATTAAGGGGGATAAAAACAGAAACAATTAATTAAGCTATTTTGTCATGATATATACATGGAAAGGGAGTCATGTGTTTCAAGCAGTCATCCATGCTTGTATGGACAAAGTTGAAACCATCAACTTATTGGAGCTTTTTAAATCCAAAAACTCAATATAACGTATTACACATCATCTGAATACATGTTTTCATTACAGGGTAAAAGATTACACAGCATTATTCATGGAAGCAAAAGCCTTTGCCCATTTGCGCATCTTAGCTTTCATCTGTCTAGTTCATGTTTTTTCACCAATGTCAATGCCTAGATCTCAATTGAATATGCTCCTTAACTAGCACCAGATGTGGTGTTGGCATTTATCAACTAGCTTTTTTTGTTTTTTATACAAGCGATAATCTAATTTAAACTAATCTAAACTACAGAGACGGGGATTTGAGCTCTGGTGCAGAGTGGGGTGCATATCTGCTCTAGCCAACTTTGCTGAGCTCATTTGCAATATCAACTAACCTTTGATTTAGTCATATTTGTCCTCCCTTAGTTGGAGAATGTCTCAGGTTCGACTCACACAGCTTGCAAGGAAGATATGTATTTGTGATAATTCAATACCTAGTTAGTTGTGGTTAGTCTTGTTGGAGGTGTATTTGGCCCGCGTTGTGAACATATCTTATAAATATCTTAAAGTTTGTTATAAAAAAAAACATTAAAAAATGTAGAGGATATAACGAAAATGAAATATGGAAGGTCCTAACAAGTTAGATTGATAGACACTGGACTTAGTATAATATTATTACAATTTACACACATTATCTGAACACACTTGTTGATTTGGGGGGAAATATTACAGTCTCATTCATGGAAGCAACCGCCTTTGCCCATTTGCGCATCCTTTCCTTCATCTGTTCTTGGTTGTCCACAATGTCAATGCCCAAAGTTTGCTCGGCAACCAGATATGGCGGTGGCTGTTCCCAGCCGCAATACTCCAACTCTTCAAGCTCAATGCGAGATTCTGCATAATCCATGCCCGCCATTGCCAAAGCTTCAATCGACATTAGAACTTCGTCTTTTTTAAATTTTCTATTTGCCCAACTGGACTGGAGTTGAGGTTGTAATCTTGAAAATGGACGACATATATTTATATGTATGCATGCTTTCTGCTGTTTCTGTTTAGGCTGCTAAAAGCAGAGAAGGCACGGGGTTTTCATGCTTAAATATGTAAATATATGTCCCCACTGTTTTACTCAGATGGGCTTAATAAAGAAAGAAGCTTCTGTCACTGCATATGTCATAAAGCATACGCATTTCGTGCACCTGTCTGCGCTGATAATTCAGTTCATGTTATGTTCTTGATCTCTTGATATTCCCGTGAGCCGCTGATCTGAAATATTCATAGTCCTGTAATTGAACTTGAATTCACATGTTTTTGCAACGCAAATTGTTCCAAATGGGTCCAAGGGATTTGTAAGAAATATTCAATTGATAGAAAGTGGTGAAGAACTTGACCATTCTTACTTGTAAGACTTTCTCGGGACAAATGACACAATAATACATGTACAAACTAATTCGTATTAATTTATTAAGTTTGTAGGTGACAAGACAAGCTTTGTGGCTATTCTTTGCAATTATATTTCTTTGGTTCGATCTCCAAGGGTAATGGGTACTTGATTTTGAACTGGCTGATTGAACCTTCAAATCTCTTTGAGGCGAGGTTTGGTCAAGGGTGGTCAAGACTTGGTCCAGAACAAGCGAGGACACGAGAAGTGTCACGTGGTGAGTGAGTGGTATTCAACTTTGGTGGTAGATGAAGAATACAAGAGTTTTTAAGTGTTTGGTGTTTCCTTTAGCCAGAGAGTTTCTGGTTAGCCAAGTCTAGCTTGATTTGTCTTATGAAAGTTCTTTCTTTTGAATGAGACTCCACTGTCTATAGAGAAACTATTGGGTCTTGGTTTGGAGTCCTAAACTATAATTTCTTGATTTGAGGGATTGTGTTTTGTTCTAACTTAGTTTGAGCTAATTAATTTAATTTAGCAATTAATTTAAATAAAACAGGTTGATTTAGGTAAGGCCATCTCCAGACATAGACCATAGGCCATATGTAGCCCTAAAAACATACAACTCCAGTCATGGGCTAAAAGAAAATTTGGCCAAATTTAATCTTTTAGCCCTCCAACCAAGCCAAATGAGTCTAGGCCAAATTTTTTTGTGGGCCCAGTGCATGTGCTGCCCAACAAGAGGAAGTATTCCGCGTGGGCATGATCAGAGGAACATCTTGTGCAACTACGATCCAAGGGAATTAAAGGCGCGCTGACGTCAGCTAACAATTGCTTTTGTTTTTATTTAACATTTTAAATGTATTTAAATTATATATATATATATATAATTTGGAATGTTAACTATTTTGGTAAATACTACGAGGTGTCCCCACACCCGAAGGGTGGGATTAATCCTCGCTCGGGGTTCTGCTTGCCTCTGACCACAAAGTGCTTCCAATGGATTTTAAACTCCTGCAATTGAGGCATTAGGTAGCTCGCCAGCTGGAGGTGCCAGTTTGCCAACCGCACCACACATTGTGGTTATATATATATATACATATAAAGCAAAAGGCAGAGAATTGTGAAACATTCAAAATGCCAGAAAATGCATTTGGTTAATGCAAACATTAAAAATTGAAATTATTAATTAAATAAGGATAATATGGTAAATTCATACTTTTTCATTTAAAAAAATTAAAATGAAAAAAATAAATAAGATAATGGATCCTATTTTTATGAAACACAACTACCCATTATCTTTTTTAATTCTAAAATAAATTTAAATTTTGCGGAGAGGCTAGTGTATATAAAATTCGTTTTTTAAAAAAATATATATAATTGGTCCTTTTGAAATGCATCAATTTTAAATTTTTTTTTAAAAATAGCCGTTGTGGGCTTTTTATTTTTATTTTTAATTATTTTTTAAAAAGTAAAAAAAAAAATGAAATATGTCTATAAATACCTCCACATTTCACCAAAAAATTTCACTCAATTTATTCAACATTTCTTACATATTTTGTCACATTCTCTACTTATTCACAGCTTTCCACTCTTTTTTTTTTTCAAATACTTTCCACACTTTCCTATAAATTTATTCTCTTCACTTATTTTGTTATTCAACGTATACGTGTCATACCTGGAATATTTTCTTTATATAGTAGTTTAATTAAATTAAACAATACATAAAAGTGGAATGTATAAGTGTTATACCATAGTTTTTCTCAAAATAATAAAATATGGAGGGCCTTAAAATATAGCCATGCATGGCTAGAGATGAAAAAATTTAGTCCTACACTATTCTTTTAAAAATTAATTTTTTAGAGGGCTAAAATTATAGCACTAGACTATATTTAGCTCTATGACTGAAGATGGCCTAATGAACCTTAATCCAAAAGATTTAGCCAATCAAGCATAATTCTTCCATATTGAGTTTTGACTTGATTTAATTGATGACGTTTTTCCGGGCACCGATTCACCTCACTACTCTGCCCGCAAGCACTGCAGTGGGGCTCCCTTTGTAGATGCTATTGCTTGTCTATTTGGATTTCTGTGCGTCAATATAAGATTAAAACCCACCAAAACAGAAAATAAATAAAATATAGAACGAACAGATTTATATTTGCTGCAATTCAGGTTTTTCCCACCAGTGCCAATGCCGAAACTTTGCTCATCGGCTACTGGATACGGCGGTGCTGGTTACCAAGCTCCATACTCCAGCTGCATAATCAATGCCCGCCATTGTCAAAGCTTCAATTCAATTGACATTAATTGCTATTTATTTACCTAAAATCTTCTTCTGTTTTGGGGTGGAGCTAAGGTTGTAATCTTGGAAATAGACAATACACATTTCTATACAATACTTTTTTCTGTTTCTGATTAGGCTGCTAAAAGCACAGAAGACAAGCGTTTTTCATGCTTAAAGTGTATAATGTGCAAATATCTCTTCCTCTTTTACTCAGATAGAAAGAAGCTCCTCTCACTGCGTATGTCTAAAGCATATTCATTTCTTGCACCCGTCAGCGCTGATATATACAACTCAGTTCATGTTTTTTTTAAAAAAATCTTGAAATTCCCGTGACCATATTTACCAGTATATAGTCCTCTATTTGAGTTGCGTTGTGTTCTTGTTGTTGGTGGGAAAATGTCAAAACACATGAAACTAGGTGAAACATTATATGTAGCCGAAAAAAAAAGATCTGGATTTGCAAAAGAGTAACCCCTTACTGTTCCTCGTGATCTAAAGGGCTTGATAGTGGTTCAATTTGGTAGGGGTAGACATCAATTTGACCGATCCGAACCGTAATGACTGGTTTTGTTTGGCTTTGACAAAAAAAAGTCGCACGGTTTAAGACTAAACCGAACTGTAATGGTTTGCTTTTGTTGCGGTTTTGAGCTTTTGTAAATCGGTCTAAACCAAACCGGACCTTCCACTTGTAATTTTATTTTTATTTTATTTTACACATGCAATTCTCTTATTCGATGATAACTAGATAAGGATGTTAAATTTGAATTTTGATGGAACTTTGAAGTTATTCATCTTTGAATTGTAGCTATATTAATTATTAAATTAGGATGATTTAATGTGCTATAGAAAATGAAAAATACGTTGAAAGTTACGAATTTTTGTTGTTGTAATTGGATAACAAAGTTAATATTTCAATGGTTTGCTCTATGAATGTCAGTATTACATATTTTCAGAGTCACACGTACATGGTTTAGAAATTTCGAAAGTAACGTTGCATGCATATTTTGTTTTTAAACTAGAAAAACTTAACAGAAACTCTAAGGACGCTTTCTGTGGAGGTTTAGCGGAGGGTAAGGTGTGTCAGTCTACCCTTGCGGCTGAAGCTGATGCTATTCTCAGTGGCCTAAAATTGGCTCTGTCTTCACGTCATCGTAAGGTCATGATGGAAACTGATTCTCTAGTTGTGAAGTCTAGGATTTCTGGGAACTATGGCAATCGAGCTTGTTCTATTCTCCCGATCCTCTTAGAAATCCAAAGAATGGAGGCCCTTTTTGATTATGTCGAGTGGTGTTGGATCCCTCGAAACAAAAATTGTGCGGCTCATATGGCGGCTTCGATTGGAATTGGAGCGATGCATAGGGTAACCTGGCTTAACCAGCCACCACCGTCCCTCGTTTGTGTTTTAAGTTTTGATGGGCTTCCATGCCCACATGTAATGTAATTTTTTTATTTTTGCTGAGACTGCTTCATGCACTAAGCTGTGCTTTGATAGGGTCTGCAGTCTCAGCACTTTGCTTGCTATTTTCAGGCTTCCCCTGTTTCCCGCTTTGGGTTTAATAAATTTCTCTTGGACCCAAAAAAAAAAAAAAAAAACTAGAAAAACTTAACAGAGAAAATTATGTACAATTGGGCAAATATTGTACAGCTTTCAATTCACAACTCATAATCCTTTGGACCAAAAAAAGAAAAAATCAAACTGCAACTCTCTAAGCTGCTAGGCAGTGCAGGAATTACAACCATGCGTAGTACAAGATTTGGAGGATTTGAACATCAACAACAAACAACAGTCAGTATCTATGATATCAAATAGCACAAGATTGCAACTCCCCGGGTCAAGCTTCTGTCATACTTTCTCACTGATTCGAAGCAAAACCAGGCTGAAATTCGATATATCACCCTAATTAATGGCCATTATAATCTTCAAAATGGCGCTGGCAAGAAATAAGCGGTGTGAAATCCATGCACCTTCCTCCTCCTCTCCCTTTCTTAGTTTCTTTTCCCATTACTTGTTCCCCTAAATTTCTCTCATCTTTTTCTTCTTCATCTTCCGCTAGTAAATGTGGAGGAGACAGCTCCAAGTCGCAGCGCTCCCATTCTTCCACGGTCATAGCAATCGAAAGGTAGTCTTTGCCAGCCATTGCTAAAGCTTCTAATGAGACTGACATGATTCGTCTGCAGGTTCTAACGGATATATATATATACGATAGAGAATTTGTATAACTATTTGCTAAAGCTTCGTAAATGCTAGCTTCAATTGGTTTGATAATGGGCTGATCACTTGCCTGACAATGAGTTTATATATGCTCCCAATTCTAATCACAAAGAAGCGTACCGGTTTCATATGCTTTATAAGAGATCACGTAAAGGACGTAAAATTGAAATGGGGAACTGTCGTCAGCCGTACACTTCAAATTCATGCATTATGAGGTCACACTTTACTCTTTTGTAACGGTGACTAAACAAGAGATCTTTTGTTTCTGTTTAGGCTGCTAAAAGCAGAGGACATGCGTTTTTCACAATATCTCTTCCTCTTTTACTCAGAAAGGCTCAAAGAAAGAAACTTCTGTCACTGCATATGTCATCAAGCATATTCATTTCTGGAACCAGTCAGCGCTGATATATACAATACAACTCAGTTCATGGTCTTTAATTTTTGAAATTCCCGTGACCATATTTACCAGTATAGTCCTCGTCATGTTCTTGGTGTTGGTGGGAAAATGTCAAAACACATGAAACTAGGTGAAACATTATGTAGCCGAAAAAAAAAGATCTGGAATTGCGAAAGACTAGCATCAAGGTTAATTAGAGCAACAAACCACCTTCCTATACAAAATTTAGGGAGGAATTGCAAAAACACAGCTACAACCATACTCTCTATACACCTCTTAAAATAGGGAGACCTCCTAACTCTGAGGAGAGAAAAATGACTCCTAGTGGCTCTCTATAATTTAATGCTACTATTGTAATATTATGTTCATCATTTATTTAATGCTAACTATGATTTTCTGTTATTTTTTGCCTTGATTTTATTCCAAAATTGAATTAAAAGAGAAATTAAAGCATTTATAGGGATCTGTCATTTTATAACTCTCTAGTGAGTATGGTTGGAGTTGAAATTTTATAGGGTGCTCCTAAAGTAGTTTTATAGTGTTTTTAGCTAAATTTTAACTAAAAAATAAGAAGCATGATTATAAATGCTTACCAAAACACTTACTGTTCCTTGTAATCTAAAGGGCTTGATAGTGGTACAATTTGGTTGGAGTGGTCATCAACGCGGCTGTTCTGAACTGTAATGGTCGGTTGGTTTGGTTTGGTTTTGACCAAAAAAAAAAAAAAAAAAAAGTCGCACGATTTAAGACAAACCTAGACCGTAATGGATTGCTTTGGTTGCGGTTTTGAGCTTTTGCAAATCGGCCTAAAACAAATCGAACCGTTTACTTGTATTTTTTTTATTTATATTTTTTTATTTTACACGTGGAGTCCTCCCATTCGATAATAACTAGATAAGGATGTTGAATTTGAAATTTAATGGAACTTTGAAATTATTCATCTTTAAATTGTAACTATATTTTAGTCTTTGAATTTTGAATATCACGTTGGTTTAATGCGCTAGAAAATGAAAAATATATAGGAATCTATGAATTTTTGTTGTTGTAATTGGCCTAGTAGAGTTGATGTTAATGTTTTGCTCTATCAACCTCGGTATTACTTATTTTCATCACAGTCATACAAATATGGTTTAGAAATTTCGAATATAACGCCGCTTGCATATTTTGTTTTGAAACTAGAAAAACTCAATAGACCAAATTACGAACAATTGGGTAAATATTGTACAACGTTCAATTCAAAACTCATAATGTCAAACTGCAACTCCCTAAGTTGCTGTGCAGTGTCCTGAAGTTCTTTGATTCTGGACAATTTTCCAATTGCATCCGAATTATCTTAATGATTTCATTATAGGGATCCTCCACTTTATACACTTACAACCATAAAATCATCTATTTACATAAATGCATCTCCAAAAGTATTAATCAAACTTCCCCTCAAAGCCTAATTGTTTTACAAAACACATTTACTCCTTAATCATCAACACAACTTTCCATATTTAACACCGATTTTACTCAGACAGAACTACAAATTTTTATGCTTAGTAATAATTCCCAAATAAAATCTCCAAATCATACCCAAAATCTATCAAAAGTTTTCTTTCATTCTCCACGCTAAGTAACACCAAAATCAGACTTCATAGACTAACCCACCATATACAATATTTAGCAAATTCAGGAAACTACGGATCTCTGTCACCATAATATTTTGAATTTAATTCAAACCTGTTTCCAATTTGGGAGTATCCATTGAACCTCCATCCTTCGAAATCACACATCCAAAAAATTAAATAAATAAAAAATCTCCAAGAGACTCAAAAGGTATCAGTACTTCCAATTTCAACATTCTAACTCAATTCTCACAATTACTATCATTCATTTTCGATGTAATAACTATCAATTGTTTCACCTTAATCCTTTGTAACCGAATTTAAATACACCATTATTTCTTCAAGTCCTTATAGAACCTAGTGCTCCTCGTAAGTACCATATACTGAGAATTAATGATGAACTTTATCTAATATTTCTCCCTAAAAATCATCAAACAATGGCATACACACAATCTTCCTTGATATCCCAAACCACCATATATTCTAACTATGCTACTATCCTTAATTTCCATAAGTCTTTGTGGAAAGTCTTGTTATTGCACAATGCTACTTCGATTATTAACATTATTCTCCAAAGTAATCACCACATATAAATATTTTTCCAATAATCCTACTTAAATCTACGCTCTTTCAAAATATTACAACCTTTGTACTTAACATACCTAAGCATATTCAACATAATCAAATAACATTTCAACTCCTCAACTTATTCCTCGTATATCCAGCCACTCTCCAATTTTTAAGTAAAAATCTAAGCCAAATTAGATTTTACTAATGCTAATGACGAATTTAAATTCTTAAACTGGTATATATGTATCGATCCAATAACCACTTAAACTCATAAAACAACAATGATTTACATTACTCACACTATCCTTCAATTCAAGCCTATAGTGACCACAGCTATGCAGCGCCACACTAATTTCGAAAAACAAATCAACCCTTGCAAAATTTTAAAGGTCATCTAATTTTCTCAACATCTTCAAATTCATTGCCCTCATTTCTTTCAAATTTGAGACTTAAGTACTATAAAACTACAATTCTAATTTTTATAACTAGAAAACCTCGAGCATAAGGATAACTGTGATACGTAAATCTATAAATTCACAACGTTCACTTTTCCTGAAACAGTTGTACTTGCATTCATCAATCCCATCTAACTTTAAATATACTTGTGTACTGATGATCACTGGATTTTTTTCCTCCAAAATCTATAGAGACCCTCAAAACCTAAATTGTTACAGCTCCAAGATTCAAGCCTATTTCCAGTTCCTTTGCACAACTTCACCAGTTCTACCCAAAGAATCTAATGCCTGGGCTCTGATACCATCTTGTCACGCCCGATTCGAAAATAAGGAGTATTCCCGAATCAAGGAGTGAGTCATACCATAGTCATAAGAATAAAATCCTACAACTATGATATGATGAGAAAAAGGGCCACAAATAAATACAAATTTACTTAACAACACAGAATCAGAGTCGCAGTAGCTCGTAGTTAATTACACACTAAGATCTTAATCAAATGGTTGACTACTTACAAATGTTAATTACACAAATCAACAACAAAAGCCTAGTAGCTCGGTTGAAAACCCTCTTCCTCAAACTTCGCCTTGAATCCTGCACAATCTATTAGGGTATGAGCATTATAATGCCCAGTAGAGTACCGTCAAACCCCTCAAGGTCAGCTATCACAGCTAATCAAAGTGTCATGCATCAAACAAAACCAGATACATAAATTATGCAACCATATCAGATGAATAAATTTGTATATGCAGTGATGCCATGAACTCACTCCCTTCTAATCCCACTAATTCATACCTTAGGGCAACAAGCCTGCATGTCCCATACCATATGTTTTACCACTGTGGCTCCGAATACCTTAAAATATGAACTAGCGCCCACTAGCGGACCCAGAAATTTTTTAGCGGAGGTGCAATATTGACTAAGTATGAAAAATGGTTTTTTGGAATAATCATTTTCTCAAGATAATTTTTGGCTACTTTTATTCCTTATACATCAAATAAGAAAACTTGATTTTATGGGATTTTAGTATGAAGTATATATTGACTTAATGAACCATCATTTTTAGCCTAAATCATATTTCGCACTAAAACCGAATTTTCATATTTTGATTTGGTGGGAATTTGATTTTTTAGTATTTTTATTTGAATCCAAATGGGGGGTACTTCCTTATTTACATTGTAAACTTAAGTAAATGGAGTAATATAAAAATAAATAAAAGTAAAAAGACAAAGATATTTACTTAAATGTTGAAAATGGAAATAAGATAATCTGTACACCAGTTGAGCAAAAGGGCAATCTGAGGCACTTACAATGGTTTTTTTGGCGAGGGGAGGTGCAGCTGCACCTCCTTGCGCCTTAATAGGTCCGCCCCTGCTAGCGCCCATCCGTCCCTTAACCCAGTTTTCTTTTGTTTACGAATTTCTTGACTTTCACTTTTTATTAGAGGCCCTGCTCCCATCACCTCGAATTTCTCAACTTTCACTTTTCATTAGAGGCCCTGCTCCCATCACCTCAATATATTCAAGCCCTGCTCCCATCACTTGAATTTATTCCACATTTTTATTACTCAAATACCTCAAACGATACACACACACACACACACACACACACACACACACACACACACATCTCAAACACCATTGTCTTTATGATGCATATGTAATGCAGTGCAAACTCCATTTATCTCTGCAGAATAATAATACAAATAATAACAATAATATATATCAGGCTTAATCATATGAATAATTATATTCACCCAACGTCAAAAAATAATATCCATGGAGAAACATCAATAATAATATTCACATAACATCAAATAATATTTATCGAGCAAAGCAACAATAATATTCATATTTATAATATTACATATAAGCACCAAGATTAAAAGTGATATAACCCAATCATTGGGAAATCAGGAAACCCTACCTCAGGTCCAGCTAGCTTAACCTTGTGCAGGTTCGTCCTCGAAAGTAAGTAGACCTAAAGCCCCAAGAAACACTTGACAAGTTGTTCGACCCGATCATTACTCCCTTAACCTTACGTTCAAACAAGCATTAGAACCAAGTGTCAAGGAAAAACCAATCTATTCCCCTGCTATAATTGTTCTACTCTTTGTCAAGGAAAAACCAATCTATTCCGCTGCTATAATTGTTCTACTCGTTGTGATGTTTAAAATCATGTGGTTCAGCTCTAGACTCATAAAGAAAATTTAAAACAAAAACTTTAGTTTTGCTAAACATTTAGGTTGGAACACGTTAACTTTGAAAATTCACCAAATATTGAGTTTAAATCAAAATAATGTAAAAAATTTCAGCTTATAACTAGACATAGAAAAATTAAAAATGCCAAAATTTGATGGAAATTAGGGTTAAGGAACCATGTCAAAATAGAAACCAAATCAGACTAGGCTGCAAAATGTTCTTTTTTTCAGGTTTGTACACTTTATTTTGAAAACTCACCAAAATTTCAATTTACAACCAAAATGGATAAAACTTTCTAGATTTGAAGAAAATATGTGAAAGTAAAACATATTAAAATTTCATGAAAATCCAAGTTCAGGAAGTTTTCAAACACGTACTCAAACATGGCATGCGGTAGAATCAAAACAATTCCAACAACATAGTCTCTACTTTGAAAATTCACAAAAAACTCAATTTAAATTCAAATGGCACAAAACTAACTTTGAGATATGAATTTTGATATAACAAAATCCCAGAATGAAATTGGTACAAAATCTCATCGAAATAATCTAGAATTTCACATAAACACACTTTGAAAGAGATATGTGTCATTGTGGTACTCTAACCTACACTTGATTTATAACTAGTACTCAAAGAGACAATAAGAAAAATGAGCTTTATACCTTCAAAGAATCATTTACTTGAGATGATAGTGGCTAATTTTATCAATTGAAAGACAAGTAACAAACCATTTGAAAGAAAGTACACATCTATAACAAGAAATTCAATATAATCAAAGTACAAGTTCCACTTTAAACTTTCCCAAGGTGGCTATAGAAGTCCGATCAACCTTAAATTTTTGATATGTTATAGTAGACAGAATTTCTTACAACTTTGATGAAGGAACCAAAGTCATTTGAGTACAAGAAGTCATAGAAATATTCTGAAACCGAGCATACTACTGTGAAATCAGAAAATGGTAAACATACTGTGATCATACCAACTTTTCGGAGGCTATACTAATCGGATTGAGGTGAAAATTGAGTATATTATAGGAATCACGTAAATGAACAACTTTTATGAAGGAAGTTTTTTCATTTGAGCTCTCTAAATTTGA
This sequence comes from Prunus dulcis, assembly GCF_902201215.1. Taxonomy (NCBI): domain Eukaryota; kingdom Viridiplantae; phylum Streptophyta; class Magnoliopsida; order Rosales; family Rosaceae; genus Prunus; species Prunus dulcis. The sequence goes on along the minus strand of NC_047655.1, from coordinate 18,398,944 downwards.
GTTCTCCGCTGCTCCAAGGAAGTGACGAATTTTTTTGAATTTTTGAAGAAGAACAAAAGAAGAATAGGGATGAAAATATGTGAAAGAGGAAGAAAGGGATGATACAATGAATGACGAGGATAAGAATAATTTCATGATTGAAGATTCTTAGAGGTGAGTCATCAATTTAGAGTGATAATACAATGAATGGGGAGGAAGAGAATACATTAAGGAATCTTAGGCTAGGTGAGTCATCAATTTCAAATAGGTGACTCACCATTTTCATAATTGCAAATTTGGAAGCTTGAGGCAAGAGGGGGAAGAATGGGAGGAGGATGATTTGATTCCCTCCACGTTTCATATTCTTCTTCTATCTGTTTTTTTTTTTTTTTTTTTTATCGGCCTACAAGGATATTTTGGTAATTTTCACACATAAGAGTATTTTGGTCATGTTTGTCCAACTTCAAATTCAACACACTTAATTTACTAATCTCAATCCAAAATCACTTGATAAAATACCCATAATCATTCTCCACCATAATATTATTTTTCACTAAAATATATAAATTCACCTTGAATTTTTCGGGCTATTACATGGATCCTTCGTGAGAAGAATCGAGCTGCTCGTGCTGCAGCCTCGATTGGTTCTAAGGCGGTGGTTCTGCAAAACTGAGCCAACAGGTCACCTCCGTCCTTGTTTCTGATGGCCCTTTAGATTTGTTAGTTCTAATGGAACCTTGCCCTTTAGATTTGTTAGGACTAGCTTCTCCTCCTGCCACTTAAACCTCGCCCCGCGCCCTTTAGATTTGTTAGTTCTAATGGAACCTTGCATGTGACTCTATTTGAATTTGCTCTCAAGAGTAGCACGGCATGCATGTGATTCTATTTGATAGAAAACTGAATGAAACGTGCAACACATTAACGGAGAGAGGAACATTGGCTAAATTAATTAGTTCAGACCCTTAATTTTCTAAAAAAAAGAAATCATGAGGCAAATTGAAAATAAGGTACTAGTTGAAGGGGGATTTCGACAATTTACTCCTTAAAATTTTATAGAAGTTTTTCATTATGGTCTAGCCTTGCCTCTGAGGTCTAGTTGCTTCTCTATCGGTTATTATATGGTCTTTTTGTTTCTCTTTCTGACTGTACTGTTTCTTTGTGCTCCTATGTTGGGGCTTCTAATGAAATCAGTTTATGTCCCAAAAATAAGGTGCCGTAGTGCAGGAATTATAACCATGCATTGTACAAGACTCAGAGGATATTTGGACATCAACAACAGACGCATAGCAACAGTACGTATGTATGTGAAATAGTACAAGATTGCAACTCCCTGGGGCAGCTGTCATAATTTCTCGAAACCAGGCTGAAAGTCGATATATTATCATCCTAACAAGGGAGATTAAAATCTTCTGAGTGCTGGATCAGCAGGAAATGGGCGTTGGGAAATTTCCTCCTTCTCTCCCTTTCTTAGTTTCTTTTCCCATTACTTGTTCCTCGAATTGTCTCTCATCTTTTTCTTCTTCATCTTCCGCTAGTAAATGTGGAGGAGACAGCTCCAAGTCGCAGCGCTCCCATTCTTCCACAGTCATAGCAATTGAACGGTAGTCTGTACCCGCCATTGCTAAAGCTTCTAATGAAACTGACATGATTTGTCTGCAGGCTCTAACAAAATATATATACGATAGAGAGAAAGCTTCGTAAATGCTAGCTTCAATTGGTTTGATCGATAATGAGCTGATCACTTGCCTGACAATGAGTTTATATATGCTCCCAATTCTCATCATCACAAAGAGCCGTACCAGTTTCATATACTTTATATGAGATCACGGGAAGAACATAAAAATCAAGTGGGAAACTATCTTCCGTACACTTCAGGCTCACAGAGGGAAACTGATGGCACACTATTCTTTGAAGATGAAATGTTGTTCTCGTGAAGATGGATCCTATTTGCTTTGCTCATCAACCTTCTTTTGTTTGAAGGCTTAGCCTTATGAGGTCACACGTTACTCTTTGGTATTTGGATGCTGACATCTTGCAGTAGATATCCCCTGATGAAAGCAGTGATGCTAAGCTTGACTAGTAGTCATTTTTGCACCTACGTGTACTAATGCGAAGTATTTGAAAAGTAATATATAATTGCTTACATTGGAGGGAATGACTGTTGGGCTTTCACACATGGACTAACCCGCTAT
>NC_047655.1:18386699-18396763 GCF_902201215.1 Prunus dulcis | reverse complement strand
CATGCTGTTGGTTGGGACTATTTTTATTACTGTGTGTTGCAGGTTGAGTAAATTTTTGTTGGGATTGCTTTTAACAGGGGAGACTCTGCCAAAATTTTGGTAGAAAGTCTCGAGTTTTAATTTAGTGGGCCCGGCATCGGGATGATGTCGGAACAAAGACGGGTTCCGCTCTGGTTTCCGGGAAATTCCGGGGCGGGTCCTGTCACAAGGAGTGTAGCTGTAAAAAAATCATCAAAATCGGAGTTAAAATAACCGTTAAATCGTGATTTTTCATTTATAACTATCGAAAAGTTTTGTCCCTTTACTAGATCTCTGAATGTTTGTTTTTTGTGATTTTTGGGGTATACGATCTTGAAGTATATACAAACAAGTCTTATGGTTAGATCGTTGAAGTGTGTGTGTGTGTGTGTGTGTGTGTGTGTGTGTATATATATATTTATTTATTAAGTAGCTTTATATTTATTTATTTTGTACATATAACACTTAAGAAATTGAATAGTATATACATTTATTAAGTAGCTTTCACCTTAATTATATTTTAAATCATAAAATAAAATATTTTTATTTTTATTATTCATAACAATTATTTTTATAAATATTGTGCTACGAACCAATTTTTCGTCTCTCAAAAGTTTGCGCGACCAACAGTTCGTCGTGCAAAACTCAAAAAATTTGGGCGAGTACCAAAAATGGGACGCGGGTTTTTAAAATTTAAAAAAAAAACTTTGCGAGACCAATATGTTTCGTCGCGCAAAACTTTGCGCGACCAATATATATTTTTCGTCGCGCAAAAATTTGGGCGGGTACCAAAAATGGGACGCGGGAATTTTTTTATATAATTGTTTTAGACTTTGCGCGACCAATTTGTATTTTTCGTCGCGCAACAAGTTAAAAATTTTGGCGGGTACCAAAAATGGGATGCGGGAATTTTTTTAGACTTTGCGCGACCAATACTCATATATTCGTCGAGCAAAAATTTGCGAGACCAATATGTTTTGTCACGTAAAACTTTGCGCGACCAATATATATTTTTCGTCGCGCAAAAATTTGGGCGGGTACCAAAAATGGGACGCAGGAATTTTTTTATATAATTGTTTTAGACTTTGCGCGACCAATATGTATTTTTCGTCGCACAAAAATTTAAAAATTTTGGCGGGTACCAAACATGGGATGCGGGAATTTTTTTTTTCAAAAAATAATTTTTAGACTTTGCACGACCAATATTTCTATATTCGTCGCGCAAAACTTTGCGAGACCAATATGTTTCGTCGCGCAAAACTTTGCGCGACCAACAGTATTTTCGTCGCGCAAAGTGATACGATTTTAAAAACCAAAATAACTCCTCCACCATTTTCTCAATTTCTTTCTCTACTCTTACCTCTCCTCTCTCTTTCCCTCTCCCCAAATCCCACCCTTTCTCTCACTCTCTCTCCTCTCACTTAATCTCTCATCTCTCTCTTCACTATCTCTCACTCTCACTCACTCTCTCATCTATCTTTTCACTATCTCTCACTCTCTCATCTCTCTATCACTATCTTATCTAATTCTCTCACTTCTCCCTCTCATTCTCACTCACTCTCAATCTTGCCAAAAGGTATATTCTCTCCAAATTTTAAATTTTTTTCATTAATATGTGTTTTTTGAGTTAGTTTTGAGTTTGTGTGGGGTTTGGGGTTGAGTAAAGGGGAGAGATTGGAGTTTGGGTTGGATTTGTGGTATAACAATTTTAGGGGAGATTATGCATTCTTTTTTGTTGTTGTTGTTGTTATTTGACCATATTTGTTTTTTTGTAGGTAATCATCGAGACTTTGATGGCTAAAGTTGAGGATTAGGAAGCTATCAAAACATATTATCCACCATTACCACCACAATATGCTTGTATTAGGATTTTATTATTGTAATTTGTTAATTCATGTGTACATTTTGAATATTATATATATATAAATATTTATTGGATAATTTGATCACTATTTTTCATATGTAATTTTATTTTGAATATGTCAATTTAAATTAAAATAATTAAGAAAAATCTTAGAATTAAATTAAATTTAAAAAGTAAAAATTTGAAAAAATTACTATAATTAAATTAATATCAATTTAAATTAAAGTGATTTAAAAAAAAATCATACAATTAAATTATATTTAAAAAGTAAAAATTTGAATAAATTAATATTAAAGAAATAATAAAAAAAAGTCAAAAACCTTGCGCGACAAAATATTTTGTAGCGCAAACTATTAAATTAGTTTATTTTAATTAAAAAAAATTTAAAACACAAAAAATATTTCGCCGCTCAAATATTTGCGGACGTTAGTATTCGTCGCGCAAAACTCTAAAAATGTGGGCGGGTACCAAAAATGGAACGCGTGAATTTTTTATTTTTTAAATTTTTTTGAGACTTTGCACGACCAATGTTTTTTGTCGCGCAAAACTTTGCGCGACGAATATTTTTCGTCGCGCAAACCTTTGCGCGACCAATGTGTTTCGTCGCGCAAAGTTTTTCTTCACAATCTTTGCGCGACGGATTCTGGGCGATGAAGTTTTTGTCGCGTTAAAATTTGTGCGACTACAATGTATTTTATGCGACGAAATTCTCTTCGTCGCGCAAAGTGTAAAATGTAGTAGTGAGCCTCACTAAGAATTTTTTTTTTTTTTTTTTTTTCCATCTATATAAGGTAATAAACAATTTGGCAATACGGAATGGCGCCAATTTTAGAGGGCTGACTCAAAATTTCGGACATTTTAAGGGATTTTTTGAATTATTTTCACATCTATAAGGTATAAATATTATTTACTACCAGGATGAACAAGCAACCGACCTTAGCTCAGTTGGTAGAGCGGAGGACTGTAGTGGGGTTACCTGGTAGATATCCTTAGGTCGCTGGTTCGAATCCGGCAGGTCGGATGGTATTTTTTTGGTTATCAATTTTAGTACCTTTGTATTATGCAAATCTTTAATGATTCTTGCTTTCTTCCTCTACACTTTTGTTCCTTTTTTTTTTTGGGTTCTTTTTTATTTGTATCAGTTCTTCTACACTTTTCTTTTGGGCGATGTGGGGAAAAGTGAGTTCGTCCCTTTACACTCAAATTCGAGTCTCTTCTTCTATAAGTTAGATAAATTTAGCATATCGTTTATATATATATATATATATATAAAAGAAGTAAATTTATCTGATTGCCCACTGCCTACTTACATCTGTTCCCCTGTCTCTCCTCCTATACCCAGCAAGCACAAATACACATCTCTTGCTTCTCTTGGATAAGATCATAATATCATCATATATTAGACAAAGAAGCCAAGAGAATCCCAACAATGGAACAAAAAACACTCCTACCAGCTCTTTTATGCATCATCTTCTTCAACCTCCTCTGCTTCACCATAGCCCAAAAACCTCCTGCATGCCAAACCACATGTGGTTCCCTTAAACTCAAATATCCCTTTGGCACAGGCGCTGGCTGTGGCTCCCCAACTTTCCAACCCTACATAGCCTGCGAAATTACCAACAAGGACCAAAAGCAGCAGCAGCAGCTCCTCCTCACCACCCACACAGCCTCATACCCAATCACTTCCATTTCCTACTCCACCCAAACCCTAACCCTAACCCCGCCCTCCATGTCCTCCTGCTCCTCCATGCAACCCTCCCCATCCAACTTCGGCCTCGACTGGGCCAGCCCTTTTCAGCTCGGCCGATCAACTTTCATCCTCTTGTCCTGCCCACCCCCCACCTCTTCTCTCACCCTCGGAGACTCCTCCGGCATCCCGGTCTGTGATCCTTCCTACTCTAACCTCTGTGCTTCTATCTACACGTGCCCTTCTGTGGTTGGTCTTGGCCTTCCTTTGTTCCCCCCTACCAACACTTGCTGTGTGTATTCACCCGGCAATCTTGATAGCAAGGGTGAGCTGGACCTCTGCGGGCTGAAGTGCGCCGGGTATACCTCCGTGGTGTCCCTTGGAGACTACCCGACGGACCCCTCCCGGTGGGAGTATGGGGTGGCGTTAAAGTATAGCCATGGTGATTTGGATAGTGGCATTGTGGACACCAAGTGCAAGAGCTGTGAGATGAGTGATGGGGTTTGTGGGTATAGTGTTGATGATCATTCGTTTCTCTGCGGGTGTAAGAATGGCTACAACACCTCCTCGGATTGCAACAATAATTTCAGTCCAGATCAGGAACTGTTTTGGGGCTCTGCCTCTAATTTACTACCTGCTTGTAAGTTCTTCTTCTTCTTCGATATATTTCTTCTTCTTTTTTTAATTTAAATTATTAAAGATGAAAAAAAAAAAAATGTTTTCATTTTGGTTAGATAATCATTTTTAAATGTTGATGCCTCGTTGTCATAAAATGCGCACCGGATGCTCTTGAGCTTTAGTGGAAAGTGCAGTCCAGTTTTTGCATAACTTTGTGTGTTTGTTTGGGATGGGATTTGTATTGGAGGATAAAGACAACTTTATTGCGTGAGCAAAAAGAAGAGATAGCTTAGGCCTTAAGGTGGAAGCTACAGAATTAGAAAATGGGGAACTAAACTTTAGTGCTGATTTTTTCGTCATCTTTTCAATTTTGCAGGGAAAATGTGGTTCGCGCTCGTGGTTTTTTGGGAAATCTCCTACTCTTGTTTTGATCTTTTTTGAATTGTAATTGGACCCCAAAAAATATTTATGTGACTATGTGAAGAAAAAAAATTAGAATAATAAAACAGTCAAATTGAAAAGGAAGAGGAATAAAGGTGAGCAATGCATCAGCATCTTCCTCACATATAGGATGTGATGCTCCACTTGGAAACCTTAACCATCCAATTAAATTAACCTCAGCCTCAGGTACATTCAAGGATCGGATCAATTGATATGCGTTTTTTAAGTACAATGATTGTCTAAACTAATTTGATAGGCGTTTATCACACACACACAATTAAGATGCCATGTAGGGGAACCTGAGACCTCTGGTATGCAAGTCAAATTCAATATCTTTTTTTATTGGATTAGACCCCGTTGACCATATGATTTTGGTTGGGAAGTTTGGGTGGTTTAATTGAATTTATTGTGTTTATTGCAAATTATAAGAACGCTAAACTCATGATGCTACTGGCTTTTTTTTTTTTTTTTCATGGACACCAACATAGTTTTTACTTTTTAAAAGCACTAACATGAGTTTAACTTTTAAAGCTTCCTAGACAAGTGAAATCATATCTTTGCTTGGATGGAGTAATGTCAAATCTAGGATTTAATTGTTTGTACTACAATCCATTCATCTATGTTAAGATTTGAATAAGAAAATGAAGAAAATAAATAGATTTCAAATGAGTCGTTACATATAGTCATTTTAAATCCATTACAAATGTTTTACATCTAGTTATTTGAAATAAATTGAATCCAATGTTTTCTAGGTTTTTTCTAGTCAAATCCAAAATGGAACCTAAGAGCATAGTCTTTATTACCCCTTATTACGTTGCCAAATAGTTGCTTATGTCGCAAGCATTCATGTAAGAATTAATATGATCCAATGGTCTAGATTCATAGTCTAGCAATACAAGTATCCTATGTCACCGAAGATCTAGTAAGAAAACATTTCCCTCATGATATTTTCATGAAATCATTAAAAGAAACATCTGCGTAATCCAGTTCTACTGCGCTGATATACACCTTTTCGTCTTATAAATATACAAAATGACCACATAATCCACAATACGCACCAGCATATCTCATATTGTAGGTTTTAAATGAAAACCAGTTACTTATCTAGTCATCTTGATTGCTCTTCACCTTCTCTTCAAATTTCAATCCACCTTGCGGCCGTTGCTGCGGCTTTCTTGTTTAGGTGGAGGAAGAGGATCAATGAGGAAAGACTTCATGTGCTTGTACATCTCTTTCGGTTTCTCTACATTTATGGCATGTCCTGCATTCTTTAAGATCACTAGTTGTGAACTCTCACCTATTTGCCTGCAACAGAGGAAGAACAGTAAGACCAAACTTTCGAAAAAAATTGATGCATAGAAGATAGACCCATGCAATTATGTTTAGAAGTGGTCTTCCCACTGGATGAATTCCAATGTTTGCCGAAGTCAACTTAAACCGGCCAAAAAGTAAACATGGACATGATTTTGGTTTGTCTTAATCATAATGTTCTATAGAAATAACACACAAATAATGTTATAGAAATAATTAAACCCACCCGATTTACCTTTTTAATCGGTGCGCCAATTCCAGTGGGAATACCAGGTCATGCTCTCCCCAGATGATTAGTGTAGGCTGCATCAAGAAGAAATTCTGCCTTTAAGTACTCCACAAAACCAAAAAGATAAACACAATGCCCCCAAATTCAAAACATGTTAGAAAATTACGTGGGATATCTTGGGAAGATCAGACAATTTTCTGTCCTTGTGCAATGCTTGAATCAATCCTTTCCTCTCTTGAAGGTGTTCTGTGCACATCACCTGCCAGTCAACCGAAACTCATAAGACAAGTTTCAGGTGAAATTACTATATCGCCCGTAATATTGGGAAATGAGAAATATTGAACAACATCTTTATTTAATATGAACAAACAGGACTTGCACCACTTGCCGCTGCATTACAGAATCAACGGTAAACAAACAATATTTTGAGCACTTTATGACCATGAACTGTAGTCTTTGGCAGCCTAAAGATTTTCCCATTGACACTTGGGATTGACACATATCCCTGAATAACAGAGGAAAGCTCTGTCTTTATGTGAGGCAAAACATAGTCCAAAAGAGATGCAATCTGATAGCGCAAAAAAGAAATTATTGGCAAAAGAGATGAAAGTTATTATGTGCATGAGTCAATCTGAATTTACCATCTTCATCCTACAAACAGGACCAAAACGGGTTTTGTTGTGTTCCACCAAACACAAATATCACTTCCCGTGACTGATTAGATGCTAGTTTCACAGTTTTGAAGCATCATTTTATCTTGTTTCTTATGAGTACGAATCAGCCAATTGACAATTGATTTGGCTATGATTCATGTATGACCCAGATACTCTGTGAATATTCAAACCAGATACATATGGTACTGAAATGTATGTTCGTACAATGCATCAACTATATTAACTTGCATTAGGCAAGAAAGAAAGAAACTTTGTTTTTTTTAAGATGCCAATTTGCTCTTTTGAATTAAACCCAACAAATTAAACACCCCAAAACACACATAGAGACACATGCAATTTCATTCTCAGAGAAAAAAAAGGAGGGTTCAGAAAGTTTTGCTTACCTCAATAAAATCATTGAGAAAACAAGAGGGCACATTCTTAGCAGGCTTGTGAAAAGAGATCTTCAGCAGCTGCCTAACCTGCTGAGGCCTCTGAGGCAGCAAAATACTCACAGCCTCCTCCACACTCCTCACCTGAAACATCCCCTTCTCCATATCCTTCTCCTCCGTACACACCCCGGCGCAGCATAACACAAGCCTCTCTATCCGCTCCCCAAACTGCGCCGCCATGCTGTAGGCCACAAACCCACCATAGCTAATCCCAGCGACGCTCATTTTCTTCACCCCGTGGGCCTCCAGGAGGCCCACGACGCACTGGGCCTGAAAAGTCTCGGAGCGGTCGGGTCGGGTCGAGAAGGAGTCGCCGAAGAAGATAAGGTCCGGGATGTAGAGGTTGAAGCGGGAGGCTAGAGGGGCGACGAACTCATGCCACTGCCACATTGCGTTGGCGCCGATCCCGTGGATGAGGAGCAGCGTAGGCTTGGATTGGGAGTGGGATTTGGGGACCCAGCAGTGCATGATTGTGCCTTCGCCCAAATCGGTGGTGGTGGATTTTAGGCCGTGCGATGAGAAGGAGTAGCGGAAGCAGCGGTCGCGCGACGCTGTCAAGCTAAAGCAGCCAGGCATTTTTGAGGTCGTGGAAGAAGAAGAAGAAGAAAATGGAGGGAGTTTGAGAGTTGGAGAGTCAAAGAGAGGCTTATGGAAATGGCGGAGCCTTGCTGCCTGGCCTATCTTATTACATAGCGACAAGGAGGCTTTATATGGTTTGTTAAGGGCGGGATATAAAAATTAAAAAACAAAAAACAAAAGGGAAAAGTGGAATTTTCTCTTTGTCTTTATTTTACAGTGGAGGGGTAGCCAACTGAAAATCAACACGCTTTTTTCTCGTTTCAATGTTTAAAAGTGGGTTATGATTATTATGGCACTTAATATGAGATATTTACAAACTATTTTTTATAACCGTCGAATACATCCATAACAAAGCTACACTATTATAATGGAGCTAGTCACATTAAAAGTGTCAAATCTTATCATAAATATATATCGTTCTTGTCATCATCTATGTGAGAGTGATGTCATAAGTCGATTAAATAATCCATGTGCTAGTCGCATGCTTCGTGGTTAGTCTACCATAACCTTAGTTAAGGCTAGTTGGTAATTGTTTTTACAAATTGAAATGAGTATAAACAATAAATTTTATTGACAAAAAAATTGAGTGCAACTGTCAAACAAAAATGTAATAAGACTATCCTTTACATTTTCTATATCAAGATTGATGGGGAGGATTCTCTTTCTAGTACAGATAAAAATAGATAAGAAAAGGAAAAAAAAAAAAAAAACTATGAGGGAAACTTTGCATAGATTATTACAAAGCGGTAAATGCATTTCCTCCTTTGAAAAATGATTATAGTTATTATCTCAATTTGTCATTTGTTTTTAATATAAGAAAGAATATTCGTCTACCAACCCCAGAAAAAATGTGAAACTAATAAAGAGGATTGCCCCCACTCCCTGCATAATACAATTTCATAGCAAAAGTTTAATCCGTTTTGGAGTTCAACGATTTGTATGCAAATGCCATTAGGGATTTCTTGGTCTTGTATCCGGTTTTTATTTTAGTCCTCCAACTTAATTTTTTAATTTATGTCGTCCAGCACGTGCTCCAATTTCATCCTTCCGTAAAATTCCATTAATTTTTTTGTCTATAGCATGTATCAAAATTGACAATTGTATCATTCAAACAACCTTATTACTTTTTTTGGGATAAAAGAGCGATAGTATTTTATTAATAAGATAAACAAAAATAAGTACAAAGCAACTAAAATGTCGAATATGGATACAACTTCTCCAGTAACCAAACACAACAAGAAGTTAAATTGATCTTGAGAGAATATGTACAACCCAAAAATTGATTAAAATCCCTAAATAAGCAACCATAAACATATATACTTGAACATGCAATAAAAATTTAACGCGCAACGACATAAACAAAAAAAACCCTGAACCCTATTGGTATTGAGAATTTGGTTGCCAAACAAAAGCTTCTATCCAGCTGTTGACTTTGAGCCTTTGTAAATGTTTTTTGAACGGCGTTGATGAATTGAATTAAAACACTTGACTCTTTTATGATGAAGATTGACCTTCATTTACAACGTCAAAGAAGATGGGCGTCAACCGCGCCGCCCCATAAAGGCAATTAGTTTAAAATATTAGCATTGTTGCATGCGTCGGATGGCACTGAGCAACAACAACACTTGACATTGTCTGTTGCTGCTGATGTCTTATATTGTCACATCGTTGTGCCTACTTCCTTTGTTTTTCTCTTGCAAAACTTAATGCGTGGGCCAAAGTGCTTTTATAACGTGATCGGCGAAATATGCGCATAATCTATATATATAGGTTTAAATGTTAAAATGGTTCTTGTGTTTTAGTCAATTAGTAAATTTAGTCCTTGTGTTTTTAATTTGATTAATTTAATCTTTGTGTTTTACTCCGTTAGTTAATGTTGTCCATTTCATTAAATTGTTGTTGAAAAATTCATTTAAAATTTTAAAAATTATTAAGTTCTGTTTACAAAGCAAACAAATATGAATTAAAATAACAAAATGTTAAAAAAACAATCTGGAAACCCGACAGCCTCTATGTTCTCATGCCACCACAACCACCATGAGGAGTCCCAACCACCCCCCTATTCTCTCTCTCTCTCTCTCTCTCTCTCTCTCTCTCTCTCTCTCTCTCTCTCTCTCCCTGTTTTTCAATTGTCGAATCCCAACATGGCAACCAAGTTCTTCGGTTTCTTTTCGCTGATTCTTTTGCTCTGCTCCACATTCATTGCAGTAAA
>NC_047655.1:18337377-18386599 GCF_902201215.1 Prunus dulcis | reverse complement strand
TGAAATCAGTTTATGTCCCAAAAATAAGGTGCCGTAGTGCAGGAATTATAACCATGCATTGTACAAGACTCAGAGGATATTTGGACATCAACAACAGACGCATAGCAACAGTACGTATGTATGTGAAATAGTACAAGATTGCAACTCCCTGGGGCAGCTGTCATAATTTCTCGAAACCAGGCTGAAAGTCGATATATTATCATCCTAACAAGGGAGATTAAAATCTTCTGAGTGCTGGATCAGCAGGAAATGGGCGTTGGGAAATTTCCTCCTTCTCTCCCTTTCTTAGTTTCTTTTCCCATTACTTGTTCCTCGAATTGTCTCTCATCTTTTTCTTCTTCATCTTCCGCTAGTAAATGTGGAGGAGACAGCTCCAAGTCGCAGCGCTCCCATTCTTCCACAGTCATAGCAATTGAACGGTAGTCTGTACCCGCCATTGCTAAAGCTTCTAATGAAACTGACATGATTTGTCTGCAGGCTCTAACAAAATATATATACGATAGAGAGAAAGCTTCGTAAATGCTAGCTTCAATTGGTTTGATCGATAATGAGCTGATCACTTGCCTGACAATGAGTTTATATATGCTCCCAATTCTCATCATCACAAAGAGCCGTACCAGTTTCATATACTTTATATGAGATCACGGGAAGAACATAAAAATCAAGTGGGAAACTATCTTCCGTACACTTCAGGCTCACAGAGGGAAACTGATGGCACACTATTCTTTGAAGATGAAATGTTGTTCTCGTGAAGATGGATCCTATTTGCTTTGCTCATCAACCTTCTTTTGTTTGAAGGCTTAGCCTTATGAGGTCACACGTTACTCTTTGGTATTTGGATGCTGACATCTTGCAGTAGATATCCCCTGATGAAAGCAGTGATGCTAAGCTTGACTAGTAGTCATTTTTGCACCTACGTGTACTAATGCGAAGTATTTGAAAAGTAATATATAATTGCTTACATTGGAGGGAATTGAATCCTAGATGTTTAAGTCTAACATGATAACCTTCTCTCCCTCACCACTTGGGCGAACCCAATGACTTGTAGATTGTAATGAATTTGAATCCACTCTATAATTAATAAATCAAATGTCTTCATATTTTTGGGGAGTTCTATCCTTTTGATACCAAAGTGGACAGTATAGTTGAAGGAAGTTGAAGTTCCACCCCAAAATCAATTAGTAATGTGGACCGTAGCCCAACTCATTATAAGCCTTTGTTAGGTTTCTCAACTTTCCAATGTAGGGCTTTTTACCTTCACATTCTCACACATCCCCACACGTATGACGAATTTTCAAGTCTAACACGTGGACAACACATATTGAGCGACGTAGAGCATGTGTGACTGTTGGGCTTTCACACATGGACTAACCCGCTATGATACCATGAAGTTTATTTGCAGTAACTTAATGCTAACAGGCCAAGCAGGAATGTATTTGTTTCTCCTTGGAAAGTGATTGTATGATCAGTGGTGGAATTTGCATTGCCAAAAAAGTAGCTTGCTGAATCATTTGTTGCATACATAGCGGCTGAAACAGAGTTTCCAAAATCGATGGTGGTAATATTGCCATGGGTGAGAGTATACTCCATGGATTTCAGAATCTCATGAAGTTGCTTCAAGTGACCTATTTTGGTTGATTCAAGTTACCATATTCATCAAGAGGAGCATCATAATCATAAGTTGTGGGAATGTATGCAGCTGATGTTCGACCAAAGCTTGTTCCACCATGATACATGTAATAGTTCTGGAAAGTGCCTCCAGTCTGGAAGAACCTTGCAACAGAGAAGGCAAGATCCTCAGCAGTCCTAAGTGGTCTTTATCATCCCAGCTCTTGAACCAGCCGGTCCAATTCTCAGTCCACATTTTAAGGCTGTTGTCATTATATGGTTTGAAATTATCACAGTACCAGCCATTGCATGTGCTTATCATTGGTTGGGGAGCATCACTTTGTTGGCACATAATCCATGGAACTCCAATGTAAAGAGATTGGGCAAAATTTGAGCACCTGTTCATATATGCTTTGCCAGCATCTCCATAGTATGATTGCACATTGCCATTTTCATTCTCAATCAGCGCAATAATAATTGGGCCACCTTGGGATGCAAAAAGTTTCTCTTTTTTCGTCATATCAATAGTCAAGGTGGTAAAATTCTTCATCTCACTCATGTAAACATCATTAGCAGTTCAAATCTCACATCCGGGCAGATTATGCAGTCACTCCATAGTTCCATTCAGCACAAACATATGGACCAATTCGAATAACAGCATAAAGTCCTTCGTCTTGAACAGAATTTTGAGAAACCTGACTGTAACACCCCGATCCCAAATTTCTCCAAATTTAACCCTTATTTAATTATTTAATTATTTAAGGGTATTTTAGTCATATTTTTAATCGGAGAGAGTTTGGGACCGTGACTTGTATTTTTGGATAGGTCTCACTGAGACGAGTTCGTAGACATGTAGTGGGCCCAATTCGGAGTTGGAACGAAGAAGTTACGAGCAAAACAAGTTCAGTGGCATAACCGTAAATATTTCGAAATGGGATTTTTTATAAAAATCTGATTTTCCCTCTCTCTCTCTCTCTCTCCCCTGCGCAGAAACAGCCCCCCCCCCGAGTTACTGTTCACAGCGGCGGTTTTTGGGCCGCCGCCGCCACATCCGGCCACCACTTGGGGTGGCACCGGTCCCAAAAGAACCGTGCCATCCTCCTCTTTCCATCCCGACCAATCTCAGCCACCGGAACCACCTGTGCTCGCCGGAAAATGCAAAAATCCGATCGAATTTAACCCAAAATTCAAGGAGCTCGATCTCCCTCCTCCGGCCGCCATTTCTGGCGATCAAGGTATGAAAATTCATCCTTTCTTCATGCTCTAGCTGATGGTTGGGTAGGAATTGATCGATTCGTAGCGTAGGCAACTTGATTTTCGAATTGAAATTCGGCCGAACTTCGGCCGCCGTGTTTGGCCATTTCCGGCCACTTTTTGGGGGTTTCCCAAGAACAAAAGTGGCTCCAAATAGGGTGTTATACCTAGGGTAGGAGTTTGGAGCCGTGGTTTTGAGATTTTCCGGCGAAGCGTTATCGCTTTGGGCACCCGGTCTGCCCGCGCGTGTGGCGGCGCGTGGGCGAGGGGGGCGGCGCGTCTCTGTCCAGTTTTGAGGTCCTCGTGCCGTCACGAGCGCGTAGGATTTCGCGGATCTCAATTCGGACATCGTTTGACTATCGAACGGATATCGCCTATTGTGTGTTATCCGGGTTCGATAGGTTGGGACCGTTGGATGGACCCAAATTTAATATATGTTAAACTAGGTATTTCTAGGATCGTGTAGGAATTCACGGATGGTGAATCGGAGCCCCGGATGTTCCGATTTAATATTTTAAAGTTTATCTTTTATATTAACCGTTAGATCGTGCGATCGTGAGCGATCCGACCGTCCGATCTGAACCAAACTGGTAGGACAAGTGTCCTATAATTTATAAAACCCGTAGGAACTTTCGGATCGGAGTTTGGAGGTCGTGGTCCCCGTGGGCCCGTTTGACCAGGGTTAGGGTAGTTTGACCCTTGGTTGACCGTGAGTCTCCCGAAGTAATCTCACCGTCCTAGGGGGATTATCGGGTACTAGACTATTGTTGGGGCTTACGCAATATTAGAATTAAAATATAATTATATGGTTGTACAAGGATACAACAGAGTCTAGAATGTCAGTTGGAGTGCTATATGCACTACCTTAAATACCCCCCCGGATTTTGGATTAACTACTAGCACTACCAAGTGAAAGTCAGGTCTCACGTGGCGTAGGTTATCCGGCGTTGAGACAGGCCCCATACGTAGCGTTGGTTGTACCGGCGTATGGGGAGAGATTGGGATATTGTGTTGAGGTCGCACGTGGCGTAGGTTATCCGGCGTGTCGACAGGCCCCATCCGTGGCGTTGGTTGTACCGGCGTATGGGGAGATTTATGATATAATGTTGAGGTCCCGCGTGGCGTAGGTTATCCGGCGTTGGGACAGGCCCCATACGTGGCGTTGGTTTTACCGGCGTATGGGGAGTTATGTGATATGACGTGTAGGTCTCACGTGGCGTAGGTTATCCGGCGTTGAGACAGACCCCATACGTGGCGTTGGTTGTACCGGCGTATGGGGAGATATGTGATAGTATGGCATGGCCGCACGTGGCGTAGGTTATCCGGCGTGTTGACAGACCCCATACGTGGCGTTGGTTGTACCGGCGTATGGGGAGATTTTGTGTAATACAGAGAAAGGAGTTGAGGTATCACTTGAGAGTGGAATTAGGTTTTATGGAAGAACTACGTGTGGCTTGATCCCTCAGTGAGGGTACGTAGGCAGCCTAAGGTTATTAGGTGCAGCCGCATACTAAATATTAGTCATAAAGGGGTATTTGAAATTGTTGGTAGTTGGTTGAGAATTATTGGAAGGCCGAAGGCCATTTGCATGAATTGCATGAAATTATATTGTGCATGCTGCCAGTTGAGAATATAAATTGTGTTTTCATGCAGGCATAAATTTTGGGAAATGTCCAATTTATAGGGGAGACTCTGCCAAAATTTCGGCAGAAAGTCTCGGTCTTTAGTAAGTGGGCCCGGCATCAGAGTGATGTCAGGAATTCCAAAGGGTTCGTCTCGGGTTTTTGGGAAAATTCGGGGCGGGTCCTTTCACTGACAAGGTCAAGATTACCAGTAAAATCATACCAGCGACGAAAGACATAATTAAGTCTGTGATGATTTGCATTGCATGACATTTGACTTGATTTTATTTGAATAATTCCCGAAACCCCCATTCCAAATAAGTGCTTATTTTGATTCCAGTTATACCCAAAAATACCTGCACTCGTGCACAACCCAGCATTAGCGTTTAGCAATCAACAGAAACCCTCTCACTGTCACCATGTACATGTTCAATCAACAGAACGATATTATTATTTCAGTCAAAGGTGCGAAACTGAAGTACGAAACACAAAACAGAAAGAAGAGCTATTTTTGTCATGATACATAGTTAGCTAAAAATATTCAATATTCAAAATTCTATATATTAAATCTGGTCATGCATAATGCCTATTGAGTTCTCTCACAGTATGTATATGATAAGGCTGGGATAATTACATGGGTCATGTTTTTCAAGCAGCATTGGTAATTAATTTGGTAGGTCCAGAATTTTTATTATTAATAATTTAATTTTTATACACAGAACGAGTATTCCCTGTCATATATATAGCTGTTGACATTTTGCAAGAGGGATTTACAGATGAAAGCTATCATGCAATTAAGCTTGGTAGTAAAAAGTTATGCATATCAAATTAAGTTATGTGTATGTATAAATCGAACTAGACTTTGAGATAAATGCTCCGGACAACTTGTATTCTTACAAATTTAAATCAATAGCCTATCGAATTGGCAAACTATATTTACATGGCTTTTGATCTGTCTCCTGGAAAAATCAGCATTTTTTTTCTTTCTCCCCCCACCCCCGGAAAAAAATGAATGAATTTAAATGTTAATAAATACATTTTTAAATCGGAAGGTTAGACATTGAAACACAGATTTAGCCCATTCAAGAAGCTTTCGCTTTGTGTAATCACTATCAAACGCCAAGATATCATCAGCACCACCCTTTGTTCTGAGGAACTGATCAACATCAAAACTCTGCTCATCAGCTAACAGATAGGGTGGTGGATCTTTCAGGCCATCGTTCGACTCCCACTCTTCGAAGTTGATACCGCATTCCATGTAGTCTGCGCCCGCCATTGCCAAAGCTTCAATAGACATTGCTTACTTCTCTCTTCACAATCCCAGTACTATTTCTTCTTCAATTCCCGCGTTTGTTTGTTTGTTAGTCATATATCTTGTTATGCCGCAAGACATATATATATATATATAGATATGGTTTCTGTTTAGGGTTCATAGCGTGTGAAGTCACATGCACGGGATTGCATTCATTTTTATGGATAATAAATTCAAAAAGGAATTGGCCACCCCAAAGACTCTGACTATCTATTAGTCTATAACTCTTAGATGACTATCCACAATGACAATGCAAGCAATTTGCTTCATCGTAGATGCAAATTTGTATGTATCTGCATGTGAAGCGACTAGCTTTCCAGATGCTAGACAGAACATTTTGTCAACCAAAATGGTAGAGAACTATTCGTCATGTACAATCTGGGTACTATTCTTTTTGTTAGAAAATATATGTCACATGTTGTGTTGACCATGACCACATAAAATGCTATGAATCAAACCTTCTCTCTCTATACAAAGTTGTCAAAAGCATATAGGTTACTGCATGCAGACGCATGAATTGGGCTTTTGGCATCCGTCATTCACCACGTCAAGTTTTTGTTAATTTACTTCATGGAATCCGTGACTCTCTCTCTCTCAGAGCATTTCCATTCAAAATTTTAGGTTCTAAACTGTTGACTGAGATCTCCCTCGTCCTACAAGGCTTGAAGATGATTGGAGACCATCAATCTCTCACATATCTATAAGCTAGACTTAAGTTTAACACTTGGAATTGAAGTGGGTGCTTTTGAGATTCGTGGAACTGTGGAATTTTAATATCAGCATTCTATGGTCGAAGGTGCATTTGACACATTTTGTCCCAATAAGTAATCATGTCCTGTTTATTAGAAAAATAATAAGTATGTTCCCCTTTTTGGTATAAATACAAGGTATATATTAGGTTTACGGATTATCAATTGTTAATCAATAGATTAAGAGATTGTATAAATTACGACACGCTGTTTGGTATAAATAGAAGGTATATATTAGGAGTACATATTTATCAACTGTTTATCAATATGCTAAGAGATTGTATAAATTGCGAGCATGCAACTATTAGCGGCAAAGAACTTAATAGATTAAATGATTGAATAACTTATGGCTTAAGTAACTTGACTCCAAATTTGGGTTTTTGAGATTTGAAATACGAATTTCTCATGCAATTGTTCATATTTCTATTTCAACTTAATCCAAATCAATGTAATAACAACCTATTAACATTTCAATTTCCAATAAGAGCAATAAACCCCAAATTTCACTAAGAGAGTGACGTACACATGCACTAAAAGATTAATTATTTCTATAAAATAAAAAAAATATTATATTGTTATCAGGTTTTCTATTCTTATCAGGTTGATAAAATATTAATATTAATAGTAATTATTATTATTATTATCTTCCGATTGTTGACAAAAATAATAATATTTAATTGCCATGCCAAACCGAAATGGCAGTTCAATATGATCGAATTTTGGGTTTTTGGGGACAAATGACCACCTATATTTAGGACTCTAACAGAGAAACGAATTAAAAAAAAGAAAACATAAAACCAAAACCAGAGAAAGAATATAGCCTTTATTTGTATTTTCCTTTTTCATCGAGTAAAGTATATATAATTATTGACTCCAAGTCAGAGAGGAATACTAATTAAGGTCTGAAATGGTTTAATAATGTAACAGCCCCGAATCTAGCACCTTAAGCCTTGTGGTTTAGTTGATTCTGAGCTCACATTTAAGGTTATTACCTTCTGGGAGTTTTGTAATTAGTAAAAGGTTGGGGGAGTTGTTTTAGTGCTCTTGTGCAATTTGAAGAACATTTAAGGATCGAATTGCAATGTCATATTTATGCTACAGAAACTTGCCGCCTCCTGCTTGTTTAGGCTACACCTCCTGCTTGAGTAGGGTAACACCTCGTGCTTCCTTCAGCTGCTTGTCGCAACCTTCAGTGATGGAATTGACTTGTGTAATGTGTTCTTGGACTACCCCCTCTTGGTTTAGGTGTCAGACTTGGAACCATTTGTATCATCTTGACTCCAGCTGCTGCTTGCCTTTGCAGATTAGACAGCCTCGGGGAAAAACATAACTAAGGCTGCTAGGAAAGGAAGGACTGAAGTTGAGTAGCTCTAGGCTTGCTTTCTCCTTTGGGAAGAGATTGAAGTGTTCGGAGATTATAGTTTCAGCCGTACTGTTTCAGGTAAGCTATCTATTATGGTGTTTGTTTTGTTTGCTTCCATCTTTCTAAATCTCGTAGTTGCTTTTACTTCTACTGATATCACAACCTTGTATCATTGTCAATTCAGTTATGTATGCCTCATTTTCATTGTTAAAGGAGCTCAGAATTGAACATTGAATAGCATCTAAGCTTGTGGTTAATTCAGACCAACTGAATTACAGTGATCGTGCGTTCTTTTGAAGGAGTCAGGACCTCTAACCAGCTGGTAATAAGGCTCATGTGACCACCATGGGAATAAGGACATAAGCTATTTCATTGTTAATGTTTCTCTGCATTCTACTATGAATCGTTTTACAACACATGAGTTTTTTAGTTTCGTTTGTGTATTCTCTTTAGTTCAATTTTCAGATATTGTATTGTTCTAATCCTCGCACTCACTTGTGGCCATATATAGTTGCTTATTGAGCTTTCTAGCTCACCCTTTTTCCCTTCCATTTCAGATTAGCTCGGAATAGAACTTTGGCTCTCTTGTGGTGTTTTGGCTACCCTACAGAAGATATGATTGTTTTTGGAAAACTTTAGGCTTTAATGTTGTAGGAAACACCATGTATAATGGAAGTCTTTATGTTCAGTTTTGGTAAACTTGCAGATCCTGGTAGTTCTAATTGAGCAAGTTAATGAGTTTGATTTAATTGTCCGTTTTAGCGATTTTGGGCTGAACTTGGAGCATGACAATAAAAACTTACTTTTTGTTCCCAAAAACTTGACCATAAATTTAATTGTAACACTCTGGTTCCTGAGTCCTTGTTTGTTATCAAAGTATTGGAAGTGAGGTAGCTAACAATAAAAAGTTAAATTGATTTTAAAATGTGACATGAATGGTCATATATGGCAACTTTTACAAATTCATTTTGGTTACCAAAGACCTAAAGCCGGAAAGAACTTGAGAAAAGATTTCTCATGTTTTCTGAGCTTTTCCTTAGCTATGGTAACCCAAATGACATTCAAAAAGTGGTCATGTGCAAAGGGCCAACTATTGAAATTTTGAAAAAAGGCTGTCAACTTTTGTAATTAAATGACACAATTAGTATAGTTTGAGAATCAAACTGAGACGTTTTGAAGTTAATGGAACTGAGCTTTACAAAGAACAAAATTCAAGGGCAGACTTGAAATTCCATCTTCAGATCTCCCACATCCGTAGGATCAATGCTGATTAAAAAGTCGCCAAAACCCTTTTGTCTCATTTCCAATGGCAAAAGAAAATGGCACTGTATGAGTGAGAGAGAGAGAGAGAGAGAGATTGTAATAATAAATAAAACCCAATTGAAAAGAGAGAGAGAGAGAGAGATTATAATAATAAATAAAACCCAATTGAAAACATCTCAGCTTAGAGGTTAGGTGCCATGAAAACAAAACCCATGCCTCAATAATGCATTGACCTCCTTGCCAATACCAACAACAACAGACAATCTTTACAGTATTATAAACTCAAATAGAGTCGACCCATCCATCGCTTTTGTCCTGCCAACAAACACTCACTAATCACTAAAACACACCAATTTTTCAGTAAAAAACCTGCCCAACCGCAGCTTCTTCAACTTGTTCTGTATTTGTTTTCTCTCAACTTAAAATCACTTAGGAACTACAAACCAAACAAAAACAGGCAACAAGGACAAGCTTTGAGCAGCGACAGTAAAATATTTGTCAACTAATTCTATGAAGATGTGGGGATACATAAGTACCTTAGACAACAAGTTAAGCACCACCACAACAGAATATTAACTGGTGGAAGAATTGAGCAGAGTCTAAAAGAACCACATTTCTCAGACACAAGTAAAAGACTTCACCTAGCTCATGTATATCTGGATGGTCTCTCTCTAACAATTCTAAGTTCCAACGGAAATCGGATACCTGCCTCGTACACATTTCCTAATCTAAAAATTAGCTCAAATCTTCACTACAAAACCATTGTTGCAACCATTGTAAACCTTACAATCACCTTAAAATTTTGAGTGTTTTTCACTTGTTCTTCTGCGATCCCATTTAAGATACAGTTAATTCGAGATTTGTCACATCATTTAGTAGCTAAAATTTGAAATCAACAACAAATCAAAGGCTGCCTTGCATTGCAAGCACATTAAAATCAAGAATTCAAGAAATGGGTTTTATTAATTCAACTTATTAGAAACAGCAACAGAGATTTACCATAAAGAAACTTGATAAATCTCTTATCACAAAAATTTATTACATATGCAACAACAAATCACAAAAACTCTAAAATCTAAACAAATACAACAACAAGTCAAAGAGATATACTAAAAGTAATACCTTATCATCATCATCACCACTGTCACAAGTCCACCAACATATCGTCCAAAAAATACCCATCAATGGAACCAAACCCTCCAAGCAACTCAGAAAATTCAGTATCCTCAAAAAAATTCGACCCCATTTCCCGTCCTTTAAACGACGTCGTATTCTCCTCCACCTCTTCCTCCTCATCCTCATCCTCATCCTGATCCATAGCCGTCGCAGCCTTAACACTCTTCTCGTCCTCAACCGCCGGCATGTGCCCTTCAAACAAGGCCATGTGCCCAAACAGCTTGCTCTTCCTCGAGAAGCTCGTGCCGCACGTACAGCGCCACCGCGCCTCGCCGCAGTGCTTCAGGTGGCTCTTCAAATCCGCCAAGACCGAAAAGCTCTTCTTGTTGCAGCTATTGCACGAGTACATCTTCGGGCAGTGGCTTCGCTTGAAGTGATTCTTCACGCAGATCACCGATTTCAGCGCCCGGAACTTCACGTGCCCCTTGTTTCGGTTGCACCCGATATAGGGGCACGAGAACCGGGTCTTCCGGCTCTGCTCGGCCGGGTTCTTGTCTGGTTTGGCCAAGGCCTCGGGCGTCTTGAACCGGTTCCCGTGGGCCCGCATGTGCATCCTCAAATTCGCGTCTCGCTTGAATCCCTTCCCGCAAATCTCGCAGTAGTGGATGTGCTCCGCCAGCAGCTCCATCGCGTCCACCTCCACAATCTCGCCCTCTGCGTCGTCGTTTTGGAAATCGCTCTCTTCCTCTTTCTTGACCTCTGTAGCTACTTCGTTGTTGGCGGCGGGTGTTTGGGTCTGGTCGGATGCGGGTCCCGGGTTCTGAGAGCAGGCCAACAAAGCGGCACCGTTTGAGATGATTTCGCGGATCGCAGAGGCGATTCCGGCTGAGACCATGTCCATCTGGTCCTTGCTGATCAGAGCGTTGGCGTTGATCGATTCGGTGAGGAAGCACTGCAGCGAATCCATTCTCGTTCGGACCATCGACAGATTCCGGAGCGGAACTTCCGGGTCCGGGTCTTCAGCCGCAGGCGCGACGGAACACGCCGCGGGGATGTTAAACGGTTGACCGGTAAACGACATCGTTTAGACGCAGATAGTTTCGTTTTTGTTAACACTCATGACTGACTGAGATTGGATTGGGATTGACTTGAAAATAATAAAAGGCTGTGAATATAAATGAGAGAGCACACGCAAAGGTGGGGAACGATTATATCATCTGGGACCGTTGAACGAGGCGGGCATTTCTCCTCCAAGTGGGGTCATGTAGACCCAAAGTGGGCAGTGGCCAATCAGAGCTAGTGGACCACCACTACGCAGAGGAGCAAAGTCGTTTCTGTATTGTTTTTCGTCAGAGTGCTTCCAGGGTGCTTCCGTGGAAGATTATATGGAAATCAGTTAAAATGAGTTCAATTTTATATGATTCAAGTTCATTGCACCAGGTGAAGTCTTTATTAGCAGCCATGCTCTGAATGTAAATGAGAAAAATAAACATGAAATTTTGATAAAAATCATAATTTTTAAATTGATATAAACTAATTCCCGTGTTTAGATCTAAAACAAAAAATAATTTCAAGTCGGTAAAAAAAATGGAATTTAAAAGTCATAAATCTCAAATTCAAATTATGTATAAATAGTTGTCATTTCTAAAATTCTAAGATAATAAACATTAAATTTTGTATTTAAATTTATTAGTCATCTAAGAAACTTTACAAATTCTAGAATATTACTTTATTTCCTCATCCAAACGCACGTCAAATTCTTTGTGAATTATAGTACTGCTATTGTTTTTTTGCCAATGCATGCACATGTGTGACCGTAACCCTGGACTGCTTAGTGAATTAGCACAACATCCAAGCATAAACAAACATTACTATAAGACAATCTCAACTGTTAAGTGGTTGAACTTTTGATATGTACATTTTTCTAGGGTTATATTGTAACCATTAATATCAAGATCTGACAATATAGTAACTGTATAAAATAATAAAATCATCTATGCATAGTCATAGATTAACTAAAATCGTACAAGTTTCTGAGCTAGATATAGTGGTTTGATTTGAGCATGTGTTTTGTATCTGGAAGGTCAATATAAGATTTGTATTTTGGGGAAATGTGATGCTACAAGAAAACTTTTTCAGATGTTTTCAGATGTTGATACTACTTTTCTTCATGGCATTGGCTTCAAATCCTTTATGCATTTTGGGGGCTTTCTATTCAATGATTCCACGCATGCCCATTACAAAAGGCACAAACACAAATACATATAAAAGCTCACTAGGTCTGGCCCAATAATAATAAATATGTAACCGAACAAAACAAATTGAACCAATCAATATATATATATAAAAAGGGAGATTCACTATTATACCCAATATGGGAGCCCAAATTATAAAAATACCCTATATAAAATGGACTTTAGAAACACACCCAAAGCCCATTTACAACATAACAAAAAAGCTTTCAACTTCTTATAAATTACAAAATTGCCATCAATTTCTTAAAACAAGCCCAACCCCAAAATCTCATAAAAATACCCAAAGCACTCAATAGGGCATCAAAGTAATTTAATAATCAATATTAAATTCAATAAGGCTAGCTATCATTTTTTGGGTTTTTTTTGGGTTTGTTTATAGGAATTCAATTGTGTATGGTTTATTTATAATATTAGTGCTAGAAATGGGTATATCACTAAATATCTCATATAAAAAAGCCTAGGACCACCAACTGGTAAAATGCCACCATGACAACCCCAAAAACAGAGGTCTAGAAAGAGACTTCGAGAGACCAACATGGAAGGATGGAGATGAACTCGCAACATACTCATTTTGGTCAAACGATGGATCCAATAACTCGTAACTCCCAAAACCTCGCAGCTCAATCAACCATAATGTGACGGGGGACAAGCAAAGCAGGTTCCGGTGGAGAACTAAGCAACTAGGGCAGTGTAGGGATGGTGAGAAATGAGGAATAGGTGGAGAGATACAGGAAGAGACAAGACAAGAGACAAAGGAGGTGGGGGACCAGAAGAAAGAAAAACAAAAAGTTGAACCAACTTCAGTGACAGACCTAGTAAGGCGCAAGAATGTGCAACTGCATCTCCTCTTACTTGAAAATTCATAAAAGGTGTTGCATATTGCACATCTGCTCAGCTTTGGAGTTGTAGTGTAGGTGTTCGATGAAATGCCTAAATAAAGTTTTTGTTTCTGGGCATTGTTGTGCACTGCACGCTACACACGCTTCTGTTTTAAATAAAATAAAAGGACTTGGCCAAAATGACATCGTTTTGGACCAGACTTTTTAAAACATGTGCAGTCTTTTTTCTTTTTTTCTTTTTTTAATCCAAGCCAAAACGACGTCATTTTAGACCAGGCTTTAAAATAAAATAAAAATAAAAGGAAACTTGCTACCATTTCATGGGCTTTTAATAGAGCCTCCATAATTCCTTATTTAAATGGGATTGAGAGTTCTCTTTATTTAATTGGCCTTTAATAGGGATGCAAATATAATGCAACATTTTCATGATATGAAATCTCGTCAGCAACAATTGTAGGTTAATTATAATATTATTTTTAATTAATTATGAATAACATTAGTATTATTTAAATTATAAGGATATTTAGCTATCTTTTTCTCTTTTTTTTTTCTTTTTTTTTTTTGGTTGAGCTTTTAGTCTTTAAAAATTGCATCTCCGCTGAAAAATTTCTAAGTCCGCTAGTGACCACCATGAGAGACGGAGGAGCCATCACAATCTTTGCTATTTAAAGGAACTCACCCTCATTGTAAATGGGACATGATGATGTACTTTCACTTTCTCTCAAACGTTCTCATGCCTCTTGTAAAAGCACTTCCACTGGTGCTCATTTGCCAAGTCAAAAGGGAGTCTAGGCTTGGAACAAGCCCCATAGCAATGAAAGGCAATCTGGACAAAAATGGGCCCCATTTACTCAGGCCAGCTCAAAGGCAAGAATTGCTTAAGCTGCTGCTTAGGTTTGTTGATCTCATGTTGATGTCAGCGTGACATTAGCAACAAATTTATATACCCAAAAAAAAAAAAAAATTTCAAATTCAGATTCAGATTTTTTTTCTTCTTCTATAAATACCTACTCATGTTCTTCACTTCCCACACTAAAACTCCATTCAAATTCTTCTCTTCATATCTCATATAAATAGTGTTTGCGTGTACTTGACATGACAATGGGTGGAAAAGCAAAAAAAAAAAAAAAGGTAGGGGAGTGTAGCTCAACTATGATGTGATGGGGGACGAGCAAAGCAGTTCCAGTGGAGAATTAAGCAACTAGGGGAGTGTAGAGATGGTGAGTAATGGGGAATAGGTGGAGAGATGCAAGTGGAGACGAGACGAGAGAGAAAGAAGGGGGAAGGGGGTAGAAGAAAGAAAGACAAAAAGTTGAACCACCATGAGAGACAGAGGAGCCATCACAGTCTTTGCCTATTTAAAGGAACTCACCCTCATTGTAAACGGGACATGATGATGTACTTTCACTTTCTCTCAAATGCTCTCATGCCTCTTATAAAAGCACTTCCATTGGTGCTCATTTGCCAGGGCAAAAGGGAGTCTAGGATTGGAACAAGCCCCATAGCAATGAAAGGCAGTCTGGACAAAAATGGGGACCGTTTACTCAGGCCAGCCCAAATGCAAGAATTGCTTGAGCTGCTACTTGGGTTTGATGATCTCATATTGATGTCAGCATGACATCAGCAACCAATTTAAATACCAAAAAAAAAAAGAAGGAAAAAAATCAAATTCATATTTTTTTTTTCTTCTATAAATACCTACCCATGTTATTCACTTCCCACACTCAAATTATTCTCTTCATATCTCATATAAATAGTGTTTACATGTACTTGACATGACAATGGGTGGAAAAGCAAAATTTAAAAAAAAGGTAGGGGAGTGTAGCTCAACTATGATGTGATGGGGGACGAGCAAAGCAGTTCCAGTGGAGAATTAAGCAACTAAGGGAGTGTAGGGATGGTGAGTAATGAGGAATAGGTGGAGAGATACAAGAGGAGACGAGACGAGAGAGAAAGGAGGGGGAATGGGGTAGAAGAAAGAAAGACAAAAAGTTGAACCACCATGAGAGACGGAAGAGC
This sequence comes from Prunus dulcis, assembly GCF_902201215.1. Lineage (NCBI taxonomy): Eukaryota > Viridiplantae > Streptophyta > Magnoliopsida > Rosales > Rosaceae > Prunus > Prunus dulcis. Next base: position 18,371,199 of record NC_047655.1, on the reverse strand, counting down.
CATCACATCTTTGCCAATTTAAAGGAACTCATCCTCATTGTAAAAGGGACATGATGATGTATTCACTTTCTTTCAAAGGCTCTCATGCCTCTTGTAAGCGCACTTTCACCGGTGCTTATTTGTCAGGACAAAAGGAAGCCTAAGTTTAGAACAAGCCCCCCAACAATGAAGGGCAGTCCAGACAAAAAGGGGCCCCACTTACCTAGGCCAGCCCAAAGACAAGAATTGCTTGAGCTACTGTTTGAATTTGCTGACGTCAGCGACCAATTTAAATACCAAAAACAAAAAAAGGAAAAAAAAAACCAAAAAATTCAGAATTTTTGTTCTTCAATAAATACCTAGTCATGTTCTTCACTTCCCATACCAAAGCACCATACAAATTCCTCTCCTCATATCTCATATGAATAGTGTTTGCCTTTACTTGCCATGACAATAGGTGGAAAAGTATAATAAAAAAAGGATAGAGAAGTCACCATGGCACCATGTGTGGAAGTGCTCTAACTTGTAAGCCAATTATCATAGTGAAAAATCCAATACAACTCAATGTGTACGTAACCCAACTTCGTGAAGCACGATACATCGTGTGCATTCTTAGTGTAATAGTACGGTCATATCTTGTTAACCCTAATTTTGAAAATCAATTAAATGATGTATTTTTTTAAATCTAGTTTGTATTAGATTAGCACTTTTGATTTTGGGATTTGCGAATCGAAGTTGGATATGTGCGAATCAAGATTGGAGATGTACGATTTGAGATTCAGTGAGGGTGAAGAAGTAGATGACAAACACCAGAGGGCGATAGAGCCATTAGATAGCATCCCCGAGCTTCAGAGCGGAGGTTTCTGTTGTGATATCGCTTCAGTCAAGAAATGGGCTTTGGGCTTACTTTTAGAATGGACAATCTTCTTTTTATTATTCCATTTGGCTATATTTTATAGAATTTTCGTGCATTCTATATAGCAGTTTGACTAATCTTAATTGGGCCTAATAGAAAGCACTTTGTGTAGTAGTGTTATGGTGACGATTCATTTCTTATAATTACTATCTTAATTGTGCCTAATTGGGTAAAATAAAATATACATATTGTCTGTTGAACTACTTACTTAATATTTGTCCTTAAACTGTGTAGTTCAAGTAGTTAAGAGTAGTTATCCTTACATCCGAAGTTGCCTACCCTAAACGTTACTTGGGTAGAATTTTATATTTCAAAGCCTTGTGCTTCTTTAGGCCCCAAATTGGGCCCTTGTTAGGAAGTACAACATAAAATCGAATCAAATAGTATATCAAGTCCTTTGAAGAATACTCTAACAATTATATTTCCTGCATCAACCATCAAAATCCACCCTCCCTACCCAAATATGTTATGAACAAATAATTTGATGAATTTAATTTTTACTCAATCACATTTAAGGATTGAACTTATTTCATATTTTCAATGAGTTCGTATTTCTTCTACAACCGTTGTCGTAAGATTTGAAATCATAACCTCCTCCAATAAAGGGAAGCAAACACATATCATTGCATTGGCCTGTATTGCATGTATATATACATTGGATCATGTCTCCTTAAACATTTTTTAATATCAGCTATAAAAAGGCAATGATCAACAAAAGATTGGCGTCCAAGAAAAAGAAAACATGAATTAGTCATCATTCAAGTAAAAGAATTAGGTGGTAAGTTTTTTGGCTTCATGTTTTTAAAGTATGACCTACGGACATATATTATATCTAATTAATTAGCAATGAGATGTTGCTTTTGACAAGCATAAACAATGTTGACTTTAATGCTTCCACCCTTTTTTTTCCACAACGGCTCAAAATTTAGCTAACAGATCAACTAGACCATATGATGTTGATTGTGCCGACACGGCATCCATTATTCTTTTAGTGGTGGAGAAATTGGCTCAATTTAATTAGTGATGTTAATAGATCAGTTAACTGTAAACATTACAGTCAAATCCTTGTTAGAAAAGTAACCTTGATGTATATGTTTGCTCAATTTAATTGTGGCATGTTTCTTACTGTTTCTTAGATGCTATTAAAAATTCGATCCCAAAAAAAAAAAGAAGGTATTAAAAACATTTTTAACAACTAAAAATGTTTTAAACAGTATTTGACAGAAAAACTAGAGTGTTTCTGAGTTATAAAAGTACTTTCTAGAGAAGTGTTTTTTTAGTAAGCATTTGGATTTGTAATAAAAATCTCCGCTTGCTTCTAATAAAAGAGCTTCTAAAAGAGCACTTATAGGCAGAAGGACTTTTTACAAAAACCTGTCTCAAATGCGCCCAATACCTTAGCCAGTGATGTAAGCGAGTTTTTTTTCCCTTCACTATTAATGAAATCGATAGTTTTGACCAAAAAATAAAGCTAGGAAATCTATAGTTCTACATTGCCTTCTTTTACATGAGAAATGATCATTGTACGGATATATTTAATTAATTCTAATGATTTCTCACCTAAAAAGATTACCATGATAATTACCGTTAACTGCTGTTGTTATTATGTTGACATTAATATATAGATATCTTGAAGGCTAAGGCAGAAGCTAGAAGGCTAGGGTGAGTCATTTTAATCCACCAAGTGTACTCCTCGTACGTATTCAATTAGGAAAATAGATACAGGATTATGCATTAATTAATGAGATTTAATTCAAGTACAAAATCTTTTCAAACCTAACTCTGATGGGAGAGGCTAGCTTATGCATACCCCGAATGGTGATGAAACCTATATAGCCGCCAAGACCATGGTCCTATGCTTTAGGTGATACAAGGAGTTAGTTACATGCAACTTTTTCAAGCGAAACCTTTATTTAGGCAATACTTTAACTTGATACATATGCGTATTTGTTTATCTTGGCGCATTCACTCAAGACTTTCTATGCAAATATGAAAGTAAAACTTATGGGATATATATACATATACAGTTCTTCTTTTATACGGACATCCGAACGTTATTATAGTGTAAACATCGTTGTAAATGAGGAAGAAAGTAAAGAGGATAGTAGAAAATACATGACATACAGTAATAACATCCGGATTTCTTCAACTTCAAGCTTAACTTTAAGGGTGAGTTCTTAACAAAATGAATCTTGAGTAATGTGCTAGTGTGTACGAGTCTGGATCAAATACTGGTCAACCTTAACCTACTAACTTCGAGTCTTGAGTAAAATAATATGAAATGGATCCTTGATAACACCAATTTGATCGAATATTATTGATTGATAGTCTCGGCCCCTACAAAATGTCAAATTTTGGCTTTAGCAATTTGGCCCCCATCCCATCGAGCCCGAGTCCGCCACTACTATTACCTTTGAGTTGTGTTATCATGCCATTTTAAAAGGGTGACAACTTGTTAAGATTAACATTCTCGAAAGGAAAAATAATAAATTCAGGTTTACCTCTTCAAACTAATTATTTATTATCTGCAGTCCATCATTTTATTTTTCTATAAATAAAAACTAAATTTTATAAGTAAAACCCGATGACTAGAAATCAACTCATCAATTTTTATAAGTAGGGTTTAGCTAGCTCCAATCGCCATCCCTATCAAAAGACAAAATATATACATAGTCCTGGGTATGTAAGCCAATGAAACCTTGGAGTTATGGTAGCAGCCTGTCCAATATCATAATTCCGAAAACTCTTTTGTGCCCCGGAAGTCCTAACCACTCGGGTCCCTCTCTTATCATTGAGATTCCATGAATTATCGTCACCGCCTTGACCTAACATCTTGGTCAAACTTTCTCTTCTCTCTCTCTCTATTAAAAGAGAAATTGCCTAAAAAAGAACTTCTGTGTTGAAAACAAGAAGGAAACTTAGATCAGATTCCTAGCTATATAAGAGTGGTTGAAGGCTGCCCAGTTCGAAATTTTTGGTCAATCTCTATAGCTTTATCTTGACGTATTCGGACAAGTTCACAAATTGCATTTCAAATGCATGGAATTAAGCTATGAAATGTATGTTTCTCTGCACGGTCCTCATCCTTTTCCTTGTTATCTTCTATTCATGGGAGAGAAATCATGGAATGTTGGCTTTTTTTTTTCCTTTTTTCTAACCGATGGGATGTGAGACAAGACTCGTAAAAAATGAAATTTACATCCAATATCGGGTTGGGGTGACATAAAGTTAGACTTTAGGTCCCAATTAATCATTTGAAAAGTACATTACATTCCTACAGTTTGTAAGTATTTAATTCCACATTTCTAACATTTTTCTTTTAAAATGCAGTGGAAAAATACAATGGCAACACTACCACTATAATGTGATATGTGTCTTACCCGTGACGACATGATTTGACCACCGTAAAACTGTGGTTTTTACTAGCATTAGCCACGGATTCAACAATATCTAATATCGTCATAGTTCAAACCAAACAAAACGAAATGCCTCTCATTTCCTTTACAAAAAAAAAAAAAAAAAAAGGGGGGATGAATATGAAGAGAAAAAAAAAAGGAGAATTAAAAAGCCCTCTCGTAATCTTTAAAAGAAATAAACATGTTTAATTTTGTTGGACATGCCTAAACCTAATTAATTTGTCGGCGCACCCAAGCAGTACCCCACACGTTTGAGCACCCACACAACGTATTTCTGACAGTTTCCACAGCACCATGGATGGCTGCTGTTTGTGGTTGTGTTTTGTTTTTCTTTTACCGGATAAAATTAGAAGTTTGTTGGTTCTAAATAGAATGAATCTTTTTGAAATATATGTAACTCACACTTCAACTGGTGGCTGTACAATTGGTGTACCCAACTGGTTCTGGATTCAAGCTCCCATGGTACTCGTGTGTGTGAGTTTTTTCTATAATATCCTTTTTAACTTTGGCTCAAAAAAATAAATAAATAAATAAAGAGGGGTTATGGATAGAGGTTGATATCAAATACAGATTAATATTGTTCAAATTATAAACACAAAGGAGCAAATTGAAATATTTATCAACTTCCTATGTTGTTCAATTAATATTGGCCTGCATATCCCTATAAATTATTATATGCCATGCATATGCATGTAGTGAGATTTCAAAGCATTAGGTGATAATAAAGATGATGGTGATGATGATGATGATATGATAATAATAATATTAATTAATCTGCAGGAATGTTGGTTTGGTTCGGTTTCTTTTCTCCAATTGGGAAAACATGTAATTAAATATTAATTAATCAGCTACTAAAACAGATTCCTCTTGCATGAGACCTCAGAACGATTAATTATACATATAATTAAACGATTAATTATACATATAATTAACGAAGAGTATACACATATATAAATATATATTATCAGAAAGTACACATAAATAGTAAGTGATCATGCAATTAGAAGCCTTTAGCACACATCTCTACCTAATTAATTAAGCAATCTCATTGAAAAAAGAGTCCTCAAGAAGAAGCTCAGACCAAGCCGAATTAGCCACTCCTCCAAAGCTTGAAGTACTGCAAGCATCTCCCATGGTGTTGCTTATCGAAGTCTCTGCCACCGGAGGAGCCATAGAAGTAGGAGATGGAGTGGTGTTTGAAGAAGAAGGAATGTTCCATGGATTGTTGGGAGAGTTTTGCCCTTGGCTCAAAACTACAGCAAATTGATCTTCAGCTTGGTTAACCATGTCCTTGTTGTTGTTCAGTGAAGGTGTTTGATAGGTTTGCAAGTCAGGCAAATGAGAGAAAGGGATTGAATTATGATCTTGGACTGATTCGAAATTAGCTCCAGGATATTGTGGTGGGTTTTGATCCAACTGATATGAACAGAGAGAGCTCAAAAGATTGATGGTCTCCATGTCAGTGATATCATTTAGGTTGCTTGGGGTACCAGCTCCAAAGGAATTATTAGCAGGAGGAGGTTGGAGGAGACATTGTAGGTATTGGAGCCTAGCCATTTGAGCTGCTTCTGCTTGTAGTCTCACAGCTTGTTCATCCCAAGATGGGTGGCCTCCATGGTCCAGGAGCTCTTTCAAATTGACAAGAGCTAGAAGATGAGGCAAGCTAGAGAAGATATCGGTCCGAGGCCGGTGAGTCATCGGATCAAAACCCATCTGAATCAGCTTCTTCTTCAAATGGGTGTTCCAGAAATTTTTTATTTCATTATCCGTCCGACCGGGTAGGTGACTTGCAATTGCTGACCATCTTGTCAAGAACCAAAACAAAGAAGGGTAAGTTTATACATACATCAAGCAACATGTATTTTTTTTATAATAATAAAAATGGATATATTTTCTTGCTAGATACCATATATTAGAAGAATAATCTACCTAATAATGATCTTGATTGACCAACAATATATACTGTCTCAACATATACAACGTTGTAGAGGATCTGATTGAGTAATAATATATGCCACAATATATAAAATAATTAAGTTTGTGAAAAAAAATAATATGAAGCCTACTTGTTGCCAAGGATGGAATGGAGGTTCAGAATTGTTTGTTCTTCTTCTTGAGAAAACTTCCCTCTCTTTATATCTGGCCTAAGGTAGTTTGTCCATCGTAACCTGCAACTCTTGCCGCATCTGTTTAAGCCTGAAATTATTTCAAGAAAAAAAAAAACATAACCCAGTTAAGAGAGAGAGAGAGAGAGAGAGAGTTTTATATTGTGTACATGAGAGGATCAGTACCTGCAAGTTTTGGAAGGGCTCTCCAGCTTCCATGGCCATTTTTCTGAATGTAATTCATGAGCTTTTGATCTTCTTCAGGGGTCCAGGGACCTTTCTTGAGGCCACTCTCATCACAACAAGGAGACCTTCCCATTTTCTTTACCTAAGAAGATTTGGTTGCCTCCCTCCAATCCAACCATTGATAACTCACCACTCTATTTATATACACCATCTTCTTGTCGCCTCCAATCACATCGAGGCTGACTGACGTGCTAGTCTCCTATTTGCTAGCAAAACAACTACACCCTTTTTCTCCTTGAAATGACAAATTTACCCTTCTCTGTGCTTCATAACTCACTCGACATTATTTTCGTCTTGACACTCTGTCTTGATATTGTGTTGATTAATCATAAGTGGACCATGGTTTTTTTTTAAATTTATTTTTAATTTTCATTTTTTCGTGGGGGGTATATGGCCCCACTGCAGACATATAGCGACTAAAACAGTGGTGATAGAATTGCCATAAATAAAAAAAAACATTACTCGTCAATGATGAGGATTTTATAATTCGTAGTGTGCTTGATTCACCAAAGCTTGCTTTGATAGTCTTGGGCTACGACAAATTGGAAAATGTCACATGAGCAGGTTATAGCTTGAGCACCATTAATCTTGGAATATATTTTGATCATGTATAGTGCTGCGGCTCTCCCCTTCCTTGAATTATATTTTGAAAAAAGACATATATATATATATATATATATATATATACATCAAGCAAAAAAACAACTTTATATATTTGTATTTAATCTATGAGGAAACATAAAAAAAAAAAAAACGAAAAGAAGCAATGAGCCCACATATCATAATATCCATTTAGTGTATTTATCACTAAGTTCCGACTACTTTCACTAATAATATACAGAGTTTGATCTCTCGCATTTGGTCAGCCTAATATGACTATCCAATTTCTTCCATTTTTGCTTCTTAACAGTCAAATCAGGAACCCTATCTAAGTGTGGGAAATGGAGAAAAGAAAAGGAAAACAATAGAAAAGAAAGGGGTGAGCAAATTTATGAAATTAATGTATTATTATAAGTGGCTGAGTAGCTAGAAGTCAGCAACAGGGAACAGGTGGCACGTCATCGGTGGTTGGAGGAACTCATTCCATGCACGCAACGAAGAAGAAGGCCCTTATTTCGTCATTGATTGCAGTGCATGGAATGGAACTTGTCATAATAATTATAAACTCACGTATAATTAAAAAAGAAGGAATTAAATTAATGGGGGCCCTCTCATTTCTGAAATATTTGGCCAGCTTACGCATGAGCTCAACTCAAATATATACCCACTCTCCTATCCATTTGCCTTCACCACCTCTCTCTCTCTCTCTCTCTCTCTCTCTCACTTTCTCACTTTCTCACCTGAAAACAAGAAAAAACCAAAGCTAATTATTAAAAGGGGTTTAAGTACTACTTTAGTCCCACTTAGATCACGTTGGCCCAGATTAGCTACTAAGTTTTTTGGTGTCTTTAATTCATTTTTATCTTATTTTATTGCTGGGACAATGGATAGCTTGCAAGCTCCAGCCAGGTTGTGCGAATAGATTAAAAAAGAAGTTATACAGAACCATAATTAGGTGAATTATTCTTCATTATTGGGATAGGTTAGGATATAATGTAAAAGAAAGAAACTGAATTGAAAATGTTAAGATGGAAGATAACAAGAAATAAAAGAAATATATAGATATGGGATATATGTTAACTTATGCTATGGTTAAAGTACTCAATCGGTTTAATTAAATGCATTTTCATTTTCATTTTCGAGATGGATAAGGTCAGGAGAGTTTTATTTATTTATTTATTTATTTATGATAAACGATAGAATATTGATGTGAAGAAACTAATACAATATATACAATATAATTTTACCCATTTGAAAAATATTGTCAAACATAGCCTAAGTACTTGTCTACCATAATTAATGGTATCACCCACTGACATAAAGTTTTGGACCAACTAATGAGCCATATGCATGTGGTAACAAAAAGATAATTCCAAAATCGGATAAGAAACTTAATTATGAATGTTTATTTCCTAATTTTGAGATATTAATATGCCTAAACCCTGAAAAAATAAAATATGTCTTAATATGCCTAAGTTAAGGTTCATATATATAATTTTATTAAGACATATTTTATTTTTTCATCACACCATTTTTAACTGTTATTTTAAACTATTCATATTGGAAACCCTAACCTCCTCTTTAAAAAAAAAAAAGGAGCATTTTTACTCACCACTTTAATCCAGGATGTATGCTCACTACCATTCTTAACACTTGACATGTGTTCATAAGTATAATCATGGTTACATAAATCAAAGTAAAAAATTAATCATGGTTATGCCTATGAATACGTGTCAAGTATTAAGAAAAGTTGTGAGCATACACATTTAGTTAAAGTAGTGAGCAATAATATTTTCTAGAAAAAAAAAAAACCTCTCTAGCAGCACATACCTTAAAGGGGAAGGAGGTGATTGTTCCTTCTCCTCCCATCTCCCCTCTTCCTCCCCTCCTCTCTGCTTTGATACACAAATCCTCCTCCCCTCCCAAATTTTTCCCTCTCTTGTTCTATCATCTCCTTCCCACCCCACCTCACCTCCCCTCCCCTCCCTTCTTACCCACCCATCCCCTCACCTTCCCTCTCTTCTCTCTCTTTTTTTGTTGCAAATATAGAGTTCGGGCTTTTGATTTGCTTGGGGACAACGTGGCTGCCTTTGTTGGTTTTACTAGGTCGTTTTGTAGATCTCGAGTTTCCAGCTCTTGATTTAGTTCGTGTGTTTTAGTTTTTGTTTGTAACAAGTGCATCAATCCTTTTTGAGTTTGTTGTGTGTTTGTAGTCTCTTCTTGTAATTTTTTACTTGTGAGAGTTTAAAGATTTTAGTTTGCAGTTGTAGTTCTGTGCGTTGTGGTCTATGCTTGACTTTTGCAATCTTGCAACTTTTTTTTGGGGATTTATTTGGCCCTTTGTGGCTATGTGTGGAGGTACAATTGTGCGCCTGAGGTTGCCGGTGGAGTTCTCTGTATGTGGATTAACCCTTTATAGTTATTGTGGTTCTATATTTGTAATAACATTGTGTGGTTATCTGTATTTATACTGACTTTGTGTTTGAATTAAAAATGCAATCTATCTTCTTTATCTATATAAAAAAAAACCGTGTCCATACTAAATAATATCGAAATAGCTGACTTTTTTTTTTCTTCGTATATAAAGCAAAAGCATTAATTTAAGTTTATCTTTCTCCATCATATATAAGTTCTAATCCTGAAAAAAATTATATCTATAATATATCTTAGTATTTTTGTTATCACAATGAGTCTGACAATTTAACACTAGTTTCTGTTAATTATTCTAGTATTATATGGAAATTGCAGCTCGACACAAAACGCGGGCAAAGCGTGTATTTGATTTTCTTTGTGATAAAAAATAATAAAGGTTTAATCTTTATTGAAAGAAACGGGGAACCTACGTACGGAGCAAGTGATGCAAAAGTAAAGTAGAAATGCAGCCACCCCATGTTCTTTTTAATTTTTCTTGGGTTGGAGGAAACACTGTTTTCTAAAGAGTTTCAGAAGACAATACCGAGTTATTTACATATTAATGTGCATTATTTTTAGCAACCCTAGAGAAACTTCCCTAGTAGCCTCCCTTCTCCTAAACTTTTTTTCATTAAAAAAATAAATAAGTAAGCGCGAATCATATTCTCCCGAACCCACGGCAAGATATATCAGAAAAAGCTTTAAATCACAGTGGATTTTGATGATTGAAATTAATCATAAGGTGATCTTCATGTAAAGCAAAATTAGAAAGAAATAGATTAAAAAATATCTTTGTTGTTTGTTCAAAATACTTACACAGAGAAAGGGACATATGGATGGATGTGACCCCATTTGACCAGTGAGTTTGTTAGCCAAGAAGTTGGTGCGGCAAGCGCCCTAAATTCCACCACTTTGAAACCCTAAAGACATCCTTCTTTAGTTAACCTCCATGAGAATGCGTCAATGGCATTTGTTAATGCCTTGGTCGTCCTCTATCCTTTGTCCTGTTAGGAAAAACAGAGATTTCATTGCACCCAAGAGGGAAAGGAACATGCATGAGAAAGATCAGTACAGGTGAAGACCTAAGTTATTAAAATCGATGAACCTCACGAGGAAGGCACGTCTTCGCATTGGTGTTTCTACATATACGAATTAAGATGTATAAATATCATTAATTACCAATAGATTAAAACCCTTTATACGAACTAATCCGATGCCCGCAACTTTTAATTTCTGGAATTGTTTCAAAATTGATCGGTTCAATCTAATTCAGAGTGTTTGATGAGAGCCTTGTACCAGATGGAAAGGATATTTTCCTTATGAATCTCCCTCAACAGATTAACTTCATGGGTCAGTTATAGCTCAATTGGTTGAGTTTTTCCACCACCACCCATCTACGCAGAGGTTTGAAACCCCCAGCACTCAGTGAATATTTGTGTAAACCTCATTCCCCCAATTACTTATACTATGTAAAAATTCCAGGCATGTACATTATACTATTTCTAAAATACGTACCGTACGCATTTAAGAATGGCACAATAACTAATTTCAGAGGCTTCTCAAGGGCAAAAGAATATTAAACTAAACATGTTTCTTATCAGTTAAGCGATCGAGCTATGTTAAACCTAACTCACAGTAGACATTATATTTATCAAATAATCACGACCACGTACGTAGGTCAAAGCAATAAGGACGACAAGTCCATTAAAATTTTCTGTCTTTCTTCCCCCTTCTCTGACCTCATTTTGCTGTCGGTACAAGTTTCACTCCTAAAAGGGTTTCTCGAAGTTGAATTAATAACCCTATGAACACTAACACCATCTTCACGAAAGCTAGAAACGAAAAAAACGATTTTTTTTCTTTTTTTAAACAGAGAAAATAAAAAGATTGCTTCTTGAATTCAACTAAGGTTCCTTGTCGGGTGGACCATCACATATCATTATAAATCTCACATCAGAAAAGAAACTAATTTGAAACGAGGCAGCTGGTTTGATTACATAAATAATTTAATATAGGTCTAGTGATGTCACCTAAACAGACCAGAGGGAGCAAATGTCCATTAGAAAAGATCATAGCTGTAATGTCAGCTAAACAACTGAATTGCTTGCTCTCTCAAGTTTCTACCCGATACATCTAAACTCGGACTTTCTATGCCCTCTCTCTCTCTCTCTAAGGCCACGTATGGCCATTTCCCATCTGTCTCTCTCTTCATTGCTACTCCATCTCCACAGTTAGGACCACAAAGCAGAAACCAGAAAATAATAAGAAGCATCGATCGCTTCCATTTTAATAATCTACATGCAATTTATAGTCGTTTTAATCGCATGCAAGACATTAATATTATGAATCATTGACGACGGATCGTTTGGTTTTTCGAAAGATCCAGAAAGGAAAGGATTCGACCTACTTGAAATAATTGATGTCTAGGTTTTCCATCAACATTTCCTTTCCCTTTCGCTCACATAGAGTAATATAGTTCGTTTCTAATCGAAGAAAATAGGATTATCAAATAGATATCCAGTACACACATCATGTAATTCATATAGTGACAGTCCGTTTAATTAATATTATGACCAAAGGAAATAATAAGAAAACTGCTCAAGTTAGAATTACTGATGCTTCAAGAATACAACAAAGAGCCATTCGTCAGATTTATTTATGCCATGAACGAAGAACACAGAAAAGATCTCGACTGCAAGATGACTCAAAACTCCGCTGTTAATTTCTGTCATGTATTGGCTATGGAAAACCTAGCTAGAGCTATATTATTAGTGGGGTTTCGAGATCGTCATCTAATTGTATTAGTTGTGGTTGATCTCCTTCCTTGTAATATGAAATCTTTTTTTTTTTTTTCAAAACAAACAAACTGAGATTGGCCACCTGAGCTTGTGGGGTTTCGATCTCTCGTCTTTCAAACATTGACAATGACAGTTAGAATAAGTTTTGTTAAGTGCTTGAATAAACAAATAGAGACTGCACCAGAGAAGCAACCACGATTGGTTCCTAAAAAAGAACAACCTCCATTACGTCTAGTACACGTGAATGCCAATTGAGCCTTCATCGAACAACAACTTCACTCATCTTTTCAACCATTTATACCCCAACAACCCTAATACAAACCACAAAAGTTTATGTGGGGTCTCGAAATCTATGCTAATTTCATCATATCTTTACCGTTTGAATGACAAAATTACGTGTCGAACCCTAGGTTTTTCTTTCTTTCATAATTGTGTTCTTGTGTAACCTTTGAACCCTGTTGGTTTTGACTCAAGCAAGGGCAGTGTGTCATCACCTTTTTTTTTTATAAGATGCCTGCATTACTATAATAAGAGACTCAACATAGAATATGTTTTCTTCCTAACTGATAGTCTCAGACAAGGACCCCAATTCTGCGTTCAAATTTATAAACAATCTCGATCAACCATTGCTGAATTCTTCTTCATCACTCCTCACTTTCATACTTTCAAGGCATCCAGTTTTCTCAACCATTATGCCTAACATTGTGGAATATAATATCTATATATTATATTGTCATGAAGTACTCTACGTATTATATTGTCGCCATGTCAATCAAAAACAAACATTCACACATGATTCCACACACTCAATGGTCTGAACAGACGATGTGCATGTGTACTGTAGGATAATTTTATCTGACTTGATATATACCATATATAAATATTTGGTCAATCATGATCATTGACCATTAACTAGGTGAAATTACGTATGGATGTACGAATTAGATTATTAGTTTAATAACATATAACATGTCAAACTATCAACAATAAATCATTTCCATGCACATATATCTATATCAGCATAGCCTAGTCACATGATCTCCTTATTCCAATCGAGGGTAATGAATGAAACCTTTTTCATCTCACATATTCTTGGATTAAAAGTCGGCGACTCACACAAATATATACATGTGCTTTTGGTGAGCATGAAATTCATGTTCATCAACTATTTGATCAAACCCAACAACGTTCATTGAAAAATAAAAGTCTACAGAGACGATATGGGAACATGAATCCAAGATATACAGGTAAAGATGTATGAGAGTTTTGAAGGAAGTTGAGGTTCCACCCCAAAACCAATAGGCAATAGGAGGAGTAGCCCAACACCTTATAAGACCTTGCAAGATTTTCAAACTTTCCAAACATTCTCACAATAAGTTTAACCTTGCACCTTTGAACTCTTGATGACCCTCTAACTCTTCTTCTTTTTTAAGGGTTAGGTTATGAATTGAATTCATGTTATCTATCTATCGAAAATCCAACGAACGTAAAGATAATGACACAGATAATATATGATCATCTGGGGTGGAGGAGGCGCAAGAACTATAATGATGATGTTATTTATCTATTACCTATATACTACTACTAGTACTACATGGTTTGAGTTTCTTAGGGCTTCTTCAAAGAGTATAATAAGAATTAGGATTTACACTGCATGGAGCTGCATGCAAGAAACCCTAAAAATGACACAGAATCGCTGCTGGAAAGGAAATCAACATTGAAAAATATGTACGAATAGTATCTTTTAGCTCAAAACATATACATGGACTGCAATCAATGCTACGACTGCTAATCTTTGGCGGGAAAAGGAAAAACTCAATTCTAAATTGAGGAGTTTTAATTTCTTTTTCTTTTTTTGTTTTTGTTAATTTCAGTTCTTTGTAAAGTATAAATTGCTAGTGTTGTACTTTAGAAAAGTCAACCCTTTTTTTTAATTATAAAAGTATTGGACAAGACCAACACACATGCACGTCGCATATAGAACCCTTAACTTGTCGCCCCTCCCAAACTTGCATATCAACTTGTATATGAGCACAGTTGAACCCTAAACCATGAAACCGATGCTTGTGTTAGGTACTAGCTGCAAGGTGCGTTAATGTTGCGTAACTTACATACATAGAGGCTCTAGGGGTGAGCATGGCTCAGTTTGGTTCTCTTCAAACCGAAAACCAAATCGTGAAAAATAACTGGTCCACTTCAGTTTGATTTTGCACAAAAATTGCCATTTGATCTGAACCTGTCCAAGAACGGTTCAGTTCATGGGCTCACGACCATTTGAATTTTTTTTTTTTTTAAATTTTAAATTTTTGTGTTTTCCGAGCATAAAAACAAAAACACAAGAGACGGTATATTCAACAATGAAATCCATCAAGCACACACCCTAGTTTAAGAAACGATATATACGAGCATTTTCAAAACCGATTCTATACAATTACTATAGAATCACGCAAACACACCCAATGTCAGTTGGTTAAGAGCATTTACCCATGCACCTGTGGACCTACCATCCTAGATTCGATTTCCCCCTTCCCCAAATATCTCTTTGTATTATTAAAAAAATAAAAAAATAATTGTACAAGTTATAACCATTTGGTATTTGCACAGCTTGAAATCAACAACGGTGAATCCGAAAACAAATTATTCATGGGTGTCATAAATAGAGACACTAAACATACTTTAGAGCCCTAATTGCAACGCAACCTATGAGTTGGATCGGGCATAGAGGCCCAATAGCAGACTTGTCCTATTCCTATTGGAGAGCACAGCCCAGGAACACTAAATACAACAAATGGACAAACGCTTTTACGAAAAAACAAAACCCTTTTACAAACAAACAAGAAAGCCTTAAGAATCCACTTGACCAACATGGACAAACGCTAGAAGTTCCAGTGTTTCAGTGATTTCTCAAAATCAGAGAAAAAGTAAAAGTAAAAACCCTTTTCTCTCTTCTTTTAAGGTGTTTGTCAGTTGTCAAAAACCTTAATTTAAAGGCAGCACCAAAAGAACATGTACTTCAAAAGAAGAAATGGACATATAAGAACTATGCTTCAAAAGAAAAATTCCACAATAGGATATGTCAGAAACACAAATCCAATTTCATTTACACAAAATGTGGAAGGATAGGATGTAGAATTTGCTAAGAATTCATGCAGATATAAGCTTATCATCTAAGTACCCTGGGATGCATACAACTAACTCGATCCTCTCATCAAAAATGGTGATCTCCAAGGAAATGTGGAGTGCAAAGGTAAACAAGAAAATAGCTTTGGCAAGAAACCTCTATATTCTAAGCTCTTCAGTTTCTTAGCATCAGGATCAAGATGATATATACATGCATCTAACAATCAGGCTTCAAAATATAAATGGATGTAGACATACCTTAAGCATTTCATTAATCCAGGGAAGTGAAACGTCTCGATCTTTTCACACTCCGTACGAAAAACAAGCATGGAGCTAGGCAATGACCATCGAAGCATATTGTATCAGAAGATGATGTAACAAGTCTAAAAACAAGACTGTAGGAGAGAGAGGGAGGGAGGGAGGGAGAGAAAGAGAGAGATCACCATCAAGACATCAACTAGCTCTCCTATAAATATACACATCTCAGTTGATTGGTTAAAAGATTAAGACAACTTAGTCAATGATTGAAAAGCTTTCTGCATGGAAAGCTTTAAGTCAC
The DNA here is from genome assembly GCF_902201215.1 of Prunus dulcis. Taxonomy (NCBI): domain Eukaryota; kingdom Viridiplantae; phylum Streptophyta; class Magnoliopsida; order Rosales; family Rosaceae; genus Prunus; species Prunus dulcis. Next base: position 18,355,048 of record NC_047655.1, on the reverse strand, counting down.
ATGATATATATAGGGAGTAGGAATAGATTACCATCATATAGATCTGCCCCATGAATATATATACCAGATGATTGGCTATGATATAAAGAATCTAGTCAAAGCTCTAAATTTTCTGTGCAAAGCTGATAATCACATGGTTGGAGTGGGTAAGATTGAAAAGAAGTACCAGACCAAAAAAACAAAAATAAAAAAAGAAGAAGTCATTATTAACAGATAAGGTATGAAGGTATCCCCATATGCTTTGCCTTGTCATCTCTTTCTTGTATACTATATATGACATAAGTCTATAATTACAAACGGCAATTCATATTATGAGGACCCACGTGTGTAAACATAGACCTCACAATATATGGTGCTTACTTTGCTACCAAAACTAAGTTAGACCATGTCTTGGAAATTAAAATGCACATGTTAAGTACTCGTAACTTCTGCTAAGAGACAAACTAGGCATAAGCTGGAAAGCTTTGCAGAGTTCCAGATTATGACTTTGTTATGTGGAAATGGCAGAGAAAGTTAATGCTGCCAACCCCAGCTTTGACAGTTCTGAGAGAGGAATCATTAAACAATTAATCAAATCCAGATTTCACTTTTCTGGCTCTATATAATATCCAAGACGGTGATCAATCCTTCAAAAGCAAAAAAGGAATCTTTGACTTGTTCTTTAACAAATCCATGTTTGGTCAAAATTCCAGCAAAAAAAACTACTATTCGTTTTCCACACAATCAATTCTTAATTAGAATGATAGGGCTGAACCTAGCAATATTCCAAACGGTATACAAGACCAAGAATGAAGTCAAAGAAAGCGTCAATGTCCGTTGTCATGCTATCAACAGCCTAGCTGCTAGCCAGGACCAAACACAGAGAGAGAGAGGAGGGGTAAAATGGTCATCCTTAAATTTCTACATTTTTAAAAATTGGCAGATAGATTTCAAACTATGGAGTCGTCCCTGTCAAATCCAAAACAAATTTGGAGGCCGTGTTTTCCATCTCATTCAAAAGAGAACATGATATATAAGCATTAAGAGTCATGCTTGAAGCATTAGACACCAAGGCAGACAGCTAGCTGTCACATATGAATAGAAGCTCATTACCTACTAAGCAAACACGATTCATGTTTGGATTATATGATTTAAAAAGTCAACAAAATAGGTTTACATTCAACAACAAAGTGGACTTTGTATTTGATTCCAAGATAAGGTGTAACCAAAGACACATTTAGATAAGAGGATATATTACTACAAATACAGTAACCTCCTCTTTGAGATTTTGTGTAATAACACATGCATCCCCTTAGACGAACACTTACCTCCTTGATCTAAATCGTTGTGAACATTACAAACTTACTCCAATGCAAGGTTTCTCTCCATTGTTTTTGAAATTATTATTGTCATTATTACATGCCGCATTGGAGAAGTATATTCTGTTTGTTCTTTAAAATATCTCAGGAATGCCACTGCAATTTACTCAAAAATATCCAATCCTAAGTTTCACCTTGAAATTCGTAAGAGAAGCTAGTTATAGAAATTAAAAGGAAAAGTAAATTTGAATAACCAGTTCTCACATGCTGAGTGACTGACAATTTTATGCAGTCAAAATAAACCACATTCTTTCAGCACTGCTTATGCAGTCCTAATACAATCAGAGTTTGCACTGTACAACAGAATCATGAAGCATCCAATCCAATGAGCATAGATGCATTTCCTAGAAGTTTAGCAACTAGAAAATTTCTGCATATGAGTCATGATTTCATTAAGTCCATTGGGACTTTTCTGTAATTCCTATACAAGAAGCTAAGATTGCTAGTCTTCCATTATTGTCTCGAACATGGGACAGATCTGATGTTTATTAAGTGGAAGAGTATAAACATAAATCCCAAGAATTTAAGCAACCAAATCGAGCATCAAAAGAATAACCATGCATTCAGTATATACTGTGCATAAGCGTTCATACTGTCATTACTAAATTGCCATCGCACAGCAAGAAACTTCCTATTTGCAAAGAGAGGCACTAGTTACTGAAACAACCAGAGTAAATAAGAAGAGCCATCTACAGAAGGGAAGTTAATTGACTCCAACAGGAAGTCATCTCACAAATATGCCCACTAACTTCAAGTCACCATCCTACCTTTTAGGTTGCTATCCACCAGCACCAGAGGAAGTTCCCATAGGAAGGATTGTTGCAGGGGAAGGGAAATATCAAAAACCATTAAAAGCTCAACTGATAACAATTAAATTTTTTTCCTAAAAGATAACCTTACAGACAAAAGGCTTAACCATCAACAATCATAACATAGGTACTTCACTATCATACCATAAGTATTTCACTTTCCACTGATATCCACATTTATTCTGCTTGATGAAAATGAACTGGAGGTGGTTAATCAATCGGGAATTTATAAAAATTCAAAATAAAAGAAAAAGTCTACTTATTAAGCAGGAACATATCTGAAAATTATCATACTTAAAGGAAAGAAATTAAAGTTTTTGTAAACTTACAACAATTATATCAGAAAGAGAAGTGAAATGTACAACAAGCTCAATTTATTCTATGATAATTAATTCTTAAAAGGAACAGAACGTTAACAACTTTAATCAGTACCGATCTAGTAACATGATTCCCTTTCCACTGGATCTCCTTGTAAAATGTTTATCTCAAATAAGGGCAAATACAAAAGTCTGTTAAAATTCATAACGGACAAAAAATGGGTGTTCTATCAGGAAATGACTAACATTCAATGAGAAAGAAACTAACTTTAATTTACTTTAAAAAAAAAATAGTAAAATAACAAAGAAAAACAGTAACATGTGCATTAGAGAAGAGCGAAATTATATTCTCTAAATTATGTTACAAAAGAATCAAATCTGCAAAAATTCTTTTTCATAAAATTAGCACCAGTTTAGTGAGAACAAAATACATAGAGAGAGATGCAAAAAACCAAAGAAAGGTGAGGAAATCTAAAGGGGCTGCTACTATTCATGCTTCCCCTGTGAACTCTCCAATATTGATGTCTTTTACAATCCCCACTTGTGCACGACAGTGTGTTCCCCAATCTAATTCAGTTTACTCAAAATAACATGTAAATATACACATGTATCCTCAACCAGTTCAAGGAAAACTTGTCTGTAACATGATGCAAAATGCTACACGGATCACTGACATGAGTCGCACAACAGTTAATATAAGCCTTTTCAAACTCAATATTGGCTTCTGATTTCCTTCCCCATTGCTTTACATCTATTTGTTATTTTGGACTACTGATCAACCACCAGGATTCAAACTACACCTCACCTAAGTAATCAGCTTAGTGTGTCAAAAAAGAAAACTTTATAATTTTATGCTTCGTGTTTACATGTCTAAACATCAATCAATGAACAACCTACACAACAGAAAATCCAGATTCCAGGGCATCAAACTCACAGCCAAGGCAATTTTTTTACAAAAGAAGGTCCCATATCTCCAGAACAGAGCAAAAAAATAATGTATTTCAAACATACATTTCAAATCAGCAATGAGATTGGCCTTTGTGTCTTTTCCTCACTACCCCATCCAGCATCAATCTCATCCACCAAGTTCCCACAATTTCACATTGCAACATCATAATCATCTTGGCAGCTAAATTCGGAATGACGAAAAATATAAAAATAAATAAGCAAAACACTTCAAAAAACAGGACACTAATCAGCAATCAGAGAAAGGTCAATCACATCCAATCCACTCAAGATTTTCATAATCCATATCTAAATACCAAATACAACAAAAGAATGTTACCTTTTACTCCAAGCACACACACTAGTAACAAACAAAATGGGTAACAGCCTAACTCTCCTCGGAATTTGAAATATCAACTAGACCAACTCTCTCATCCTCCGGCAAAATTGACCAATTTGGCGACTGAACCGCCCGCAACCAGAGGAAATCATCCACATTGCTCCAATTCTTCGTCTCCCCATCAAGACTGGCCTCCCTAAGCTCGTCCTCAATCCCTTGATAGCTCAAACAGTATGGCGCAAACCTCACGCCGCAACTGTCCTCAATTATAGGCCGGCTCCTCACCCTCAGATAAAAATCACTCCTTTTTGCATTGTGAATCCGAATTTGATGCGACGCCATTATAAAAACACATCTTTCAACCCCATCAATTAGAACCGAACCCGTTACAGGGCCTGTATAAACCGTACAGTTCCTTAATCTATGAACAAAAAGCGCTCTCACAGAACCTGTTAGCCTCACCTCACAGGAATCAAGGTCCGCAATCGTAAATTCTCCCAATTCCGATCCCTTAAATTTATGCACCAAAATCTCGCCTTTCTTGTTCCAAAAACCCGGGGACTCCGGAACCCTGAAACCCGGTTTCTCAGGTTTCTTCTCTTCCTCCTGCTCTTTGGATTCGAAGATTGGGTCTTTTCTGGTGGGTTTGTTCTTGAAAGCGAATTTCTTCTTGGGTAATAACTCGGAGCTCAAAATCTCGAGACTTTGCCTCAAATCTGATATCGTTTTGAGCGAGGACCGAACTTCGTACGAGGGTAAAAAATACGCGTTCTCGGCAACAAGCTTCTCGAGATCGGAAATGGAGGAGGAGATTTGGTCGAGATGGGGTTTGACTTGAGTCGACTCGGAGAGTCCGAATCGACATTGAGCGAGTTGAGACTCGATGGAGCTCTTGGAGTTGGAAAAACGGGAAAGGAAGGTTGATGTGGACTCAAAGGAAGGAGAAGAGGACGAGTCGGACTCCGCGGATCGGCGGGTGAGTGAGCTGCCTAAGCGAGTTTGGTGACGGTTGGTGAGACGGTCGAGCATTGATTGGTGCTTCTTTTGGAGGGTTGGGTCCACATCTAGGGGATTAGGGCTAGACGAGAGAGCTGCTTCTTCTTCATTTTCCATCGATGGCAGCGATGGGTCTGATTGAGAAAGCTTAAATTTGCAGAATGAGAGAAAAAGAGGGACTTGGCGATTTCGCGATTCGGCGATTTGGGTTTTGCCCTTTTATACCTTTTCCTTTGGCTCCTTTTTTTTTTCCTTCCCTTTTTTAATATATATTTTCTTTAACAAATGTGGATTAAGCTAGCGTGGTCAGGTCAGTGAAGTCCCGCACCCAAAATCGAATTCCCCATTGTTTACATATGAGGGGAAAAATAAAAAATAAAAAATCTTATTTTATAATTTTACACCATTGTTTTCTGGAGAGTTGCGGTATATGAAGTTTTCTTGTAACCCTGAAAGATCATAGTGACTTTTAATTTCCACAACTATCGACCTTGGGACCAAATTGCTTCCTAAAAAATTTGTGGTTGAGAACGAAAAATCATAACACTATGGTCCGAACCTCTAATAGGAAGTTACTCCAAATAAACAAGAAAGAAATATGGAACAGTAGCAGTAGATGAACAAGAATTACCTCCAAAAAAGTATTTCTGAAAGCGTTTAGCAGAAAATCTTAAAAGTGGTTCCGGTTCGTGAAGAAGAAGTCGAGAAAAGAAGGCATCAAGTGGGACTTTTAAGAGAGACAAAAGTACAACACCACCCTACCCGCAACAGATCCATACTTCACAATGCCATTCACCATTTTAGGGATTAAAGAAGACATCAAATGGACTTTAGAAGAAAAAAATATCACATTATCCTACCTACAACAGATCATTATAAACAAATTGTCTGAAGGAGCACTTGAGCAATGATTTAAACAGAAAAAATTCCAGATTTCTAATTTTCATGGGTGGACTACATGGTATTTGCCGGATACATATGGATCATGCAGCCTTCTCAGCTGCTTCTGCAGCTGCTTCTTCCTCTTGCAACTTAATCAATGACGGAGGTGGTCTGACAACAATGCTCCTCTTCCATTGTCGATCGAACTTCCTTGACAACCTCTTACCGATTCCCTCCTCAATCTCTCTTTCTCGTTTAACAGTAAGCAAGCGAGCAATCTACAAATCAAAGCCAATTTCACATAAGTACAATCCCAAGCTGATCCGAAACATTAACAAGGGTAGCCTCCCTAACAACCTCAAAAACTCAACATTTGCACAAAGAGATAGCAAACAAATAACGGAATTATAATAAACTAGCAATCTGTACTCAGATGGCATCAATGAATTGAAAATGCTGTGAAGACATCAAAACTCAAGCCCATTAGAAGTTGCAACTACAAGAAATAGAATCTAAGTTTTTTTTTTTTTCCTAAACAAAGGGCATGCTTAGTAGTTGTAGTCTTCTACACATTTTGCAGGGTGAACACTACAAGATGAAACCAAAACAAGAAACAAAGAGAAATAACAAAGAACCAGCAACACAATGATCTTAGCCACAAGTATTTCCAACAATCTAAACATCATAAAGTTTATTTATACTATCAAATTCATAAGCTCCTTCAGATTTCTACCACAACGCATACCGATTCAATAAGCACTTTACAGTGAATTGGAATCTGGAAATCCAATGTTATCTAAGCCAATCTTAATCACTACGCCCTGACAATGAAAAATAATCAGAAAATTCCCATTTCCTTCCCCATCATTTTCTCTCCTAAAGCACTTTTTTTTGTCTTCTGATAAGCTAAGGAAAATAGAACCCACATTTCATAACTGCGTTCAATCTATGAAAATTCATTCTTTGAAGAAGAAATTTTTTACCCTTTTGCGCATTCGACGGAACTCGCTGGATGTGAACTCGTTGCGAGCCGATTTCTGGAGGCGAAGCATGAAGAGCTCACCTTTGAGCTCAACCACCTCCTCGTTGATTTCTTCGGTGGTTTTGGTTCTGATTTCCTTCATCTCTTCTTCTCTCTTGGCCATCATCACCACCGAAGACGACGAGCAAGGCCTCCGAAACCACGCCGTTGGGAGACGAACGACAGTGTTCGGGCAAGCGCGTTGGAATCGCAGGCCATTGAAAGAGGACTTGGGGATTGGCGAGAGCAGCTTTGCCGGGAATGTAACCGTTGAAGGTGGAGCTATGGAGATTGCGCCCAACATCGTTTTTCAGCTTCTCTCTGTCTATCCAGTTCAGTGCTTTTGGCTTTGGGATGTAGATAAGGCCTGATGAATTTTATTTTTTATTTTTTATTTTTTTGGGTGCTGCTTTGATTTGAAAGCAAAAAATTCATAAGTAAATTCAACCAAAATACTTTGTCAATGAAATTCCCAATTTAACCTTATAATATTTTTATTTTTAAATTCATCAAACCCACTGGCCTAGGTATGGATTGGTTCGGTCCCAGCGAGAGTCCAACTCGTTAATTAACCAATAATTTTTCGTTAAGAAAACTTTGGGCACCTAAAATAATTTGATGGGAAATCAATCCTTATGTTTTTTTCTTATATTTAATTTGGGCAGTAATTGAACATGTTTGTTTAGTTTTTTAATTATACCCTTAAATTTAAAATCTGCAATAAATAATAAAAGAAAGCCAATAGTCTTGTTATTGGATAAAATTACGAAAAACCTTTCCGCAAACTTGAACTTACAAACATTTCTTGAGAATTACAAACATTTTTTGAGAATTAAAAGGGATGATGTATCCTTACACCGAGGTCCCAGGTTTGATTATTCTCTCTCACATTCTCAATATCGCTTGTATTAAAAAAGAAAAAAAACAAAGTAAACAAAAAGAGAGGGAGTAGTCATTCAAGTGCTTGGGCTACTAAGGGGTAAGTAGATGATATGAAAGCCCAACTGGGGCGGATTACTAATTTTATTTATTTTTGTTTCAGGCCGAATTGGTATTGAAAGGCAGCTTGGCAGAGCACGTGAACGTGATGAGGTGATGTGGAGTCAATATTTGCTTAATTTATCCAATTCTATTTTTATGTTTTTTCATGAATATTAAAATCAGTTTAATTTTACCTCCATTTATTTATCGATTTATTAATTTCGGTAATTTTCTCATTTCCTTTCGTTCCCCTTCCTCCTCTCTCTCTCTCGAAAATAAACTCAACCTTCATTCTTTCCAAGCTCAACTTCCGAACGAAACCCTAACAATTCAGACGCACAGAGATAGAGCAAACCAGTTGAGCAAGCGACCTAGTTGTATATGGCATGCGAGTCGTTGAGTTGAATCGGGGAAAGAGGATCTGAGTGGTCGGCGATAATTGATATTGGGTATTGACTTGGTCTGATGGGTGCTGCGGGCTCCAAACTCGAGAAGGCTCTGGGCGACCAGTTCCCCGAAGGCGAGCGATATTTCGGCCTCGAGAATTTCGGGAACACTTGCTATTGTAACAGCGTTTTGCAGGTTTCGTCCTCATCCGTCAAATTGTGTCATTTCATTAGCAAACTTTTCAAATTAGGGTTTTTTATTTTATCGGTATGTATAATTCTGTGGTACAATGAGAATGACATGAAGTGTTTGCAAATTATGAGCTGTGATTGTTTCTAATTCAGTAATGGTGAAAGTTAACTTAATCGGATTGGATATCGTAGTTCAGTGGCTGATTTTTGTGGTTGTTCATGATCGTTTAGATGACTGCTTAGCTAGTTTAGCAAGTGCTTGGTTTGTGGTTGATGTTTTTCTCGCGTTCTTTAATAACATTAACAGTCAGCATCCCAAGGTTTTCGCTGACGTCAAAAAGTATGACCATTTTCTGCTTTGCTGTTCAGCTTTCCAGTGGCGGTGCAAAGTGTATTTCTGTGTTTCAGATGTACTTTTTGAAATGTTAGCGCATCGTGCAATGACATGTTGCTATTTTCTTTGTCTAAATGGATGAGCGCTGGGTGAAATCCCTCTTAGGCGCTCTTGTCTTCTCAATTTACTACAATTGATATTCTTTGGATTAAGATGGTTTCCTTAATTATTATATTTACTCTGTAAATTGAGACTCATGTATGAAGAGAAGAAGGTGTTTGTCAAACACAATTATGAGTGACTAGGCTAGGTACTTGGGCTGCATTTTAACTTAATATTGTAACTTAAATTCAGTGTTCAGTTTAACCTTGGATGCTTCGGGAGGGAGTTCACATGGTCTTTCAACATATCTAATGTGTAATTGGGTTTTTGTTAGACCCTCAGTATGTTTACCACTTCTATCTTTGTTCCATGCATTCTTCAAGTATTAGCGCCAATATTTTTCAACTAAATATGTGTATTTTACTATTGGGTAAAACCATTACTTAAAATATAAATCAATGTCTTATCCTGTTTAGGTTGTTGGAATTCAATTTTCTAAAGTTATCGTCAATGCCTTATCCTTTTTATTTCTTCATGCAGGCACTTTATTTTTGTGTTCCATTTCGCGAACAATTGCTCGAATATTATTCCAGCAACAAAAGTACTGGGGATGCAGAAGAAAATCTCTTGACATGCTTAGCGGACTTGTTTACACAGGTAACAACTATACTAGATATATATGGTACCTGTACATTAATTTGATCATCTCAGGTGGGACTAGCAATATATTTTATTTTACCTCATATACAAGAATTGAAATGTAAGCAAGCCCAGTATATATGACTCTTGAGAATTGTGAAAAACAAATTTCGAAATATGTGATGCTAGTTTCCCAAATGTTTAGTTTTTTGTGCTGTGATCAATAGTTTATTATTTCTTTGTTGTAGATAAGTTCCCAGAAGAAGAAAACAGGTGTCATTGCTCCAAAGCGTTTCGTTCAGAGATTGAAGAAACAAAATGAGCTTTTCCGTAGCTATATGCACCAGGTATGTCTTTCCTTCTAACCACCAAAATGTGCTTTTTCCTTTGTTATGAAATTTTTCTAGAAATTTATGTCTGAACATTAAAAGATTTATTTGAATAATTGTAAAACAATATTATTAAGGATTTTAATTAGAAAAAGTATCACCATCATCTGTTGAAAGCTTGAGCACAAGCCTTATGGGATGAGTAATGCTAGTGTATCCATGGTGAGGTCTACAATTTGGCAGTTAAACTGGGATTGTGTGTATTTGAAGTGGCTGTGTATGATTGAATCATGATGACAATTTTATGACGTGGTTGTGTATAATTGAACTGTTATGGCAATTAAATGAAGTGATTGTAAATCGTTATATATAGCTGGACCTCTTTCTATACCCTGAGCTACGATTTGAGAAATAGCTAAAAACTCACAATTTTGAAGTCTCATAATTGTTGGCGTTTGTGCAGGACAGTTGTAATGTTGTTGCACATTTGTGAATGTTATACACAAGACCAGATTTTGAATTTGGAGATTTTACGGAAGTTCCATTATTTTGTATAATGGTTGTGAATGTAGTTGCAGATGGCCTTTGCTGATACACAAATTTATATATGTGATGTAATGATGATACTCTATCCCTCTTGGTATATCGGTGCATGTCTCCTTGTTGCATTGTTGTCAAATCTTTCTGTCGAATATTTGAAGAGCATGTTACTTACTTTTTTCCTTGCTTGTTGATCAAATATCTTTCATTTCTCATTACACACAAATATAATGTTGCATATTAATAAATGTTTCTATCAATTTTATTCTGGTTTTGTAGGATGCTCATGAGTTCTTAAATTTTTTGCTTAATGAACTTGTTGACATACTGGAGAAAGAAGCCCAAGCAGCAAAAAGTGATCAAGAAACTTCTTCACCTCCTGAAAAGATGGTAAATGGTCCAAAGAATGCTCAGGCCAATGGTTCTCATAAAGATCCCTTAGTTACCTGGGTGCACAAAAATTTTCAGGTGATTTTGCTCTGCCAAATCATTTAATCATAGCAGTTTCCATGTGGTAACTTTTATGTACGTGTGATAATCCCAATTATATGCCTTTCTATTGCATGCAGTTTTTGTACTTTTGATAATTTTGTGGTTGTATTTTTGAATTGATTCCTCAGTTATACAAGATATTTTTTGGCTGAGATTAGTGGTAGTCTTTGAATTCATCAACTTCTCCTTTTATAAATATAACAATAAGAGAAGGCAAAACCCCCAATGTTGTGGCCATTATTGACTGATTCTTAACTCGTTACCGCATTTTACATTGTCATACAGTATCACAAACATAACTCTCTTTGGTTTTATTATTAAGAATCTCATAATTTTCAATTGCTGTTTGAGTCAGGGAATACTCACCAATGAAACGAGGTGCTTACGGTGTGAGACAGTGACTGCAAGAGATGAAACATTTTTTGACTTAAGCCTGGATATTGAACAGAACAGTTCAATTACAAGCTGTTTGAAAAACTTCAGTTCGACAGAGACATTGAATGCTGAGGACAAATTCTTTTGCGACAAGTGCTGCAGGTAGTTGTCTGTCATTTACTTGCCTTTGTTAATATATGATTTTCTGTTTTCTGTTTTCACCTATAAACTGTGGATACCATCACCTGATACCATCAATGCTTATCCGGGTTCTAGCTTTACTAACATAAAGCTCTATGCATCTAATATATTGTCCCAAGAGTATTTTTGAAGTTCTGGGAGTTCAACCATAGAGAAAACAGAAATGAGCAGCACATGGCTTTAGGCTGTTGGTGCTGCTGCAATCAGTCTTTAGTACCCTTCTGCTTAAAGATTGACTTAATTGAGCAAAGTACGAAATTTTATTATGCAAAAGAGGAATTGAGATCTATCCTCCATTCCCAAAAGAGTAAATGCTAAGCAATTTGCTTGGCATTTGTTAACTCCTCAAATGATAGGAGCTGGTTGCCAGGTGTGTGTAATGGGTATATGATAATATTTATGAAGAAAGCATTGATTCAATTTTTTATTTATTTAGTAAGAATTCCCTTTTTCCAGCCTGAAAGCTGACAAGGTAAGCTCTTTATTTTATGCAGCTTGCAAGAAGCGCAGAAGAGAATGAAGATAAAAAAGCCACCTCACATCCTGGTCATCCATTTGAAGCGATTTAAGTACATTGAGCAGCTTGGCCGTTACAAGAAGCTATCTTATCGGGTTGTATTCCCGCTTGAGCTGAAACTGAGTAACACGGTTGAAGATGCAGAATCCGAGTATTCTCTGTTTGCCGTTGTTGTCCATGTTGGAAGTGGGCCAAACCACGGACACTATGTTAGCCTTGTGAAAAGCCATAACCACTGGTTATTTTTTGATGACGAAAACGTGGAGATGATTGATGAGTCTGCTGTGCAAACTTTCTTTGGATCAGCGCAGGAGTATTCAAGTAATACAGATCATGGATACATCTTGTTCTATGAGAGCCTCGGCACCAGTAACAAGAGTTAAGAAGACGGCTTTGGATTTAAGATGGTTGGGTATTTCTAATCATTTGGACTTTTGCATTTCTTCTGTTTTGTGTTTACTATTTTCCCTTTTTTCTTTTTTTCTTTTTCCCCCTTTTTCAACCTGTGGGAAGAGCTGTCAAATATCAATGAGATGATGTGGGTTGTGAAAAAAAAAAAAAAAAGTATACTTAGGTGGTTCGCATGTACAGCGGATGGTCGAAGCACACCATCCTTTTTTCTTTCTTTTTCCTTTTTTCTTTTTATAACTTTTTTCACAATAAGGAAAAGGGTAGTGTATATGGTGAGAAATTTCAGACAGTATTCTTCACGGTTGAGAACATTAAACACTAGAAATGCCATGCAATTGGAATTGCTCATCACTATTTTTTCTCCTTGTGAACCTGGTCTTTATGAGGCTTAGGTTTTGCAGGTGTTCAGGGGTCGTATTTGAAGTAAAAACTTAGTACTTGATTGATGTAATATTCAAATTATCTAAAGTACCTTCTCGTGCAACATGGTTCAAAATAAGCCAATAATTTTGAAGTTGTTGTAAATGGTTTTGGTGGAGCCCACACGTTTTGGTGGAGCCCACATGTTTTGCCTACAAAAGGGTTCATCCCTCTTGATTGTAAATTAATCTGTTTTTGACAGAGAGTTTTCTCTCTCTCTCTCTCTTTTCATCGTATTGCAATGAGAAATGAATCAATTCCGATCTGAGAATTTCCTCTGCTTTCTCCATTTCTTTTCTCTTTCCAATTTCCTTTAGTTTTATAACACGTTATCAGCACGAATTCGCTTTAACAATACCAGCTGAATTCTCTGATAAGCCCCAAGTCCGGTGACCGAAGCTTGGGCAATTCGTCGAACACCTTACCCGCAAATCCGAAAAACCCTCTGAATTTCCACAGCATGCTATCTGCTTCTTCAAGGCGTTTGCGATGCTACATAGCAGCAGCATCAGACCTATGCGCTAGCAATTTCGGCCCCAACTCGGCTCCAAATCGGTACCCGATTCACAAGCCCAACGAAAGGAACGATTTTTCCCTTGTGTCCCAACTTGTTCAAGTTGCAGTCGCGTCTCGTCGTCAACCCTTGAACTCGACTTGTTTTCTCACTGTCGCCAAGGCTTTTGCAAAGTCAGATGATTGTGGGGAGTTGCTCAGACTAACAAAGCAAGTCATGAAGATGACCTCTCCCAATATGACCATCATTAACAGGGTTTTCTTTGCCTTTGGTGAATGTGGAGAGATCGATAAAGCGCTTCTGATCTTTGCCCAGATGAAAGCTTTGAATTTTGTACCAGATTTGTACAGAGGTCTCAGAAGTCTGCCTTAGCAGCTGCTGTCCCGCCCCCTTGTTTAAGTTGTCGGCGCATCACGATGCCATCTCCAAGTCCAGAAGTATTTATGCAGCTTGCCGCCGTGACTTTGCGGCCATGATTTCATCATCCATCTTGTGGTTCGGATCCACCCAGATCGTCATGTAGGGCTTGCTTTACAATCTCTTCCTCGGATGGTGGGCTTGCTTCATCTGTACAAATGGAGCTCAACATGCAGGGCTGCTCAATCTCTTCCTCGGCTGCTTCCCAGCTGTTCATGCAGTAGCGGCACGGTGGACTGAGATAACCATGGGGTCGGCGGGGGAGTACCAGCCGCTGCTGCTCGGACTTGACTCACACTCCCAGATACCTGGCTTGTCGTCTGCTGTTATCGAAGAGTTTCTGGAGCACCGGCCTGTGGCAGTACGATGGTGGCCTAGACTGGTGGCATGGGAGTCTAGGCTGCTCTGGTTTTTATCTGGTTCTTCTATCATTGTCTCCATATTTAATTACATGCTCAGCTTTGTCACCCTCATGTTTTGTGGCCATTTGAGTACCTTGGAGCTGGCTGGAGCCTCTATTGCTAGTATGGCTGCAGAAAATAATCTAGAGGAGGTGTTCAGTTACTTGCTCCAGTTCTGTAATATAGAGATTGCAAAGATCAGGTCCAAGCATGATATGAACGCTTTTCATGTTACCACCAAGCGTGGCTACTTAGGCATGGGAGGGACGATCTTGACGGTCAAGGCCTTCTCGAGGAACTTCCACGTGATGGGCACGTGGCCGAGTTGAGGCTGTTGCTGAGCTGAACAGCCCAGAGGAACGGGACCTGCTGTGCCTGCAAGGAAATCCGATACCACAGACTGCCATGGCAGCATGACCCTCCCTTCTCTTTCATGTTTCTTCCGCAAGGGGACAAGGAATATGAACTTTGCTATGAGTAATAGCAGTCTGTTATTGTTCCCACTATCCCAAAAAGAGAAGATGCAAACAAAATAATTCAGGTCAATAAATAAAGCAATGAAGACTTTAGACTCCAAAACAAATAGAAGGGGTCACAATATGGGCCACTGCCATCAATCTCTTCTGTGGAATTATTTTCTTTGGGACAAAGAGATTAGCATGCAGGTCTATAATGCAGGTATATAATTATATTATTTTAATATTATATAATTATTAAAGGTGTGCAGGGATACAACAAAGCCGATCGGCCAATATCATCTGTGATATCATGTCATTGTCGAAAGACAATCACTTGTCTCTGCTTTTTTTTACGTCATGGATGGGCATGAATCTTCAGGCAGGTGGATCATGGATGGATATCAATTATTGATGCTCTAAGTGTATGTAAGGCAATATTTATTTAAAGAGTGGTGCGGGTTTATCGTCCACGCCTTTGCTTTTATTTAAATGTATGGAGCAGCATTAGTGCCCATACATGCATGTTTACTTTATTGCAAATTTACTTTACCGCACATTTACTTTTATTTAAAGTATGATGCGGAATTAACGTTCATACCAGTAATTTATTTATCGGCAATTTATTTTATGGATTAATTGTGCTGTATGATGAGTTTTTACAGTATACAGATCAGGACCAGAAGTTCCTTGATCCTCATCATACATTTACATCAGGGCTTGAAGATCCTTGATGATGATATTGATATGAGAGCTGGCAGTCTCTCCGGTACTATATTTGTAAACATGTGATCGGACTTAAGGGTCCTTGATCCCTGACATGTGAATAAGGACCTGGGGTTCCTTAATGATGTAACAGTACTGTATTGGTTCATAGCGCCGTACACATGGATGATAACTGTACTGGCAAATATACTGCACATATGAATAGATATGTATTCATAACTTGATGAATAGTACTATTCACATGAATAGTGACGTATGCATAAATATTAACCATTTTGGGTAAACCGTCACTATATACAAAAGGGAACCTGCAGTTCCTTACACTCATGGATGAGCAATTAAATGAGATGCCAGAAGTTCCTCAAAATATGGACAATTATGTAAGGGTTTGAAGTCCCGAAATATGTACATACAATTGTAAGAATGTCCATACCATGAGAATATGTGATTTTGGCCTGAAGTTCAAAATCTGACAAGTGTTGAGAACCTACAGTTCCAACTGTTAAATGGACAACCCTTGAGGTATTATTGCAAATTGTGATACACCACATATTTCTTTGGCATAAGAAAATGATGAATTTAATAAAGTTCGATTTTGTTATAATCGACACCTCAAGGAAGAAATATATTTTGTGAATTCCGGTTGTTAAGAATACACCGTGAAATGGATAATATCATTATAAACTTCAAATGATGAATTGAGGCTCCCCACATATTTTGTTATATCTGGGCCGGAAGCCCATGGATCCAAATATATGAAAGATCCTGAACTTGAAGTTGTGGGTATATAGTAGTTAATGCTCTTCACTACTATATTGTGATATTAGCGTGGCTTTTACTCAATCCATATTTCATGTCCATTTGAAAAGGACGAATAAATTCTGAGTTTGTGTTTAGCCCGGCCAGAAGTTACGGGCTCACATGCATTAAAATATGAAATTTGGGAGAGTCGATGTGGTTATTTGAACCTATAAAGCACAAGGTTCCAAACCGTCATTTTGAAAAGACGTAAAAACCACAGGTGCAAGTTTAAGAACATGCGCAATTATTATAACAGCAAATGAGCATACAACAGATAGATTTTTCCACCTGCAATGAAGGTGAAGGCCCTGTAAAATCTATAAAATTACATTATGTTCTGGAAGCCTCTGAAGGAAGTTGAGTTGAAACGCAGTTGCTCAATTAAGTTTTGCGAAGGCAATATCTATAGACAAAAATGTGGCAACTTTTCAGGATTCCAATATCTTCTCGAATCCCCACATTATCTTTTTCTTTCGCAAGAGTCCAAAACTTCACGTGGCCTCTGATAATGCCTGTCGGCACTTTCGGCACTTTCAAGTATTATTTTCAAAACCGATCTTGCTTTACGGATTTCACGGAGCTACTTTTTCAAAAGTATCTCGAGAATCTCGCAATTTTTCCTATGGTTAATTTGAAATTCACCGGTTCTATCTATTCATTGTATTTGTGTATAAATGTGTTACTAACGAAATTTTCTTTGCAGAAGACATCCAGTTTCCCATACAAAATGATGTTATATCTACTTGTTTTTCTTATCATTAAGCACTTAATATGCCTGAGAAGCAAGACTATCTCTGATCATCCATTCAGGAAGCAAGACTATCCCTGATCATGTTTCTGCAAGATCAGGGAATTGTGAAGGCGGCCTTGTGCTCTAATCTCCTGAGGTCCTTCTAGACTAGGAGAATTGAGAGCTTGTTTTCTGCTCCCACCAGCTTCCTTCCTTGATTGCTTACCTTACCTTGCAATCAATATCACAATTTTTGTATCTTTTCTTTCCTTTTATAACTCTCTGTTCATGAGGGTTATTTGAGGGTTATTTGTTTTTGACAGAGAAAAGAATTGTGATTTTTGCTCTTGCAGGATATAACAAGATCATCAAGCGATACTTTATATTTACTGGGCCGAGCTTGAATGATACTTGAGAAAAGTTTCTCCCACCTAAAGATGTAAGCAATACTTGTGTTATTTTATGCTTATATACTTATTTGATATTTTATCTTGAAAGGTAACCAAATGGGGAGATAAGTCTGTTCCAAAAGAATGGCTTATATGTATCCATGAATTATTAATGCAAATTTTACAAATTGCAAGTTGGATACATTGATAATACACTGCACAGATTAAAGTCCTATAAGAACAGAATATGGGTATAGCAGTGATCAATATGATGCACGCCTGTTGCGTAGCAAATGATGTGGATTGAAGTCCCAAAAGGACAATCCCTTGACATGTCAATATTGATATTGTGCACGCCTAATGCGTTGCAAATTGTATGGGTTAAAGTCCCAGAAATCAATTGACATGTATATATTAATCTGTGGCATGCCTGCAGCATG
Source organism: Prunus dulcis (assembly GCF_902201215.1). Classification (NCBI taxonomy): domain Eukaryota; kingdom Viridiplantae; phylum Streptophyta; class Magnoliopsida; order Rosales; family Rosaceae; genus Prunus; species Prunus dulcis. The sequence continues at coordinate 18,337,588 of NC_047655.1, read as the reverse complement.
CCAGATATATGGTTCTAAATGTTCCAACTCCCTAAATGGAGATTATCCACGCCCTACTATAACATAACGCTCCATTGGAGGTTATAATCCACATTCTCACATAATAAAAGCCCCCTGCAGTGGCTTGGGTNCCCAAAAGCAAAGAAATGCTTATAATTGATGCATGCGCATGCACATGAGAATGGTGGGATCATGAATTGATGAATGACAA
>NC_047655.1:18337212-18337323 GCF_902201215.1 Prunus dulcis | reverse complement strand
CACGTTCAATTATTAAATGTCGACAATATCATTGGCCAAAATGGANTGAGGCAATTCCATTATAGATGAGAATGAACGTGAAAGAACAAACCCACAGTACGAACCCCAAAA
>NC_047655.1:18337114-18337201 GCF_902201215.1 Prunus dulcis | reverse complement strand
TGAAAGTTATACTTGGGTGTTCGGAATAAAAGGGAATATACCTACTTTGTATGACACAATGTTTCTGGCAGAAACAAGGAATGTTGG
>NC_047655.1:18336696-18337012 GCF_902201215.1 Prunus dulcis | reverse complement strand
CCTGAAGTGATTCCCTAAAGATGTATAAATAGCTGGGTTAAAGCTATATAATGTGTCATAAAGTTTAATCCCTTTAAACAAAATCCTTGAAAGGATTGAAATTGCATGAAGCAAGTCCCNGAATGACATGTGCCTGAAGCACAAAATCCGTACTCAATACTAATATGCATAAATTGCCTCAGTGAGTACATTAATATGTTTGCAAACACATTAAAGCTTCTCAAGAGTTCNAGAAATATTTGTCTCGACTGAAAGATCGAGNATTATGCCAACGAGATTATTGCTTATACTAAGAAAGTATTGAAGCATTTTTATG
>NC_047655.1:18336375-18336487 GCF_902201215.1 Prunus dulcis | reverse complement strand
GTCGCTTACTGGAAACAGCTAGTCATGAAGTTTTCAGGGGGAGATATTCATCAGGGGGAGCATGGTATTCATAAAGACTTTCATACACTGTACTCTTTTTCCTTCATCAGTT
>NC_047655.1:18336268-18336358 GCF_902201215.1 Prunus dulcis | reverse complement strand
TTTTTCCTGGTAAGGTTTTAATGAGGCAGTGTCGCTCAAGATTGACTCACAGAAGCAGTGTCCACTATGACATTCAGACAGATGATCAAC
>NC_047655.1:18312066-18336245 GCF_902201215.1 Prunus dulcis | reverse complement strand
CAAGCATCAGGGGGGAGCGTGCCATCAATANAGACCTTTCCACACTGTACTCTTTTTCCTTCNTCCAGGTTTTTATCCCACTGGGNTTTTCCTGGCAAGGTTTTAACGAGGCAGTGTCGCACGCATGTCAATATACACAGAATTTTATGTTACGCACGGTTATGTACTCTTTTTTCCTTTGACCAGTTTTTGTCCCACTGGGTTTTTGCTGGCAAGGTTTTTAACGAGACATATTCCATATCATTTGTGGTCTCCAAGGGGGAGTGTTGTAAATGGTTTTAGTGGAGCCCACACGTTTTGGTGGAGCCCACACGTTTTGCCTACAAAAGGGTTCATCCCTCTTGATTGTAAATTAATCTGTTTTTGACAGAGAGTTTTCTCTCTCTCTCTCTCTTTTCATCGTATTGCAATGAGAAATGAATCAATTCCGATCTGAGAATTTCCTCTGCTTTCTCCATTTCTTTTCTCTTTCCAATTTCCTTTAGTTTTATAAACAGAAGTAGTGTGTTTCCCATAAAATCTCAGAGTGCACGGCTACGGTGAGGGTTTTTTTTCAAACAAGTTTGTATCTTCAAAAGTATAATAACCCAAAACCCAAAAAGAAAATTCTCAATTGGAATCTCGAATGGTTTTTGTAACAGCCAGACTCGAAAGGCATTTTTTGACATGGCACTGATCTATACTTTACCTACATAGATGCCAAAAGGATGTCACGAGACGCGAATGTCATGCACAACTTCTTTGAAGAAAACCCTGACATTTTAAATATATAATGAGCTAAAAAATAGCCCACTTGGTATCATCAAATATGAAAAAATAGCCGTTAACTTGATGATTTATAACTTTAAAGTATTTGTGCCAATTTTTCGAAGATAGAAAGAAAATAAACTGTCACTAACGCCGAAATCACACAAATGCATCCATGATTTGAATAATTTTGTTTTATAAACTCTAAGACTGAAATATGAGTATTTGAAGAAACCGGATTTGGATCCACGGATCAATCCTCGAGTGCAAGTAGGAGCGCCATGATAGATTTGTAGCACTAGGGCCATATTTCCATGGCCATGGCAAGGTGCTCTTACAACATTTTTCTCAGAACATTAAACGGGAGGTGAAAAAACAACATGCAACGCAATGAGGTGGACAAAAATTAACAACATAAACTCATTATGTTTAACTTTCTTAGATAAATAAATTTTCTAAACATATACAAGAGCATTAAAACATGCTTCTAGACCACCGGTGAATAAATTAAATGCCAAAGCATGTACTGATACTAATGCACTGCAGATTTTACAAGAGGATATCATAGGGTTAACCAGAGATCACTATGGACCTGCTGTAGGCATGAAAATGTCTTCATCCAACAATTCTGCAAAATCTATGAGATCATCATCCATATCAGCTCTCCCTTCTGAACTATTCGCAGCACTATCACATACCACCTGCAATGTCAGTTGAAATTAGAGAATTCATTCAACAAAAAACAAATGCTTTATAGCCCAAGTGGGCAAGAAGAGAGGCTCTTCTTTACCTTGGTTTCCTTTATCTCAGTAACAACATTAAGTAGCCGACGGTATTGATCTCTTGCTTCAGGATATTGAACCATGGACTTCACCCTAGCAAGGGCCTTTTGCAACCTTTCCTCATTTTGCTTCCTTCCTTCTTTCAGTAAATCATAATCATCATCCTTCGAGGATGAAACTTGTATGCTGGGGCCCTCAATAAGTGGCTCTGACTTGAACCCACGCAATCCACTTCCTTTTCGTCTCCAACGCAAAATAATCTTCTCTACAATTCCTACGGACCACACTATCTTTCTGTAGTTTTTNCTCACCTGGTGGCCTCTTACATGAGCCTTTTATCAATAAATTAGAAGTTAGATTTCAAGACTGGATTTGAGTAAGGAACAATGCCTATGGGAGAAATATGGGGAAGATAAAACGCCTGAAAAATTGAAGTAGACCACAANCCTTATTAACAAGAGAATCATGACAAATACCTGAATTTTGACAATACGTTGTCGGATTATCAAAAAGTCTTTTCTACCCTTCCAACTACGGAACTTATTTTGAATTCGTATTGCAGCAGCATCAACATGCTCATCACGTTTCCCTGGCTTATGTGACTTCACTGCAATGAGTGACAGTGCATGTTCATCTGAAATTCCAAATTCATTGCCACCATATTCTTTCAACTGCTTCCTCTGAAAAGATTTTACCCTGAACACTTGATGAATACGAGCAGCAGCTTGGGTGGCATTACAGACAGCAGTTAAAGTATCCCTCAGGGAAAGCCCATCCGTTAAATCCCCATTCCCGATAGGAGTTGCAATTCGTTCTGAAACTGTTTGTACTGCATTGGCTCCTGAAATCCCAGCATTATTGCCTTCCTTGATGTCCAAATTAAGAGATGAAAGGTGGGCGCTCAAAGCAGATTCTGCAAGATAACCAGCAATTCCTTTGTGGCCCTGTGCAGAAGCTAGGTCTGCAGGTGTTCTGCCAGTAGGGTATTTGGTACTTGGATCTGTTAATGCTCCGGGAGCTGCACCAAGAGAGATGAGGGAAGCAACTGTGCGTTCTCTGATATTAATTACAAGAAAATAAGGAAACAAAACACGTTAAAATCAGACAAAACTAAATAAATAAGTCAAGAATGAAGATAACATCTAATAAACTGAAAGAAAGAGTTTCTAAGGTGCTCACCTGCCACAAGAAGCTGCCCAATGAAGAGCCGTCCATCCATTCACATCACGAAAATTGACACTGACTCCGGCAGTTATTGTGGGCAGCAAGACCCAATCATAGCCAAGAGCTGCTCCAAAATGTAACACACCTTGGCCATCCTCATCTAGTACACTAGGGCCTTTCCCACCAACAGCCAGCTTCTGTAAGAGCCACACATGCAACTTCTCTTTAAGTAGCTGAGGAAGCAACTGCTCCTCTACTCTCTCCAAGGAAAAGTCTTCATCTGAGGTAAGCTGTAGCATCCTGTCCCACTCACCATTGTCATTTTTCAGCAATGAATCAATTTTATTGATCAACACCAAATTCTCTGCCAGACTGTTGGGATCAAAAGTTGGAGAGGTAGAGCTTAGAGACAACAATTTTCCAAACCGCATACTAAGTATATCGTTTGTGCAGCCACTGTTATCATCTTTAGCATCATAATCCGTAATTTGGCCAACTCGGTATTCAAATTCCCTCACTTCACTACATGCTAACCTATTGGAACATGTCACATAGAATGGAACCCTCCCAGCCTTATGGACGGGTGTATAACAACGAAGAACACCATCTGCTATAACCTCAGCACGAACTTCAACTTCCCCAAACATACATGACCATTTACAAGCTTCTGCTTGTTGACTCTTCAAGAATCTTCCCGTGATCAGAACCTGCTCAAATTGAGGACTAAATGAGACAATTCTGGATACTTGAGAAACTAAACTAGAATATAACTCTTACACAAAAGTACAGCTCTCTTTAAATCCCTTGGTTGTTTCCCACCAAGATCAGATGATGCATTCAAAGATGTATTTGATACAGTTGCAAGGAAGATTAAATTATACATTACCTTGATTTCAGAGTTTTCATATGCCCAGTTTGGTGAAAAATCAATAATGCTAAAGAGCTGGTCTTGGGAAAGAGAAGGCCCCAGCATATAGCTATCCAAGCGTACTTGCAGGGGAACACTGGACTCATCAACCCCATTCTCACTTTCAACAGTATCCCAGTAGGTCTCAGAATTGGACTGTGTTTGTGTGTCATCCACGTCTCCAAGTTCTCTACTCATCCATCGGTTGAAACTGTCGAGCTTCTTCAAGCCTTCAGTGAATGGGCCATCTAACAAAGGCTTTATAGCAGAAGTGTGATTGGCTTTTCCCTCTATGGTCTCATTTCTCTTTGAAATGGACTTTAGATAATATTCTTGCTCAGTGGTTGAAGGCTGTATTTGAAGGTCATTTGGTATAGAATAATCATTTGTCTTATCAGAATTCATATGGCAAGGCGCTAGAGAATTGAGTAAATTAGCAGCATTGAGTCCTTCATGGAAGCTGGAGACATCATCTACTGTATTTGAATGCAAGTTCCGATCCATAAGCCAGCTGGATGAACATGATGAGTTTTCTTCCAAAGTCTGTTGGAAAGTCAAACTAAAGTATGAACAAACAGAAAAATTTGGAAAGACAAAAGTAATCCATAAAGGAGAGCACTACTAGTGCTCCCCATTAAACGTGCTGCAGGGGTGCTAAGTGTTGGAAGGGGAACCCAAATAGCGCTCCCCTCCATAAACTGTGTATTCTGAGTATGCTTATATAACCAACTATTGCATATAATATAATTATTTAAATTACCAGTACCAAGCTACGCAATTTTGAAATCATTAAGTAGGATTTGAGGACTTTGGCAACACTTCCCATACCTAATTACATTGATAATTTTCATCAATTTATAATTTCATTCAAAATAAGTTCTAGAAACTTGGCAATATCAGAAATAATTTAAAAACTGACATCTCAAAAATTTGTTAGTAACAGTTTGAAACAACGAGACATCAAATATTTGTAGAACCCCCTGCCTAATTAGGTTTGACCATGTGTATAGCTTTCTTATGCATAACCAGAATCAGTATAACTTGCTTCCATGATCTTTAATATTGTCACTGTAAATTAATTCTAAAAATATAAAAACTCAAAACTGTTGAGAAAATATCTTTTATGGTGAAGCCATATAACAAATTCCATCACCATCTATATCTATCCATGTCCCACCAGATTTCACTTGTGAATGAAACATCAGATTCCCAGACGTATCTACCATCCTTAAATACACATGAATTTGCAATTCCATAGCCCTAGAATTAAAAAATTTGTTGCCAGCATTAAATGTGTAAGTAACTTATCCTTACCTGCCAACCTTGTTGGACCCTTGGTTTACTCTCACACATCTGCTTTTTCTCAAAACTGTCTGTGAAAAGGTGCCCAAGCATCCCATTTTCTTGCTTAGAGATAATCCCCATCGTATCAGAATGTGTTGCTGAAAATGATGGCTGAAAAGACAGAGACTGAAATCCAGTAGCACTGTTTTCCAGGGCAGCCTCCCATAGCGAAGAGTTAAGATTTTTGGTGGGCTCATAGGTAACATCAGCATCATTACCATCTTCCCTCTTGTATGCTTGAGTAAGTGAGCCAAAATTCACCCCAGGAATGGCTGACAATTTTTCTTGATAATTATCTGTTATCATACCATGAAGTTGGTATTCCATTTAATTCAACAAATAGTAGCTATTTAAAAGCACTCATCCATTGAGAAGGACAGATTTTGAAATATAAGGAAAAAAGTTTACTTGAAAACGACATTGGATAGAATGCATCAGAGAATCCAGCATTGATCTTCTCAGCCTTAGGCTGTAGTAATTCGAGAAAAGGTTGTAACCGGGAACTTGCTTGGTGATCATATGCTGCACCATATACCAAGTTAAAATATTGATAACAAGAAGAAATATATAAATGTGCAGCTGGAAAATGAATTAAAAGGTTTAGTTCCTGCAAAGTATTTATAAAAATAAAAGGAATTTTAACAAACTGCAGAAAAAGAAATGTACAACACACCTGATTCAGCATCTTCAAATTCTGATGCCTGAGCACTACTCAAGCTTGTTGTATCTGTAGCTTGGGAACGCATTTGGAAAGTATTTGGATTGAAACTAGAAGAAACAGAATTTTCCATCTCAGAATTGAGTGCAATTTCTTCAGTTTCGTGGGAATAAGGAACAGCTTCTTCAGTTCCCTTAGTATGGTTAAAGTTTGTCCTATTTCCCTGAACAAATGACAAAAATAAAAGTGAATACCCAGAACATGGATATCCATTAGGAAAATAAAAAATTAACACGGTAATGAAATTAAGCTTGTATATTCATATTAATTTGTAAGCACATTAAGGCCTGGATCACACAAATGACAACAAGAAATGCACGAGTATGCTATAGTCAAACACTAGATAGCATGAGTGTGAGAATTAAATCCATGAATCAGATATTTCAGATTGATTTGGATTTAAGCAAGTGGACCCACTTTTACTAAAGCCCTTGAAAACTTCTCATTTTCTTCCGATGATGATCCTTTTACACTAAGTGCCTACTTTATCAGCATTGATTCAAACATGGATCACATCTTGGATCCAATTATTAAAAATACACTAGGTTTGTATAACATCGTCAGTTTTACCTTGAAATGGTATAACGATAACTCCTATGTTAAAATGATAATAACATAAAGGGTGGAAGGATCTCAATAACTAAATGGGAAAACCACAAGAATGAAATGATAGAATAAAGCATGACCTTAACTTCCCGGTAGTGGACGAGAACTATGTGTTGCAGATCCCTGCAGCAATGACCAAGTAGGTCAGACATGCAAATAAAATTTCACCATTATTGAATCATTAGCATATGAGACTAAATGTTCATGTTCAAATGAGCAAGCAGTCATGGGAGCATGCCTGTACGTGCAAACACATCCAGAGAGAGAGAGAGAGAGAGAGAGAGAGAGAGATATATATATATATATATATATATATATATATATATGCAAACTCCTAAGGCTTGAGAACAGAAATCTTTGATAGCAAAATACAAACTCACTCTTCAAGCATCCAATAACTGCGTCTTTGGAAATTTTCATTTTCTTCTCCATGGGCATAGTAGCAGTGCAACACATCAACACTTCCGGCCTGAAAGAAAGTCCAATATTATTCAACAAATATAATTAGAAAACAAAGGATTCCTAAACAAAGTAACTCTCGATGCAAGTTACAAAAACTTGAGAAATCTTTAGTATCTAGATGTTATCACCTACCTAATGAAATTCTAAACCAAATTTCTTTCCCCACTGTTTTCCAAAGCAGCAATTTTATTCAGTTTGGTATCATTGCTTCTATGTACTTAATTTTGGCATTAAATAAGGGCGCAAGTGAGCTGCAGTAAGTTGAGCTTTGGACTGCACAGACTTGGCTAGCTAGATTTTTGTTGAACTGAAGCCTAACACCAGCCTTGAGGTTCAGTCCAAGCTTGGCTTTCTGAGAAATAAGAGTTTGAACTTAATTCATTGACTTTGATGATCCTATAATGGAGTGACCTCAATCTTAAATTCACCAAAGACCTTCATGATACTCACACTCACAAGTGGACTGGCTGTTTGCATCCCTAACATCAAAGTTTTTTGTTTTACAGAGAATTCGTGAATAATATAATCGCATAACCCTTATATACTTTAAATTTAAAACCACAATTTGATTCTCTAGCCTACAACATCAAATTGTAGTTTTTGACATTCAACATGACTCTTTTTTCCACATCAATCTTATCCCAGAGCTCTTCCTCCCTATGTAAGTTTGGTATCATTACTTTCCATCTTATGTCAAAATCCTTGGGTCATACAATAAAGTTACCCGAACAAAGCTCTTCAATATGCTCCAATCAAATTTCAAGCGGAAATTTGGCGTAATATATTTATATGTGCCATTTAAAACCTATGACACCATTCTTTGATGATTACCTTAAGCCTCTCATGGGCTTCCTTCACTGTCTTTCCATCTTTTTTTTTCCTCCAGTTATGGCCATCCTTCCTGAAATATCTAAGCACCTTCCGATCAAAAAGAAAAAGTGATCCACCTAAAACAAATGATGTGTGTCAAGCCACAGTAGGTTTTCACACATACCCAAATAAAACTAAAAACAATACAATCAAAGCAAGACGCACACCATATCTCAGCATACATCTCATAAAATTTAAAATTTGTACAGTATATGCAAAGTAAATACAATTACAACTTCATGCAATGCTAATATATATTACCTTTAAAAAAAAAAAGCAACAGTTAGCCTTTATGCTAAAAAATAAATGCCAGTAACACCTAAAAAAATCAAACCAAAAACAATACAAAACACAACTCCCATGCCAGACGACAATGCAAAATAGACAACTCCCATGCCATGTTTCAGAATTTGATTTTTCAAAATAGAAAACCAGGCCTATCCAATACTTTATCATGTAGACAAACATATAGTAAGAGCACAGCTGCACAATCTCAGATAGATCATTGTGAATGCAGAGGAACTACCACACAATTTCTACATAACAATAAGCCATGTTTGATGAAATTTTTTACAGATTACTAGCAGTTGAATTGAAAGACAAGCTTCATTACAAAACTTTTCTAAAGTGCTACATTATCATGTGGCCGAAAGAAGGGACTTCAATAACAATATTTATTGCCAAATCTAATGCAGCTGAAAAATCATACCCGGTGGCATACTTGCAGGCTCTGAAGAAATGTGAAATTTTTTATAATTTCGAAGAATTTCACATATTTCAGCCGGGCGTAGCCAGCGATGTTTTGCTTCTATGAGTATCTGTGCAATATCTGCATCCATCATATCACAATTAATAAAAATCCATATAAAATAGATAATCATATTTTAATGCTTCATTCATTGACATAAGAAAACCACATGACAACCAAATGAATGAGAGAGAGAGAGAGAGAGAGAGAGAGAGAGAGAGAGAGAGAGAGAGAGAGAGAGAGAGACATGATTTTAGACACTTAAAGCTAAAAAAAGGATAGATAATTTACAGGATGGAGTCCTCTAGACCTAGAGGTACACTTGTGGACACCAACTTCAAATATAATCATCAAAAGGGTTCAGTCATCATGAAAAAGACCATTCACTCCACCCCCAAGCAGAAAATGTGATCTAAGCACCCTATTTATGGAAGCTGCAGGGGTGGGTTGGGGGGTCATGGCCAAACCTAGCTTTTACCACCTTCCTGCCTTTGCAATTTGACCCACCCCTCATGTCAATTTTAAATACTTCGACTCACCAACTTTGTTATATATTTCAAGATTACTAAGAAGGGTAAAGGACATGTTCGGTAGGTTTGTAGAAATGGACTTTAAGAATTTGGTTGGATAATTCAAGAAGGTGAAATAAAACCTACAATATGACTGACTACCAAAAGATTATCTAAAAAGATGAATGGATTGATGATAGTCTTTAGAAAATGTGAAGGAGGATTGCTAATTTCTAGCTTCCTTAGGCTTAAGGAAAAAATAAGAAGCATGGAAGAGACGTTTTACCATGTCACACTCTCTCAAGCAATCTATTTGGCCAAAATGTAAGAAATAGCATTAGAGGGAACTCAAGTGCTAATCCAATGGTCAGCATCAGTAATAGACAATTCTGCTTGAGAACCTTGGTCACTCATAGTGACCGAATTTCCTGATTTTATTCTTGCGGACTCGGATAGTATGGACAGGTGAGGTACCTTGTCATTTCCTAAAGAATTAAGAGCAATTAGAAATAGCTAGCTGCTATTGTTGATGCGGATGTCATGTCAGAGCTAGCTGCACTATTAAGCTGTGTCAGTGGTGAGTGGCTACTTCTACTGCTTTGCATTAGGGATGCTGCTAAAGGATCTAAGAGCCTATGTTTTGATTAGGAGCTACGAAGCTTTCTTCTTGAATTTCTAATTGATGCCAGGCTGAGTTTTGCTGACTTAACTTTGAACTCTTGATTCAAAATTTTATTAGTCCAACTCAAAACCCTTGAATAAGATTAGAATAGAGTTTTAGATAAGATGAGTTAGGAAAAGTTATCTTGCTACTTGATTGGTTTCTGTGCTAGCAGATTTTATAAATTCACTGCAGCTCTAGCCAATGATTTCCAATGAAAATTGAGATTTTTTTTCTCAAACTGAAGCTTCCTTCCAAAGGAAAATAATACCAAGTATGTGGTACTCAAGACCGGATTAGACTCAATTGTGACCCTGATTAGATGAAACAGTCTACACGCTGGCTGGAATTGAACACCGTGTTTCAATTCTCAATAGCATTTTCATGGCTTAGCAAAAGAAAAACTATAAATCAACAATATCTTGAAAAGAAAATAAACAAATATGTTTACTAGTAAAAATATCATTTTCCTAAGGAAAACGAAAGTAGCAAAGGACACAACAGAAAACCAGAATTCAACTTGGATCAAAATATTCATATAAACAAGTAACACATGAAAAAGAGAAATAAATCACACACACACACACACACACAAAAAACCAGAAAAAATGACTACAGAAAAACATAACTGACCCAACTGATTGCCAAGACCATAGCGCTTGGTATCCGCCATGAACTCGATGCGTGTTGTAGTCACTGAAATCCCACAACCAGAGCCAACTTGTATCTCATACATAGGCCATAGCCAACAAGCCAAAAAAAGTGACTGCTCTTTGATCTGAAGGGTGTGGCAACAAAAAGACAAAAAGGCTTAGCCTTTAGGGAATGATGAAAGCGTGTGATGAAGATTGCAAAAATAGAAGGAGAAATTTTTAGAGTGAGTTTTGGGAAGAAATATGAAAGGAAAGTTTAGAAAGAGAGTTCGTAAAGGAAGGTTCTGAGGAAGGTGAATGAAAAATGCAGGCACGAATGGAAAGCAGAGCAATTTAGGACAGTAATTATTTGACTCGTTACCACTCCACTCAGCCACTCAGTCACTCTTTTGTGTGTGAACGAGAACAATGACTAATTGACTATTTATTTTACTCTCTGTGTTGGGTTGGGTTGTCAATATAATACTTGGCCCACTTTTTTTGACGTCAATCCTGGCTGGGATTTTTTTCGTCAATCCGGGATTTTGCGCTTCTCTTTCCTATTGTCGAATTTCTTTTTCTTTTCAATTTTATCTTTTTTGAATACCAATGATAGATTTTGGGATTTTCTTACACACATATTATCAAGGGTTATAGGAGTTTGAACTTGAGGTTATTGGTCTGTAAATTAATACTCTTCTCTATTGTGCTAGACCCCGTTGGCAATATTTTTTTTCATTACTATTGTAATAACCCAAAACAAAATATCCTAAAATTAGTATTAATTTATTCTAGAAGAAAGATGATTTTGCCCTCGTATTATTTAATAGGGAAAAATTTGACTTTTTGACCGAGAAAGAATTTGGCAATTCCGCTTACACCGTTGCGTAGAGCACGACGAAACGAGTCCGTAGACACGGAGTAGACTCGAATCGGAGTTGTAACGAAGAAAATACGGTCAAAATATCACGAAGGGCAAAACGATAATTTGGACAAAAAGTCAGATTTTTATCCCTTTTCCTCTCTCTCTCTCTCTCTCTCCTCAGTTCTCTCTCCTCTCTCTCTCTCCTCCCTCCCGTCGCGCCAGCGACCCCCTCCCCTTTCCGTTGCCTCAGCCGCCACCACAGGCCGGCTCGATCTCCAGCGTGGGTACCATCGGAACAGCCTCAGCCCCGCCGTCCTTCCCTGACCCGTCGCCGCCCTTGGGCCGCCCGGAACTGGCCGGAAACTGGAGATTTCCGATCGGTTTTCACCCGATCTTCAAGCTCTTCGTTCTCCTTCGTTTCTCAACCAAATCGTTCGAGTAAGGTATGAATTCTCACCTATTTTTCATGCTCTAACTGATGGTTGGATGGGTTTTGATCGATTTTAGCTGTAGAACACTCGATTTTCGAATTGAAAATCGGCTGAACTTCGGCCGCCGTGATCGGCCATTTCCGGCCACTTTTTGGGGTGTGTCCAAGAACAAAAGTGACTCCAAATGGGGTGTTTTACCTAGGATAGGAGTTTGGAGTCTTGGTTTTGAGTTTTTCCGGCGAGCCGTTATCGCTTTGGACACCCAAGCTGCCGGCGCGTGTGGCGGGGCGTGGGTGAGGGTAGTGAAGTGACTCTGTGTATTTTCGCGATCCTCGTGTTGTCACGAGCGCGTAGGATTTTGCGGCTCTCAATTTGGAGTCCGTTTGAACCCCGAACGGATTTTCCATATTGCGCGATTTCTGGGTGCAGTATCGTCGAGCCGTTGGATCACATTCAACTTTGGATATGTCGTTCTACATGATTTCAGGATCGTGGGGGATTCGACGGATTGTGAATCGGAGTCCCGGATACTCCGAAATCACGAACCCTGGGGCGAAGGTTTGGATTTTAGGCGATAACGTGATTTTGGCTAATCCGACCATCCATTTCGGGCCAAACTCGCAGGATGTGGGTCTTTCTCTGTGAGGAACCTCTAGAGAATCCCAGATTGGCCATCGGAGATCGTGGACCCCACGGGGTACCGGATCGGCCGGTCTGGCAGTTTATCGCTTAGTAAAGCTTCAGGTCTTTCAAGGCCGTTCTAATTGTCTGAGAAGCTAAAGTGGGCATAGGAGTGACTTTAAAATGAGTGCACGCATTTCTAGAAGCCGGGGGCAGGGTGTTTAATTTAATTCTTTTATTGAGCAGTTTATTAATTTAATACTCTTGGTTAATCAGGCACCAGAGGCCCGACCGACCCACAGGAGGGACCTTCAAAATGTCCAGCTAGCTCGGACCAGCAATGAGTGGACTTTTCTTTTCTAAAGGTTTTTATAATTAAATTTCTTATTTGATCTTGAATAAGTTTTATTAAATGTTTCCGAGCATGTTTAGTGCAGTAATATTTCTATAATTCTATGCTGCTTATTTGCACATGCTAAAAAGTTATAGAAAGAGTTTTAGGCTTGTATCAGATAAGATAGCAGCATAATTTTAGATTACAGTTATTTATCAGACTTTCCTAAAGTAATTTATTTTAAAACCACCATGTACCCGTTTTTGGTGATTACCCTCAGTTGGACCGATGTCTACGGACATCCGGTCTATTTACAGTTCTGTCAATGCACTTGACATTGCCTCAAGAGTTTCGGGGACGCTCGGACCGTGAGTGCCAGGATTTGCGGCTCGGCAGACTTGGTGTCCCGAGACCTGCCAGGATTGCGGCTCGGTTGACTCCGTGTCCCCGAGACCTGCCAGGATTGCGGATCAGGCTGACTACGGTCCCCTGCATCCTGCCAGAGCGGCTCGAGTCGACTTGGTGTCATCGAGACCTGCCGGCGGATCAGGCTGACTATAGTCCCCTGAATCCTGCCAGATTGCGGCTCGGATAGACTGTGTGTCGCCGAGACCTGCCAGGGGAGTTGACGGATTTACAGGGGTACACCTAGGTGGAAGTTTTAAAGGAATTTCAGTGCTTTTATAAAATTATTGCTTTCAGTCATCTTATACCAGTTTTCTTGATATTCGTGCATGTGCTATATCTGTATCGATACGTAGACATATCTATGTTTTATATAAAGGCCTTGTTTTTTATTACGGTCGAATTATGGATTTACTTACCTATTTATTCGTTAATGGGGGTTACTATGTTATAAATTGTTTTTAAGAACATTATTTTTGTCCACTCACACTTTCAAACTTGTTTTTCGCCCCCAGGCCGTAGAAGTGCGAAGGAATCCACCACGAGCCACTCCTAGCTCCCGCACCACCCACCAAACGTAGGATGTTGTTGTAAATTACTTAAAGTCTTGTAAATATTTAGTATTTGCTCTGATATCTAGTTGGAACTGAGAACCAGAGTTGGGAAGTGTTTATTGGATTTATTCTGGCAGTTGGTGTGAAGTTTATTTGCTTGTTTAACAGGTGAAAAGTTTTGGGTTTGGACTAAATTACATGACTTGGCTCGAATTTCAAAGTGGAATTGGGATCGGGTCCTGTCAACTATGTACTAAAACTTCAAAGCAAAATATGTATTAGTTTAAGGGGAATGCATGCGTAAGCAACAACAAGCTCAAGGGGAATGAAGGCGGCAGCAGCATGGAAGATCTGGCAGGACGAGAGAGGTCCTTGTATATAGGCCTCATCATTTGACCCACAAGCTCATGGGCCGATGGAGGCCCGCCCGGCCCATCGAAAAAAAGCCCGGCCCGGCCCATTATTGGCTTTGAGATGGCCCGGCCCGCCTTGGGCTGGGCTAGGCTTGGGTTGGGTGTCTGAAGCTCAGCCCTGCCCGATTAAACCCAAGAAAACCCGGCCAGTTAGGCCCGCATACATATATAATTATGTATAAATAAGAGTTTAGGTTTATGATTATATCACTTAAATCACATATATAATTTGTTTCATTTCATTTACTTTTCTTTACTCATTCCCAGTTTATAATTGGATGATTAGCACATTAATTTGTGTCAATTATTAATTCAATAATTATATATATATATATAAATAAGATGAACAACATACCACATCACCAAATATAATCATATCACGAAACATAATCGTACCACCAAATATAATCATGTTTTTCTTAAACACATCACCAAATATTTGCATATTTATTCATACCATCCTTTAAAAAAAATTATTTTTTTGATATTTATTATTTTTTAAAACGTATTATGGTCTAATATAATAACCTCAAAAATAATGCTTGGTTTTGTGGAAAATCTTATTAAGTTGTGTTACTTTATTGGGTGTTTTATGAATTTGGTTTGATGTGAAAATATTGGAATTAAGTGAGTTTAATCTCAAATTTGGACTAAAATGCCCTTATGATTAAGTTTATGATTTTTTTTTTAATGTAGTAGGCCTGTTTAAGCCCAGACCGTTGGACTTAGCTCGGCCCAGCCCGACAGGCTTTCTCAAGCCCGGCCCATTGGTCGGGCTTGGGCTTTGAATTTTCTAAAAAAATCCGGCCCGGCCTTGCCCAATATTTTATCTCTCCTTTTTAAAGCTCTGCCCAGCCTGGCCCATACCTATTAAATTTGCCCGACCCAGCCTATTGACGAGCCCTACTTGTATATATGTTCAATGAAGTTGAAGCAAATGGTCGTTTCTTACGTTAACCATACCATTGCATTGAGCGATTTGTTATCATCATCATAGTCCTACCTTAGTCCCAATCCTAACTATTTTAGGAATTTTTCATTCAGAGACAAATTCCTGAGTTGTTTTAAAGGCAATAGTGAATTACGATTTATGGTTTGTATGTCTAGAGAGGATATTCCCAACTTTATGGGTTACGGTGTCTTCCAATCCAAAATTCTTTTTGCAGGCAATGTGAAACTAGGGATGGCAAAAATCCCCGTAGGGGCAGGTCCCCGACCCTAACGGGGGGAGATTTCGGGGCTAAATGGGTATTGGGTACAAGGATCCCCGAACTTGAAAAATTCCCGATGGGTATGGGGAGGGGATGGAATTAGCGTCCCCATCCCCGAAACCGACCCGAAAATATATATGTTTATATTTAAATAAATAAATAAATATTTATAATATTTATGTTTAACCCTAAGTTAACTTCCCTCTCCTAATTCTTCCTAATTTTCTATGGAATTTCATATTGATGTGATTTTGAATAGTTGAGTTGAACTTTATAGTTAATTTGGATGTGTTGAATGATAATTTAATATGAAACTTAATGTTAAAATGTATGATAAATATTTTTTTATGCAAAAAAATAGGGGATTCGGGGCAGATACCGGGGATAGTCCCCCGACGGGGACGGGGACGGGGATTCTGCAAAACCTAATAAACGAGGATGGGTTCGGGGACGGGGGCTGGGATGGAGAGCGGGGATGGGAATGGTATTGTCATACCCGGCCCCTACCCGGCCCATTGCCATCCCTATGTGAAACCCCATACCACTCGCCACACTAAACTTTGGTTTTTCAGAAGATATCCTAGCTCCTTGTATGAGTGATTTGGACCAGCTCTGTATGAAGAAAATTAATGAGTATAAGACGGTGTCCACTTATCTTATGCAACTATGGGCCCTAGAATTCTTGTCTTCACCACTCCTCATTTTCCTAAGATGCTTAGCTTTGACGTCAAAAAAGACGACCCACAATAGGAAACACTCGCCGTTCTTAGTCCTTCGTTCTCTAATGCACGGAACATATTTATTTGTGGACCATGACGAAGAGTCTTTCATGTTTACTTATCAATATTACCTATGCTCACCTAATGAGATTATAGTATACATCGTTTCCGATGATGATTCTTCAGAAACAATCACAACTCTGCAGCTGCTAATTATTCTTGGTGAATTTCATACGATGTATAATACTATAGTTATGTGCATGTATGTGGGTCAAAAGTATACTTTATGATCACTTTATTCTCCTACCTAGCTACTTATTCCAACCTTAAAGTGATTGAGAGGATGTGGGTTATTGTCTTAACATATGAACTCACACCCAAGACATAAGTAGTCAAAAGGGACATCAAACTTGTGGCTACTCACTTCTTTGTGCACAAAATTTAACCTTTTCTTTTTCTTATAGTAGTAGTGGTGTCATCATGTGTGATATAGTGGGGTTGATAATGGTAAGAAGTTGGTGAGGTGAGGGTGGCATTAATGCTGATGGGGTGGTGGCAATAATGGTGGTTGGGTGGTGGTGGGTGTTGAGGCCCAAAAAATTTAGGGTTTGGCCCAAATGAATTCCCGGCCCAGCACAATGCCTTCTTAAAAAAAAACCCGATTTGGAGCAAGTGAAAGTTCATCATTCACGCTCACACAAGTCATGATTCACGTGCCATGCCAAATAAATATGCAATCTGTCACCCTAAGAGTTGAAATAAGCACCGGCTCTATGAGCCCAAGCTAATTATCTCGTCAAGCGTCATATTCCTCTTTAAAGCGATAAAATTCAAGCATGCCAATTGACATGCAATGTCAAGCAGAAAAACCATTATTTTGCACATAGCCACGCTACAAGCTTAAGTAGGCCCAAGCCACGCAAATGTCTAGGGCTTGCTGAGTGGGTTGTGGTATGGATGGTAACGAGTTTTCATAAGGCCCATTGATGAGCCGAGAAATGGAAGTTTTGGGCTGCTTAGGAGCCCCAAAACTCAAGCCCATTTCTTGAGCCCAAATATGTGAGTAAGCATAAGGGGAAAAAAAAAAAAAAAGGAGCCCAATACTCTAGAAAAATTAGCCCATCACCTTAATAAAATAGCCCATCACTTTAGGAAATTAGCCCATTCCCTTAATGGGTTAACCCATCACCTTAGAAAGGCCCAAGCAACCAAAGAAAATATATGCAGGGAAAATATATGCAGTCTCCAGCACTTAGCTGGAAATAAGGGCCACGATAAAAGCTAAAAGTGTCCATGTATGTAAGTTGCTGGGAGGCTCCAGCACATGGGCGAAACAAACCTCAAGGTAGAACGTTCAAAGAACCAGAGGGTATTAGCGCGCGCAGGTTGCTAGAAGAAAAGGCACCCTTCAAACCAGCGTCCTTACCTATTTCTTTCTCCCACCAGCTCTTGCCATGGAGGAGGGGAGGAAAGAAGGTGAGGTGGTAGCCAAAAATGGGAGTTCATCACTGAAGCAGCTGCAGGAAAGCCTTAGAGCTCCCAAAAATCTTGTCTTTGTGTGTTTGGACAGAGGAAGATTTCACAAAATGAGATGAGTCAAAGGGATATAAGAGAAATGAAAGGGGAGACTTGGCAAAATTGGAGAGAAACCATTAGAGTTTCTTGGAAAGGAAGAGCTTCCAGTGGTTATAAAAGGGTCATCTCATACCCATAAAAAACAATACACATCCAAAGAGCAAGCATCATCTATAATCCTTGAAACTCTTCAATTTCGAGCCATATTCCTCCATCTCCTCCCATTTTCTCTTCTGGTAAGTCATTTCAGAGCTTGACAGAGCTTTCATGAAGCTACTGGAAATTACTCAACACACCCATTGTTCTTCCCCCACCCCTTTCTATTCAACGAACCCTCTTAAAATTCCTTATCCTCTACTTCGAAACCCCTATTTCTCATAGGAACTCACAGCCCTCTCTCTCTCTCTCTCTCTCTCTCTCTCTCTCTTTAATGCTAAACTCATGATTACTTTGCTTCCATGCCACAAGCTTCTCATGCCAAGCTAAGAATCTATCTGTAAGCAATTGTTTGTTTCATTGGTGAAGGAGACCAAAGGTGTTTCCTAAGGCTAAGCTACCCTTTCGAAGCACTCTTGGGGTCTGATCCTCAAACTCAGACCCATGAGCAATTTCACACATTTGGCTCTTTACAGCAGCCTAGACCCATCAATAGCTGCCGGAACGAAAAAGCCCCTACAGTGGGGTAATAGTGATGACATTCGTAGCAGGTGTGGTTGTGGTAACAATTATGGTGGCGGTGGTGGTGGCCATGGGAAGGTGATGGAAGAAGTGGTGAAGGTGGTGGTGGCAGCGATGGTCATGGTAAGGTCGTAGTGTTCGTGACAGTGAAGGTTGTGGTCATTGCCACGTCAATGTGATGGTGGTAGAGATGGTGGAGTTGTGATGGCATACATTGTTATTTTATTGTGTTAAGACTCTTACTATCTTTGAAGTTTAGAAATGACAACCATTTAGATTGAATTTAAAACTAAAATTATGAGCTCCAAGTTCCATATATTTTTCCACGTGTAATTTCTAAATTTCTTTGTTGCTACCATTTTAAAACGAAGTAAAAGCTTGAGTTGTGTCCACAAACAAACCAAGTCGATCCAATCTGAGCTTGAGATTGAAAAAATCATTTGAGTTAAGTTTAAGCTTGAGAAAAGTCATTCAAGACGAACTTGAGCATGTTTCTAGCTTTGTTTGAGTTTAAATAAAAGCTTGTTTGGGACTGCTTCTCTAGGAAGTACTTCTACTCATAGTCACTTCTAACAAAAGCGCTTTTATTATACAGAAGTTGAAATTTTCAAAACAAATCAAAGTGCTTCTTGAAAAAGCACTTGAGAGTGCTTTCTGCACGTAGCATATGCTTCTCTAGAAAGCGGTTCTATGACCCAGAAGCACTTCTATAACCCAAAAGCACTTCTAGACTAGCCTTTCCAGAAGCACTCCTAAATGAATCCTAATACTATTATCCAACCTGAGCTTGAGAACCTTGCTATTCGACTAGCTTGTCTCATTTACACCCCGAAAAAAAAAATTTCAATTGAATAAAACTAAACAAAAATGGGAAGGAAAAAAAAATCAGAAAATATAACTTTATTTTATGCATTTAGCCGCATTTCATAAAACCTGTACGGCTGCAATAAATTTGTTTCCTTTAAAAAAAAAAAAAGTGACGCTATTAGTCACTTCGATAGAAAAATAACATCGCCCAAAATTTTTGGGATCCACTTGCAATTCAAGGCAATACTTAGAATTTTTGCTTCCAGCAAGAACATCAATAAATGGGTATTTATAAAAATGTTCATGTGTTTCTAGAAATTGAAAAAGCTCTGTTGTCTGCCATTTGCTTTGTTAGAAATAACGTCTCCTAAAGACCAAAAACCATTGCAATCTTGTATCCAATAAATTCACACCAGAAAGAAAGAAGACCAATATTGTACGTTTTCCATTACCGTTCTAGCCAAAAATGAACAACACCAACTAAGAATCCCAACTTTCAGACCCAAAAAAAACTAAGAATCCCAATCTCTGTACCCTTTCTACAACAGAAATAAGACACAAACCCTTTTCTTCAAACACCTCTGTCATCATACTCATGGATGACAAGTAGGGGTGGACATCAATCTGGTCGAACCGATTATATTGGTTTGGTTTGGTTTTGACCAAAGAAAAAGTCAACAGTTTGAAAAACCGATCCGAACCGGGTTGGTTTGGTTCAGCTATGGTTTAAGCCTTTTTGAAACTGTCCTAAACCAAACCGAACCGATATAACTCTATTTAATATTAATTTTATTTAATCTACATGTGTCAAACAACAATTGGTCAGTAGAATGGCATATTATGTACCCTTTCACCCCTAATTGGACCCCAAAACAAAACAAAACCAAGAAAACCCTCCACTACACTCAAATTCGAAGCCTGTCTCTTCTCTAGAACTAAAACTCAAACCTCAACTGAAAAAAAACCCTAAGCGAAGCAGCCGCCATATCTCATTATAAGCCTCAGCACCTCCAAGTTGTTGACCTCATCTCTTCCTTCTTCGAAAACCTAGTTGTGCCTCTTGTATGTTCCTCTTAATTCGCAGCTTCAAAACCATGTCTGAGATACTCAATGGGGCTTGGAGAAAATAGCTCATACCACTTCAATCCCACCCTCTTAGAACTAAGGTTTGTTTCAATTCTTGAATCATACCCAGTTGTTGTTTTTCTTTTGTTGTCTTACTCTGCTTTGTAAGATGTCAATTAATCAATTGGGTTTTGAAATTTCTAATTTGATTTGTATTAATCAATTATTTGTATTTATGAAAATATGGGATTGGGTCTGTCAAGGTGTGGAAAGAGATGAGAGAATTGGGTTATGGAAGAATAAATGATTTGTCTTTTCATTGCACTAGTTTCCAAAAGCTATTAATTTTTTATTATTAATACCTCACTTGCATGGTCCCTATTGTTGATGCGAAAAAGTGGTTTGACACGTGGTTCGCCCAACTTAGTGATATTGTGTCTTCGGAAGGGAGTTAGTCTTCGGAAGATCAAGTTCCTGCAAAAAGGGAACGTTCGGTAAGACCTTGGGGTACCGGTGCGGTACCGGCCGAAGGCTCTCCGATGCTTAAGTAAGTACGGATTTAGTAAATGTCAGATTACAGATCAAGCGATAGCGTACCGTTATTTTCTGTCCCCTTCTTTTGGGAATAGAGGTCTCCTTATATAGGCCTTGGGAGGCGTGCATTATGTTTATATTTCCGATGTGGGACTGTAGGAGCTGGTCGTGAGCATGACACGTGTCCTAGGTCAAAAGCGTCAGGATGTGTCGGATTCGGTAGAAGATATGCCGAAGGGCCTGTGATGTCAAGTTGTCGTTTCCGTCCACGTGTCAGGTGGTCATTGGTCGTCAATATACGGTATAAACAGTAGTCCCCCAAGTTCTCTTCCGAAGGTTCTTCGGAAGGGAATTTGGTTCCACCCTGAGGGTTCATAGATGCCCTGCCGTTCGGCAAGTTTGTTTGTGGAAGGCTCCTCTGAGATCTGAAGGGTCGCCGATGCTGAGAGGGGTGAAGGCAGGGACGCTTCGTTTCCCGTGCCTGGCGCGTGGAGACGCTTCGCCTTCTGCACCCGGCGTGCAGAGACGCTTCGTCTTCTGTACCAGGCGTGCAGCTGACATCACCATCCACCGGGCGACACGTGGCCAGCGAAGCGACGTCTGACGGCTGTAATTATGAGCTGTTTGGTTTCCCAAGGCGTGCCGTTGCAGCCCTCTCCCTATAAATAGAGATCGCTCCAGACATAGAGCTCACTTTGCATTTGAGAGTGACGCGAGAGCTCTGCGTAGGCGATTTCAGAAGAGTGTGAACGGCAATCGAGGCGATTTTCGAAGGGGTTATCGGCAATCAAGGCGATTGTCGAAGCGTCTGAACGGCAATCAAAGTCTCAACAATACCCAAAGTAAGTTACCGTTCGGTAGCCTAATAATTTTTCTTTATATTTCCGGGTGCTTTCATAGTATAGGCCTAGCCGATCGTCTATAGGGGCCCTCCTTCGGTAGTCTAGTGAACTATAGGTAGTGGCGTAGACATCGGTAGGGTAGTTCATTACAGAGCCTTAGCCATCCTTTTTTCTCTTTTTTTTTTTGTAGATGTCTTCTAGCGAGTCCTTCGGCAGTGAGCCCAACGCTTTCGATGAGGAGTTGTCATCGGGCTGGGACACGTCCAGCGGGGCTGCGAGCCTCGGAGCCGAGAGTGGAGGGGACACCGATGTGGAAGTTATCGGTGAGGAGGTGACCTCCGTTCCTGTCCACGGCGTCGGCAAAGGACTGATGACGGGGCAACCTCTTCCCTTGGCCGCGGTCTATAGGGATGGTACCCGCGTCGGTACCTTCGAACGCCAGCCGGAGGCTTTCACCTCTGGGCGCGAGGGTTACGATCGTCCATCGAGAGCGGTCAAGGATACCGGTGGGCGTACCGAAGAAGACCCTATTCGGGGTCGACTATTTGGAGCCCAACAAGCTTACCGAACGGGAGCTCGAGAAGATTAGGGCGGAGTATCTCATCCCGGATTCTGTGAAAATGAGAATTCCGAGCCCTACCGAATCCCTCAGCGACCCAGGAGATGGTGGAGTCGTCTTCTTCACCGATATGTTGGCGCAGGGTGTCAGGCTGCCGTTGCAGCCTGCTGTCTAGAAGATCCTAGCCCAGATCGGGTGTGCCCCAGGCCAGTACAATCCCAACTTTTGGGTGGCCTTAATGGGGGTGATAGCTGCGTTCGGGATTGCCGGGGAGGGGGAGCCCTCCTACGAGCAATTCTCGTACCTATACAGCGTCACGAAGTCCAAGAGTGCCGATCACGGCGGTTGGGTTCAGGCGAACTGCCTGAAGGCTTCTAAGGGGGGGCACTTCATCAGCTCGGTGCCGACTTCCCAAAAGTCGTGGAGGAATCGGCGGGTGGTACTCTCTGGTGATTGGGAATCGCCGTCGGGAGTATCCCCGCTGTTTCCGGTACCTACGGCGTTCCAGATTGCCGGTAGGTAGTTATGTTACCAGTCGGTAGAACAACTATTGTACTTGTTACTTTCTCTGTTTTGTAACTCATTCTTCTTTCGGCAGGTAAACTCAAGCAACCGAGCCTCAAGGAAAGCGAAATTCGGCAGCTCGACAGAGTCAGGCTGAGGGTCCCTGCTGCCGAGCGAGTTTACCCGCGATTCCTTTTTACCAGCAATCTCATCAGAGCCGGCCTCGTCAGCCCTGCCAAGAGTAAGTACACCTGTGCCTTTCTCTTTTTTCTTGATCGATTTATTTTGCATGCCGACTGACCGAGTATTTTTGATCAGTGACTGACGCAAGGAAGGCTGCCGAAGCCAAGAAAATGAGTGAGTCGGCCAAGAGGCGGCTCATGATGGGTCTGCAGGGCAAGAAACAAAGGAAACAGCCCGAGGCGCCTTCCGTTCGGCCGTCCACGGATCCCGAGGACGTAACTCTTGCGGAGCGTCTACGGCAGCTGGGTGCTGAACCAGTGGCATGGCCAACTGCCGGTGCCATTGCACCGAGGCAGTCAGATGCCGAAGCCACCGCCTCAAAAGCAGCCGGGAAGCGGCCGATCACGGTAGACCTGGAAGCTTCGCTAGCTTCCAAGCGGAGTCGTCCTTCGGAGTCCACGAGGGCTGTCTTCGCGGCGGAGGACGAGGACGGTCCTACCGAGGCTGTCACCATTGCCTGCCCCTCGAAGACGGTGCAATTCGTCAACCATATGATCCTCGGCTCTCAGATGGAGCTGCCGGAGGTTGACGAATTGTCGAAGAAGCTTCTTCGGGAACAGGCCGGGCGGGCCTTCCGTCTGCAGGCGTCGGTAAGAATGCTTTTCTTCTATTGTCATTCCATTCCCTTTTTTTTTTTTGAAGTGGGGCTTCTTTCTGAATTTGTTAGTTGTGCAGGCGTCCATGGAGATGTGGCTCTGCGTCAAGCGGGCCATCAATGCTGCCGAACGGGCTAAAAAAGCCTATGACGACGGCAGGACCAAGGCCGCCGATCTGCTGAAGGACAAAGAGGCTGCCGAGCGGCGGGCCTTTGCTGCAGAGGCCAAGGCTGAGGAGACGCGGTCCAGGACGCCCTGGAGGAGAGTGAGCGTACCAAGGCGGTGGAGATCGAGGCTGCTGTTCGGTCCGCTATCCAGGGGTACCGATCATCAGAGGAGTTCGCTGCCCTTCTGGATAAGGAGGTGGGCTCTGAGATGGCTGACATGTTGTACCGATTCAAGCGGTACAACCCTGGTCAGAAGCTGAACCTCAACTTTGCTGCCGATCCCCCTCCCCTTCCCGAAGGAATGACTGAAGATATGATCGAGGATTACGAAGGGGAGGACGCTGCCGAAGGTCCTGGGCCTGCCGAGGCCGCTGCCGGGGACGAAGCCGCGGCCTGAGGGCGTTTTTCTTTACATTCATCTTTGTATTTTTATTTTTAATATTTATTTCGAACACATTGATGCCGAGGGCATCGTTTAATTTAAGTTTGTGTTATAATTCAAAGTTCAACTTTCAATTGTCCAATTCTCAAATTTTAACCCATGTGAGTGCGTTATAATTGCTAATTGCCGTGGGCTAATCGCCGATAGACCGCTAATCATCGGCTTTCACAAGCTATAACTGCTAATTGCCGTAGGCTAATTACTGATCAAAAGTCACTTATTACCGTAGGCTAATAAGGACGCTGTTGGATGTTTAAATTTCGACAAGTCCCGAAGGGATCTGTAGGGTAAAAATTTGAACGGTCATTCATTGCCGTAGGCTAGTATAGAATGCCGTAGGATGTTTAACATTTAGTTGCCGTGGGCAAAAATGATAATTGAAGGGAGGCTAAAGTAATAGTGCCGAGGGCTTTCTATTAATTCTAGTAGAACAAATACATCGAGTAATTGCAGTTCCAACCTGC
>NC_047655.1:18197037-18312056 GCF_902201215.1 Prunus dulcis | reverse complement strand
TTGTTGGATGTCCGGAAGTCGAATCGGAGGGCGTACTCGATTTTGAGTCCGTCCGGTGTTGTCAGCACCAAGCCCGCTCCGCATCCTTGCTGGTTTGCCGAGCCATCGACGTGCAAACCCCAGACGGGAGTTGATGTGTCAAGGCGTTCGGCGCCTGGTTGATCCGGCAAGATGGTCTCGGTAATCGCCTCAGATGTCGGTTGTACTGTTGCTGGGGTAAGCTCGGAGATAAAATCGGCAACAGCCTGGCCCTTCTCCGCTGGCCTCGGAACGAACTGTATGTCGAATTCCCCGAGTTCGATCGCCCATTTGATCAATCGGCCCGAAATTTCTGGTTTTTGGAGGACTTGCCGGAGGGGGTGGTTGGTCAGGACTTTGATCCCGTGTGCCTGGAAGTATGGCCGAAGTCTTCGTGCCGAGACAACAAGGGCTAGAGCCAGCTGCTCTAATGGGGGATACCGAAGTTCCGCTCTCTGGAGTGCCTTGCTGACATAGAAGATTGGTAACTCTGCCTTCTCTGGTTTCCGAATTAGTACCGAGCTGACGGCAGTTCCGGATACCGAAAGGTATAGGTAGAGAATTTCCCCAGGCAGCGGTTTTGACAAAAGGGGGGCTTTGCTCATGTAGTTCTTCAGGGCTTGAAATGCGTTATCGCATTCGGCAGTCCATGTGATATCCCGTTTGCCCCCTTTCAAGGCTTTGAAGAACGGTACACATTTATCGGTAGCTTTCGATATGAAACGGGTCAGGGCGGCCACGCGTCCGGTAAGGCTCTGAATGTCCTTCGTCGTCTTCGGCCTCTCCATATCGATGATTGCCTTTATTTTCTCGGGATTAGCCTCAATCCCCCTCTGACTGATCATGAATCCGAGGAATTTCCCGGAAGATACACCGAAGGCGCATTTCTTCGGGTTTAGTCTCATCCTGTAGTCTTTTAGGATGCCGAACATGATCGATAGGTTCTGCAGGTGTTCTTCGGCAGTCCTGCTTTTTACCAACATGTCGTCAACATAAACCTCCATGATGTTGCCGATGTAACCGGCGAAGATTTTGTTGACGAGCCTTTGATAAGTTGCCCCTGCGTTCTTCAGACCGAACGGCATGACATTATAACAGTACAACCCTTTGTCCGTTATGAATGCGGTGTGTTCGCTATCGGGAGGGTGCATGAATATCTGGTTATAGCCGGAGTAGGCATCCATAAAGCTCAGCAGTTCGTGGCCGGCAGTGGCATCCACGAGCTGGTCTATCCGTGGTAACGGAAAGCTGTCCTTCGGGCAGGCCTTGTTGAGGTCGGTATAGTCTTGGCACATCCGCCACCCGCCCGTGGACTTTCTTACCATGACGGAGTTGGCAAGCCATACCGGATACGTTGCTTCCCGGATGAAACCGATGGTTTGAAGTTTTTCGACTTCCGTGCGCATCGCCTCATACCGTTCGGCATCGTATGATCGGCGCTTCTGCCTTACGGGCTTATAAGCGGAGGAGATGGTGAGTTTATGGCTAATCACGTCCGGGGCGATGCCGGGCATGTCCTCGTAAGACCATGCGAAAACTTCCGAATGGTGCCGCAAGAAGTCTATGAATTGCGTTCGGAGGTTCGCAGTGAGTCTAGTGCCGATTCTAACCTGTCGATCGGGCTGCTCATCGCTCAAGGTTATGGTCTCCAATTCTTCGGCAGGTTGTGTGTGAGGGGTGGGAGATTCATCTCTAGGGTCGTCAACCGGTCCAGTACCGTTCGGTAAACCCTGCACCGTCATGGTCTCGTTGGGGAGTTTGAACGAGGTTGCCTTGAGCGCCGTAGCGTAGCAAGTCCGCGCACTCAACTGATTTCCCCGGATTGCCCCCGTGCCGTTCGGGGTGGGAACTTCATCAACAGCATGTGGGGCGAAAGATGCGCCTTGATCCTCGTCAGTGCCGTTCGGCCAACGATAACGTTGTATGCCGTCGGGCAGTCGACGATGAGGAACTGATCGTACGTTGTTGTTTTTCTCGGCGCCGTGCCAAATGTAATTGGCAGTCTGACACTACCGATCGGTTGGACCAGGTCTCCAGAGAAGCTTAACAGAGGTGTCAACTGCCGGTCGACTTGGTTGTCATTGATTCCCATCTCTCTGAAAGCTTCAGCAAAGATTACGCTCACGGAGCTCCCGGTATCGATCAGCACTCGCCCTACATCGTAATCGGCAATTTCAGCTCGGATGATCATTGGGTCGTCGTGGGGATAGAGGATTCCCTCTTCTTCCTCTTGGCAAAATGTGATCGGCTCCCAATGAACTTTTGGTGTTTCCTGGAACCGATTCACCTCTATTCCGAGCACCTGAGGAAACTGCGCGGCACGCACATACTGTTTCATCGAACGGTGGCTCATCCCCGCAACGGTAGGTCCTCCGCTGATAGTGCTGATCATGTTTATCTGCCGAGGAGGGTTCGGCACCGGCGCCGTGGCGGCCGGGCGATATACTGGTCCAGTTTCCCTTCTCGGATCAGCCGCTCCACAATCTTTCTCAAACTTATACAATCTTCCGTGTTGTGGCTGTTGTGCTGATGGTATCGGCAGAATTTACCGGTCTCCCGGTTGTCTTGCCGATTGGGTCTTCTAACATTCGGCTTTGGTATGGCCTCCTGTTCGTTCATCAGAACGGTTTCATACGTGGTATTCAGCAGGGTGAAGACCTCGTTGCCGTGGTCACGGTTGGGCAGGGGTCCTCGGTTGTCGTTGCGACCATACCGCCCTTTCCCTTTCTTTGGCTGATCTCTTCGATCGGCACGGTTGTCTTTCCGCTTATGGCCCGCCGAATATGAGTCGGCCCTTTCGTAGGATGGCGCCTTCGCCGGATAAGCGCTTGGCTCTGCATCCTCTCGGCGTGCCGAAGCGCTTGGTTTTGAGTTGAAGTACTCGGCCTTGGCGTGCACCGCCGCCTGCTTCATCAGCTCATCATACGTGCGCCAGTTGCTGCTGTGTACTAGGTATCGGAAATGCGAGGACCGAAGGCCACTCTTGAAGGCGCCGTAGGCTGCCCTATCATCTGTTTCCGGACACCTTGAGTACTCGTGACTGAAACGCGCCGCATACTCTCTCAGTGGCTCGTCCTCTCTCTGCCGAATCGTGTACAGATCATCGGCAGAGTAAAGGCGATCCGTTTGGATCATGAAGTGATTGAGGAAGATCTGCTTCAGCTCGTCGAAAGAATCCACCGTTTCCGGCTCCAGACGGTAGAACCAATTTAGGGCTGCCTCGGTAAGTGAAGACGGGAATAGCAGGCACTGCCCCTCGTCGCTCAGACCCTTGCATCCGATGGCAGACTGAAATGAATGAAGGTGGGTTAAAGGATCTTCGGTACCAGTGTAGAATGGTATGCGCAATGGCTGCACTTCCCGATCCTGCCGAGAGCGACGGATGCGTCTCGTGAACGGCCCGGGCCGAAGCTTTCCCCACTCAGGTTCCTGGGAGCGAGCCTTGTCGTTTTCCATTTTCTGGACCTTCTGAAAAAGGAGTCGGACAACAGGGTCTCGGCTTGGGATTCCTTCGGCATCATAGTCTTCCAAGCGCCTTCGCGGGCTCACGGAGTTATCCCCCAAGTATTGAGTTGATACCGAACGGTAGGTGGACGTTTGCGCATCGGAAGGGATATACTCGGATGCCGACTCCGTGGAGTTCAATCCTTGGACCTTCCGAATAGGTGACTTACTTCCCCCGGCGTTCATCCGGGATTCCCGTAGTCGAGCGCTAATCCTGATCGGGGATCTCTGTCTCTCTCCCTCCCGATCATTAAGCCGGTGTCGGCAGTCAGAATAGACCTTCTTCGGTATATGTGGTTGGTCCCTAGGTGTCGGCACCACCAGTTGTTTGGAGGGCGCGGGCGTTGCCCTTGCTGCCCTTCGGTGCCTCCTCCTATGAGGGGTTCCCAAGCTTTCGGAAGAGTGAGTCGTCTGGATGTTCTGCGGGTGCTGCTGGTGCAGCTGCCGTTGGGTTTCGTCCACTTTGGACGAAAGGTGGTGGTTGTGCTCCTGAAGCCTAGCCATGTCCTTTCGCAGGGATGCGATTTGGGCTACTAGCTCGGCCTCGGCGGTTGTTTGGGTTGAGGGGGTGTTTCCGTAGGGAGTGCATGGGGGTAGCGCTGGGCTAGCCCCAGCTTGCCTTCCGAACGGTGCCCCGTCCTCCGATAGAAAAGTGGGTATTGAAGTGGTCCCCATGTGTTTAGGGGATAGTGGGTTAATTGTTTTTCGTTTCCCACAGACGGCTCCAAACTGTTGATGCGAAAAAGTGGTTTGACACGTGGTTCGCCCAACTTAGTGATATTGTGTCTTCGGAAGGTAGTTAGTCTTCGGAAGGTCAAGTTCCTGCAAAAAGGGAACGTTCGGTAAGACCTTGGGGTACCGGTGCGGTACCGGCCGAAGGCTCTCCGATGCTTAAATAAGTACGGATTTAGTAAATGTCATATTACAGATCAAGCGATAGCGTACCGTTGATTGTTCTCCCCCTTTTTTGGGAATAGAGGTCTCCTTATATAGGCCTTGGGAGGCGTGCATTATGTTTATATTTCCGATGTGGGCCTGTAGGAGCTGGTCGTGAGCATGACACGTGTCCTAGGTCAAAAGTGTCAGGAATGTGTCGGATTCGGTAGAAGATATGCCGAAGGGCCTGTGATGTCAAGTTGTCGTTTCCGTCCACGTGTCAGGTGGTCATTGGTCGTTAATATACGGTATAAACACCTATGTTATAGATTTTGTATTCAATCAGAGAGATGATTTCTAGAACGAGGCCATTAAACTTGCTGATTTGCACCACCTCAATGTGGTAGCTTCTATGGTGTTGTGCTTGATGGTTCGAGAGGTTCTGTGTCAACAGTGACAGAGTATATGGTTAATGGCTCTCTCAGAAATGCCTTGCAAAAGAATAAGAAGTAATGTGTTTGTTTGGCTTTTTGTTCTTTGCATTAATTTGATAAAATCAGAATGAATGTTGTAGTTGATTAGTTGGTATGTAATTTCCAATTGTATTAATCAATTGGGTATTGAAATTTGTTTGTATTTGTATGAAAATATGGGATTGTATGTTGAAGTTTGTTGCTAGAAGTTTGGATGAACTTTGATGAAATGTTTGTGTTTGTTAGGAGCAAGTTCAGTTTTAGGATTATTTGATGGAATACAGATGTTAACAGGTTTTGTGTTATTGTAAGCATGTTTTCTTTTATGCGTAAACCGGCCGAACCAAACTGGACTAAATCGAATATGAATAGTTTGGTTTGATTCGATTTTCATTTTGATTTTAGTTCAAACCGAACCACACCAAAGCATAAAAGTTTAATTAGTTCAACTATAATTTGAGAGTAAAACTGGACCAAACTGAATCGTACCCACTCCTAATGACAACCCAACCACTCCAATACTTTGCAATTCCCACAGCTCCAAAAATCAATCCTTTTTGTCAAACACACGGGCCTTTGTCCCTCGTTGCAGGGAACCCAAAAGCCCTCCAATTTTACTCCCTCCACACCAAACCCTTCTGATAACACAGCACCATCCCCATCCTCACCTCAGAAAACTCAAGATCTCAAACAAGCTCATGCTGAAGATATTCCATCATCAATCAGAATAGCAATCAATTGGGTATTTTCATTATCAATTTCGGCTGATGACTGAAGCTTCCTAAGGAATAAATAAATAAATAAATAAAAGAAAGATCAAGGGAAGAATGAAGAGAGCGATAGGCAACTAGAGATGAAGATGAAGGGAAGTTTTTTTTTTTTTTTTTCTGTCAAAGTGACTAACAGTGTCAGTTTAAAAAACAAGAAACAAATTTATTGCAGCGGATGTGGCACACCCACAATCATTCGATTAGTTAAATGGTCCAGATTTTACGAAATGTGGCAAAGCCTCGGTTCCGACTTCATGATTCATAAAAAATTAATAATAATCTTCCGAAACAGCGGTGAGTAGCAAACAAGTCGAGTCTGTGTCTGTGTGTGTGCGCGTCTCTCTCTCTCTCTCTCTCTCTCGTGATAAAGTCTCAGCAAAGCCTGTGGAGCGATGGCTTCGGCGGCAGCCGGGCAGATAAACACCGAAGAGTTACCTTCATGGGGGTCTCGAAGCGTCGACTGCTTTGAGAAACTCGAGCAAATTGGCGAAGGCACTTATGGGTCAGTCTCTCTCCCTCTCTCGGCATTATCGTTCTTTTCTTTCAAAGAGCAGAAAAATTGAAACAACGTGCACCACTCAATGATGAATTATGATTGCCCTTCTACTTCAATTAGGAATTTATGTGCAAATATTTTATAATAATTGCCAGATATATTTGTTTATTAATAACTCGGAAACTGTAAAAGTGTGTAGATTTTATGTTCTCGGTGCTGAAGAATTGGCCTTTCTGTTGTTATTGCTATAATGATGGTTGCTTTCTTTTCTAGTTTACTTCTTTGTCATCAGTAATATTTTTTCACTGATAATATTCTTGTGCAATTAGTATCATAGAAAGTAGGAAAAATATAATTTCAAAAAGAAAAAAAAAGGAGGAGCTTAAGAACATTAGTTAAATCTTGATCCTTAATTAATAAAATGGGTTAGAAGTACTCATATATTAGTTTGTTGTGGTGGGGAAAAAAAGTCTTTAAATAAAACTATAGTGATGTAATAGAGAGCACATGATGTCACTAGAAAAATTTGCTTTTCATTTTACTTTTGTTAGGATAAATGATGCACTGGATGTAAGGGTTTAATGCAGCTTAGGTAAGGAACGAGGAGTCCTAGGGAGGGAGGACTGTTTTTCTTTTTAATTTAAAATCTTGATCTTTACTGGTGGGATTGGTAATAATGTGCATTTTGGGATTCATGGTGGCTCGAGAGGTGGTTCTTTGAGTCTTTCTTCTCCCACTCATCTTGAATGGAGATGAAGGATCATGTTTTGTGGTCTCTGGAGGAGTGGACAGAGAAGACACTGCCTTCTTCCTTTCGGCTCTGTTAGACTTCTTGCTTTCTCTCTTTTCCCTTTCTTAGCAGGAGCATAAATAAAAGCACAAATTGTGCAAGTTTTAATGGTTCCACTAAAATTGTAGTATGTTATAGACCCCCCTCCCCAAAACACAGAAGAAGGAAAGAAGAAAGATCAAGTTTCTATAAGTTTGAGATTCTTTTAGGTGGGGGCGGCCAAGGATGGTATGAGTAGATAGATTTTGAGGAACCCAAAGTAAGACATATTTTCATGGTCAAACAGTGTGGAAAATTATGTTTCTTATGAACAAAAATTAAATTTCTTTCACGTAATGAAACACTAGTATCCCTGGTGGTTTTTCTTAATCCTGAATTAATTGAGTTAACTTTTTCCCCCCTGGATCATGTTTTCTTTTGCAGTCAAGTGTTCATGGCCAGAGAAACCCGAACTGGGGAAATTGTTGCTTTGAAAAAGATACGCATGGATAATGAAAAAGAAGGGGTACTGTTTCTTTAATTTACCATGTGTTCTTATTATATGGAGAATTGTAGTATGTTTCAACAATTTTGATTAAGTGAAACTACGGGTATTTACACATGCACGCACAACCAGGCACACTCCCAGACCTATTTGCACACACATGTTCACATCTTATAATTAATTTTATGGGATTTTCGCTTTGTTTATGTAGTTCCCAATTACAGCAATCCGGGAAATTAAAATTCTGAAAAAGCTTCATCATGAAAATGTTGTTAAGCTGAAAGAGATTGTAACTTCTACAGGTACTTGAATTTCCATCGTTCAAGAATTATATTGTATCACAATTGACAAATATGTAACATTTATATTGGTTCTGTTTGCTCATACCTTAAATAATTTTTTCTGTCTTCAAGGTCCTGAAGGGGATGAGCAAGGGAATCAAGGTACCAAAAGCTGTTACATGAAATCTTAGTCAGTTGTGTGTGTTACATCTGCGTGTCTGTGATCCATTTAATGCCATCTGGTGACACATGCTTTGAGAGTGTCGCTTTGTATCAAAATTTATTGTAGGTGGTAGTTCTTCTGACATGTGTTTTGTCGATTACAGATGGTAATAAGTCCAAGGGTGGCATCTATATGGTTTTTGAGTATATGGATCACGATTTGACAGGCCTTGCTGATCGTCCTGGACTGAGATTTACAGTTCCCCAGATAAAGGTATAATATATTCTTACAATTTTGGAGAAAGAGAGTTATCTGTTACATCAAGTACCTTACAGTTTTCTCACGTTTTATTCTCAAGTGTTATATGAAGCAGCTATTGACTGGGCTACATTACTGTCATGTTAATCAAGTACTTCATCGTGACATCAAAGGTTAATCAACAAGTTTATCATCTCCTTTCTCAAATATGATTATTAGTATTGTGCACCTGGAGCTATATCAGAATAAAGCCTATTCTTGCAGGTTCTAATCTTTTGATAGATAATGAGGGGAAGTTGAAGCTAGCAGACTTTGGGCTTGCAAGGTCCTTTTGTAGTAACCATGAGGGAAATCTTACAAATCGTGTCATTACTTTGTGGTATAGGTAAGCATTTACTTCATAATTACCATTAGAAATTCACTTTGCTAAAGCATTGATTCTTTCAAAGAGTATGCCTGATGTTTAGATAGTGCATATAACTGATATAATTGGAGCAGGCCCCCAGAGTTGCTGCTTGGAGCCACAAAGTATGGTCCAGCTGTTGACATTTGGTCTGTTGGTTGCATCTTTGCTGAACTTCTGCATGGAAAACCAATATTGCAAGGAAGAAGTGAAGTTAGACATCCTCTCCAATTCTTCTCCACTCTGATAATTGGTTTTAGAATTGATGAATTTACCAAATTTTGGCTAGTATTGCAAAATGAAGTCTGATGTCTTATTTAATTTACTATGGATTGCATCCGCTTTTATTTTCAAATATGTTGATGAAAGAAAGAATTTTTCTGGCGTAATCTAAGGTTCAATATCTCATGCTTTTTAGAAAGGGAGCTGATTTTCCTACTCCTTTTTTGTCCGTTTACACTCCCTTTGTTGGAAATTGTATGTTCCCACTCCTCTTTTGTCCATTTACACCCCCTTATTGGAAATTGTATGTTATAGTAAAAAGTATTAAAAAACAAAAGGGAGTGTAAGTGGACAAAACCGGAGTGGGAAAATCAGCACCCTTTAGAAAATATGCATTCTTAATCAAATATTGGTTGAGGGGTGCGTGTGCGAAGGATGTGTTGTGGAGCTTACATCCAACTTGTCTCATCCTATATGGTGTAGAAGTTATTGCTGTACCCTATTAGAGACTGTAGCTATCCAGGAATGGCTGTTTTATGTTTAAATTTTTTATGTGGCTAGTGATGAATATGTGATTGGTTTAGGAGAATTTGGTTTTTTCTTTTTGTTTTTGTATTTGTATTTGGTGGTAATTGGTGTATTAGACATATTTATGAAATAATCACAAACAATGACAACATGGACAAATTATTTCATGAGGCTCAGTTTGTAGTATTTATTTTCTTCATATTTATTGTAGCCTGACCAACTGAACAAAATATTTGAGCTCTGTGGATCGCCTGATGAGATCAACTGGCCTGATGTGTCAAAAAGTCCTTGGTATAATAACTTCAAGCCAACAAGGACCATGAAAAGACGAGTTGGGGAAATTTTCAGACAGTAAGTAAATGATTGATGAGTTTCTCAAGTATTATGATTGAATATTAATCTGTCATAAGCTATTTGCTTCTGTTTGTTAATTTGTTTTTCAATATGCATTCCAGTTTTGACTCCCATGCTTTGGATCTATTGGACCACTTGTTAGCTCTTGATCCAAATCAGGTACCACTTGAATTTTACATATTTGTTCTTGCCATAATTTTATTATTTACTAATATACTGGAGTCTAGTTTTGTTTAAAAATCATTCGAGGTTTTTTTTATATTTAAATATATCAGCTACACTAGCATGTTTCATTTGTCACCTTTCTTTGGTTGTAACCTGAATCCAAATATATGCTGCCTCAAACAAATGATTGAGCTGAATACTTGTTTGAAGACTATGTAATGCACATTGTCAGGATGCTTCAAGGAAAGGAATATGATTGTATATTGACAAACACTATGGCACATCACTAATAGTAAATCAAGCTTTTTTGTCCTTGTTAGCTACTATTTTGGAGGAATGAACTTGATAATGCAGATTGAGCAGACTGCCACTTCTACTTTTGCAGTAAGGGGTTAAAAATATTGGGTGCTCTTATGGTTTTTCCTGCTTATCTACTTGTTTTATTCTATGTAGAGATGGACTGCGAAGCAAGCACTGGATGCAGAGTATTTCTGGGCTGACCCTTTACCCTGTGATCCGAAGAGGTGTGTTTTTTTGTTTTAAATTATCTGCATTTCCTTTGAGTTTGCTAGATCACATGGTACATTCAAATAGGTGTCCAAGCTATAAACAGTTCTCACAGTTGGTGATAAAAATCCAGTTGTGTTGTGCCTATCGTGGATGACTATTCGTATTTTACTCCCTTTTGTTTACATCTCTTTTGCACTTGGCTTCCTATAAATTAGCACATTTAAGCGATCGTTGCTCATCACATGTGCATCACCAACCAGCTTTAGTAGCCTAATACTTGTCTCCTTTTCTGAAAGTGGTGGCATAGGGTTGGGCCTGTTATAGTGGAATTTGAGGGGTTCTGGTATTTGGGTCTCTTCTGAAATATGTATGGTTCAAGGCTTCTCTTTGTATTTCTATAATATGTTGAACTGTGCTTATCTTGTATCGTACAGCCTACCTAAGTATGAATCATCACACGAATTCCAAACAAAGAAAAAGAAGCAGCAGCGGCGGCAAACTGAAGAAATAACAAAGGGATCAAAGTCACAGCATTATCATAAGCATTATCGCCTGCCTCCCATTCAACATACAGGGCAAGCTCCTCCACAGTGGTACGGGCCCAATCATCCAATAAACGATTCTCAGCCCCCATTATCAGCTGGACCAAGTCACCACCACTATGGAAAACCGAACGGTCCTCCTGGAGGTCCAAGCAGGTACCCTCCTGGAAACCAGGGTGGACCTTACCACCTAAATCGCGGAGGTCAAGTTGGAGGTTACAGTGGTGGACCATATCCACCCCAAGGACGAGCTCCACCATATGCTGGGAGTGGCATGGCGGCCCCTAGCTCTAGAGGAGCCCCTGGTGGTTATGGAGTTGGTCCTCCCAACTACTCCCAGACTAATCAATATGGAATTCCTGCTGCTGGTAGGGGTGTTAATATCCGAAATCAACAGTATGGTCGGCAGTAGTGACAGTGGACACTATGGCTCTGTATTAGGACATTATATGTCGCAACAGAGATGGTTACGGGATTGGAGTTGTGTTAGGCTAACTGGTAGAGTTAAAATTTCACATAAAGAAAATCTGCCGTTGTACATTCTTCTGGGAGGCATTTTTGTTCCCTCATTTACCTCCAACAGTTTTCATGAAATGTTAAACCGAACTGTAGAGCCTAACCATGCCAGCAGGGTTGTGCTTTTAGGAACCCAATCTGCTGGTTTCAACTAGTTTATGCCTGTAGATAACCATGCTGCTTTTGTAAGAGTCGAAGTTATCAGATGCTCCATTTTCTTTGTTTTTCTTGGTTATTGTTTCATTCATTGTATAAACACTCCTTGTTTTCCGATGTTTTATTGCACTAGTTAGAATGGATGAAGAAACCTGACATCGTTAATAGATTGACAAGTCTACTCTCTACACACCCTTATCGCTCATTGATAGAGAGGGAACATCTCCAAGTGACTAAGGTAAAAGAGGTGAGCTAAATGTAGAAAAATACAGAAGAAAACACAAAGTTTCCAACCATAACAAGCTATCTTGCATTTTTACCGTCAAAATGATTAACCAAAGAATGCCCTCCCTTAGCCGCATCCAATCTCCCCTTTCTCCTTGCTGACAACCAACCGCAAGGAATATAGGGGGAAGGTGGCCACTGCCCCTCCTCCCATCCACCCATCTCCCCCTTCCTCTCCTCCTCTCCCCTCCTTCTCCCATCTTTTCCCTTCCTCTTATCCCTCCCCAAATAGCCTAGATCTGTTTGAATCTAGGTCTGTTTGTGTATGTGTTAGTTTCGTTTGGTTGTTTTTGCAGTGTTCTAAGTGACTGGTGTTGTCTCTGTCTTGGCGGTGGCAGCAGTAGTGTACTAGTGATGTTGGGTTGTATCTCTCCCAAGTTGTGATATCTTGTGGCTGATGTTTTGTCTTTGTTTCGACGACAACGATTGCAATGACGCTGGTGGTAGTTGTTGGACTATGGTGCTTTTTCTATTCTGCACCTACCGAAAAACTATGCTTGGTCATAGGAGTTTTCTTTGTCAAGTTCTAAGTTGACGTGGAGTGCTTCTCAGGGGTCCTTTTATTGTTGTTTCTATGTTTATTCCTCTGTGTTCTCTCCTAATTTCTGCTATGGTATGCCTTGCAGTTTGTGTAGGTGTCAAAGGACTATGATTTTGCTCATAGACGGCCTCTTTTGATAGTTGGGATGTTTTACGGTCCTCTCATGTGGGTTTACTTTGTTGGTCTCTAGTTGGGGTTCTCTTTTCCTCTTCTGTTTTGGTTTTGTCATGTTGTATTGGACTCTCGTGTTAGTCCACGACATGTGTTTCACTCTTTCTTACTCTAGAGTCTGTCCCATGTGGTCTCCTAGGAAGATTTTAATGAAGCTATTGATAGCGTGTCGGTCTTTATATGCCCTTTTGACTTATGAATGAAATCTTCTTCTTAAAAAAAAAAAAGTTATCTTGCTTTGTTCTACCGACTATAGCCTATATCTTACACCTTTTAGGTCAATTAGTGTCACAATCAGGCCGGGGCAAGTTGAAAGTGGATTAAAGCAAGTCCCAACTTGATTGCATGAAAATGACCATCAATTTGACAAATAATTGACATAACTAACTAACAAGGGGCACATTGGCATGAATGAAAAGTTTACTAGTACTTAGAACGAGATTGAGAGTTCATAGGGCAGAGTAGAACACAACCTATAATTCGGGGGCATTGCTAAATTTTTCCCTTAAACAAAAACTATTACCGAATTTGTGTGTTCGGTATTGGGTATCTCCTTTTAGGAAATGAAACAAGTAATATTCTTAGTTAATTATAGAAAAATATAAAAGAAAACACAAAAAGTTCTCCAAGCATATAAGCTATCCTGCTTTGTTCTATCATCAATATATATTCCTATAAATCACAATTTGACACATGTGCAAAAGTTCACAAACCATATAAACTATATCTTGATACAACTGGAGTTTGTCTTAGGCTAGTTGTTAAGAAACAAGCCAAATTTGAGCTTTCTATGTTGAAGTCCTCTTTAACTACATTGATTTTCTTTTGTCTCAACTGAACCACTCTTTTGCACTTTTCAGATGCCAATGGAGAACTTACGGGGGAAAAGAAAAAAAGAAAACGAAAGGCGAAATTTTCTGTCCGCTTGTGCCTGCCTTGCGCGTCAGGATAAATTTCTTGTCTCATCTCACAGAAAAGTCAACCGAAAACATTGTGAAGACTTCCTTTGAAAATGCATGCTTTTTTTTTTCTTTTGGTTCTTTTCCAAGTATCAACAAAACAAAACATGGAAGAAAACAAAAACAAAAACAAAAGTATTCATTCCCAACCAGTCAACCTCGAAAAGAACCTCTGGTCCTTGATATTGATTGAAAAGTATTACGTGGACTCTACTTTGAGAAAAATCTTCATGAACTCGTATACAAGATAACTGATTGCAGCTGATGGTAAAACCTGCAGAGTGACGACAAAGAAAAATGTTAAGAAACTCATAATAAAATGACGTAATGACAACTGCTCAACTACTCTTAACAACCAAAATAAAACCACATCCACATTCACTTACTCTTTTCACTGGGTTAATTTCATTTTAACCCCACAAGTAGACACTTAATTTGACGTTTATACCTCATCTTGGACAAAAAAATTTACTATTTCGTTTCCGAAGTTTGGTTAGTTGCAATGGTACACCTCTTTAATTATAATTTCAGCACAATTAATTACACAGAACCCAGAAGCGTTTCCAACTAAAGAATCATCAGAGTACCATACCTGCAATAGGCTTGGTGTTAGCCCTGCATAAAGAGCAGGTACACCTCCTTGCTCAACAATTTTCACACAAGTTGCAAATGCACTTAACTTAGTTGCCCGAACTTGCAATTGAAGGTGTCTCCTCACAACTTCAAAAGGATATGTAGCAGCTTCAGAACAAGCTCCGGCAATTGCCCCATACAGTAATGTTCTAATGGGACCTAACTCCAGTTGTTCCAAAGCATTCAGTTTCTCACCCTCTTGTTTCATGTGTTGGATTCTTTTCCTCCCTTCAGGTGAGTGCAGATAAGCCGATTTTAGTATATCATAAACACCGTAGAAAACTGCACCTGAAGGTGCCATGCTTACAATAGAGGGTAGTAAACCCTTGTAAAGAGAAAAGAACCCTTCAGTTTGGATCATGTGGCGGAAAGCACCAATTACACCACCCAAGGCTTCTCCACCAGGTGCTACCATCTTTGTCCTGATCTGAAATAATTGAAATTTTACAATGTGACTTGGCTTGCAATGCCATTGTAAAAATTGTTGACAAATACCAGCTTTTTAATCTATGAGAGCTGGGGCTCCAAGCAATGGCCACCGCAAAAACATTATTTCATTCAAAATGGGGTTACCAAAACAGTTTACATGGAAGCCAACGCAAGTAATTTGTTTTCAGGTGCTATGTAAAAGACGAAAGAAAGGCTTGCTCCTACTGTATATCCAAATAATCTTTGAGGTTTGCTACATAAAATAACACTGGATAAAACTCAACTGGTTTCCATTAAACAATACATGCATCCACCTCGGGGTCTCATTGGAGAATTAACCTGTGCTAAGGCCATGCCCCTGCCAATTTCTTCTTATTATCTCATTTGAGTAAATTTGGATTGTTTCTCGTGACATAATTTTACGTCTGACAAAATCAGTAAGAGATAAGGGTGATTCGCGCAGTCAGCTGACTCCTTTTCAATAGAAAGGAAAAGCTAAACCAACCCAGCTGGCTGGTCAATCTCAAAAGAGAAAAAATGAACACAAAAATTCGAGCTGGAATGAATGCCAAGGTGTGGAAACTCTAATGTTATACACACAGATACTGCCCCTCCTCCACACACACACACACACGCTCACATTCTTCTTTCTGGCTAGAATTTATTAAAAAAACCAGATCAGAGTTCTCAAGTGCAAGTAAAAGAACTTAGGTCATGAAGACTCTCAAGGAGTGATCTATAAAAGTGTGGGTTATGGTGACCTCCCATCCTGCACATTGCACTAACTATGAAGTACAAGATGAAATTAATTTGAACACAAAAAATTGGAAAACGGCACCAGGAAAATGTATGCTCATGGGATGAAATTAACTGAACCAAAAAGCAGTAGTAAGTAGCAACATACAGTGTCCATAGGTAAGCAGAGCAAGGTGGCCGTAATTCCAGCGGCAGCACCAGCAACAAACCTCTCATAATTTGTGGATTCCTCATTCTCAGACAATTTCATCAGATGATTTCTGTAAGTATCATAAGCATAGAAATTGATAGCCTTAAAGGGTGCTGTGCGAAGAATATTGACCAAGTTTCCTTTCCAAAATCCTTTCAGCCCTTGAGAAGCTGCAATCGTCCTGATGAGCTCAAAAAGGTTCTTCTGTTCGCCACGAACTATATATTCCAGCTTTAGCCTTTCAAGAGGAGCAACAAACGTCCTAATACACCGGCATCCATAGGGGCAGGTGAAACACCAAAAGTTTGAATGTCAGTGCATAAGCAGAAGAGAAGCATATGATGTACCTTTTAGCCAATTCAAAGCATAACCAATAATTCGGAGCCACAATCACAAAGAAATTATAATTGGACACTCCTTTTTAGTTTCTTCAAAATCACAGGATAGGAGAGAAACTGTCAATTGGGTTTTAAGATTTCCATCATTGAGGACTCAAAGATATATAACCTGGACCTAGAGTTAGTTCCTCATATACTCATATATCTATCTGGGTTAGCTTAAAAACAGAAGCTTTCCTTTCATCTTTGGAAAAACCAAGACTTTACATCTACTCTTAATCTCATAGCTCTGCCAATTCACAAATAAATGCAAACAGTCATTCACCCGCCAAAAGAAGAAAGAATTTTTTTAAAAAAATGTAATTGTTTTAGAGAGAAGGAACCTGGAAACCATAGCAGCAACAGCTCCAGACCAGAGATGCTTTGTTGTGTTCATAGCACCTGATCCCTTTCGTACAGTCTCACTCTCACCCTTCTCGAACACCAGGACGGCCTCCTCCGACGAAATACTTGTATTCCCATTTTGCCCCAAGACTGTCCCAGATTCCCCAACACATCCATCGTCACCATTCCC
Organism: Prunus dulcis; assembly: GCF_902201215.1. Classification (NCBI taxonomy): domain Eukaryota; kingdom Viridiplantae; phylum Streptophyta; class Magnoliopsida; order Rosales; family Rosaceae; genus Prunus; species Prunus dulcis. The sequence continues at coordinate 18,295,671 of NC_047655.1, read as the reverse complement.
TTCACTCCCCTTTATCGACAAGCTCACAGAAAAGAACAGAGCACCGCCACCTCCTCCTCTCAAACCTCTAAGACGCACCGTTTTGCCACGGCGCGTGAAACTGAAACGGGTCTTGGGGGGAACCAAGGAGAGGAAGGAAGGAGGGACGGTGTCATTCGGGTGGAGGAACAGACCACCGAGGAAGAGGGGACCGGGATCGGGATCGGAGGGCTGGGATTTGATGAGATGGGTGAGGCTGAAGTCCGGTGGGTGCATTTCTGGGGACGTGAAAACGGCGTCGTAGAGTGGATGTGGGGTTGCGGATGAACGACATTTAAGGGTTAATAAGAGAGTGGAGAATTGGGGACGGGGAAGAAGCTTGAAGAGGACGAGAGAATGGAATATATATTATTTGCAGAGGAGAGTGACATATGGGAGTGAGTTGGTGATGGTGGATTTTGTGGGTCTTGACTCTTGCTTGCTGTGCTGCTTTTGATTTTGCTTCTGCTTTTGCAGCAGCTTCTGCTTCTGGTTGGTTCCCATCGCCTTCATGCAGCCGCTATCTCTCTCATCATCGCAAAATTCACATGGCTTTTTAGTTTAGCTTTCATCGAGCTTCTGCTGTTTTTCAGCTGCTCTTGTTTGGACGGTTGCTTGCTTGCTTGCACAGTCTCTCCTTTCTGTTTATGTTTTTTTAATTTTATACAAAGGGACATTCTATTATAATCTAAGAAAAATTAGGTTTTAGACATAATTAACTTTATTAATTAGTTTGTAAGATATTGGATATTTTGGTTTTAGTTTTAATACCTAGGAAAAAACTATTATTTTGGATTAGCCCAAAGAGAGGCCCAGATTCGTTGGGCCAGGTAAAAAATAACAACTGATAAGACAATTCTACCCTTATGGTACAATTCTACAATGGCACATGTAGTAATTTTAGGGTTGTTGGATGTCCTTTTGGTAAAATTAGGTGGCTTTGGTTTTATATTAATTAAGCAAAATTAATTATCTTTCTTCTAAATTAGTTAAGTTTTTTATGGGTTAAAACTAAAGAGCCCTATAATCTAACTAGCGTGCGTCAATTGGTTTTTTAATTTTTTATTATTATTTTATTTTAGAATTAAGAAAGATAATGGGTAATTGCATTGCATAAAAATAAAAATAGGACTCATTATCTTATTTTGTGTTTTAATTTTAATTTTAATTTTTTTTATATGTAAAAGTGTGAATTTACCATATTATCCTCATTTAAATAATAATTTCAATCATTAATCTTTGCCTTATAGTATTTTGAATGTTTCACCATTCTCATCCTTTTCCTTTATATATATAGATCTGGTAGGGGGATCTGAACTTAAGGTAGGGGGATTCGAACTCGAGTATGGAGCACATCAGCTCTAATAAACTTGGCTGCCCGTGTTTGCTTATGTTTATGTTTGTTTAAATGACTGTGATGGTATTCTAAGTCAATCATGCATTATTATGTGTTTTATTTTATTTTATTCTACTTTTTCATATGGGAGTACGTAATTTGCTTAGAATATCACCAGTGTCATGTGAGTTCTTTTCCTCTTAAGCACAAGTTGTGGTATTTCAACACATTATTTACCAATGTGGTCTTTAGCTCAGTGGTAGAGCTACTGGCTTGCAAGCTAATGGTATGCGGTTTGATCTCTCATGGCACAGTGTGTGTGTGAGAGAATATCCCATCTTTCCCTTCCTAATTATGGCAAAAAGAGAAGAAGATAAAAAACACATTATTTTCATACTTTTTTTTTAAATTCACATGGCATTATAACGGTGAATTTATAGGCCCCATATGCATGTTACGGCAGCATACTAATAGGATGATACATGTAGAAAAAAGAAAAGATATAGGCCTACGATAGTTTAGGAAACCTCATAAACGTTTTGAGATAAATAAATAAAAAAACCCTTTGAAAAATTAAAAACAATAGCATGATATTCACATTTATTACTAATGATATGTTCTGTATGTTTAATTTAAAAAAAATCTTTTGAATGTATATACACAAATATAATACTGATCATGGCTTTTTGATGGACCTTTTTTTTTTTCCATGGAAAAAAGAAAAGAGATTCCACATTCAAAATCTCCCGTTCTCGATTAGGGCAAGAAAACACACTCACAGAAAGTGCAAGATGACACATAAGGAGTAGGAGTAGCATTGGTGTACCCTGTATGGTATCATATCATGCTTCATATTCACCTTCTTCACTTTACTTACTTTAATATCTACTATTTAGATACCAATAAACATAGATGGTATCTATCTCTACTATATATGGATCATCTCAGTTCTCATTTGTATACTTTGTTATTTTTTTAATAAGTGAAGGGCCAAAGTCTAAACAAAACAAACTGACTAATAACTAGTTTGTGTCGAACAAAACCTCTAAAGATCTTAAAAATTTAAACAGCACGCTTCATTTAGGGAGCCTCAAATAACCGACCAAGCTCCAAACTAACTCCAAGTTTGTCATTGGCAACAAAGTTGCCTTCTCTTGGCATACTCCTCCATCCACAACTCTATTTTTATGTGTTGCATTTGAGTTAAGAAAGAAAAATAAATTTTAAGGGATTTGTAGATGAAGTGATTATAAGCATTTATCTTTGCACTCGAGGTCCTAAATTTGATTCTCCTAACTCTAATATCACTTTTATAAATAAATAAAAATTAAAGACAAATAAATCGTTGTCATTTCAAGTTAGGATCTAGTTTTTTTAAGGACAAATAGAGGAAAATTTTTGTTAGAAATAAATTAGGGTGGTTCAATCTTCACGAACTTGCAGGGCTTGCAAACAAGGACAGAGTCGTGTTTGGGCTTGACATGGCCCTGGACCCCCAAAAATTTTCCTATATAATATAATATTTTTATGTTATGCTATGTGTATATTACAGAAAATGTTGTTTTACTCTTATGGCCCCTCCAATATATGCAACTCTTGAATTTTGCTCTCTTTTTCTGTTTTTTGTTCCTTTTATCATTTTTGGTGTTTTAAAAAATAGGGAGATTTACTATTATACTTAATATAGGAGCCCAAATTATAAAAAACTCTATATGAAATGGACTTTAGAAACACACTCAAAACTCATTTTCAACATAACAGAAATGTTTTTAACTTTTTTTAAATTACAAAAACTGCCATTGATTATTTAAAACAAACTCAACCCAAAAATCTTATAAAAAAGACCAAAACACTCAATAGGGCATCAAAGTAATTTAATAATTAAAATTAAATTCAATAGGGCTAGTTGTCATTTTTTGGGGTTTTTTTGGGTTTGTTTATAGAAATTAAATAGTGTAGGATTTATTTATAGTTTTAGTGCTAAGAATGAGTATATGACTAAATATCTCTAAAAAATATACCTTGTTATGTGCTTTGAACATTAAAATATATTCTTTTCATTAGAGCATTAAGTTTTGCCACCCCAACCCACCCCCCAAAAAATTATAAATTCTAGCTCCATCCCTCCCTGCAAAGATGAAATTGGGGTTCTTTGTGTTATCTATCCAAAAAAAAACATAAGTGGCCTGCACTGCAGACGTAATGAGAATTATGCTCTTATAAGTGGATGTATTTTATATGCAACTTGTAGCTCTAGAATATGTTCACCTCTCAATGCCTCAATGCCTCAATGCCTCTTTTAAGACTTTTGGTGCCCAATAAGTAGTAAAGCATGCATGCCCAATATAAAGGACAGTCCTACTAACTAAGACACGACTTGTATCTATGTCAAGGGCCATGTAATACAAGCCATGCCAAGCCCATACTTCCGTTGGAATGGAATATATTCTGCCGGAACACATCTCCATCATCCATCATCCATCATCTTAATCCCACACCTCTATAAAAGCCAAGACACCCCATCCAAATCCAACCCTCATATTAACCACAAACTCTAAGAAAATCTCCAGTTTTGAGTTCCCTTTTAAACATTCTTACCCATGCATGCACCCATCCGAATTTAAATCCCCAAGCATTTTAGAGTTACTGTCAAGTATAGCCATAATACTAGGGATGGCAATGGGCCAGTTTAGGGACAGGTATGACAATACCATTCTTGTCTCCGCTCCCCATCCCCGATAAGAATTTTCAGGAAATCTTCGTCCCTGTCCATGTTTGGGGATTTCCCCCAAACCCACCCCAAATTCCTGATTTTTTTTTGCTTTAAAAAAAAATATTTATCCTACATTATAAAACTAATTTCACCTTCTTTTTTTTTTTTTTTGAGAAATTCTGGGATTACATTCATAATTCAAGCTTCAGCCAAAAAAGCCACTAGCCACAAATGGTCATTACAATAATGGAGTGATCTAATATCAAAACTAATTTCACCTTAAACTATCAATCACATTTAATTGACCTATAAAATTCAACTCAAGTACTCACAATCATCTCAATTCAATTTTACTAAACTAAATAAATATTAAGTTATATATTTATTGATTATATTATATTATATGTATATTATATAAACATGAATATATTACGTATCGGGCCCGGGTTTGGGAATGGGGATAACAATACCATTCCCAACATATACCCAACTGGGAATTTTTTAAATTCGGGAATCCCTATGCCTGTCCTCGATGTTTCCTCGAAATCTCCCCCCGTTAGGGCCAGGAACCCAATGAGGGTTGAACCCGACAAAGATTTGTGCCATCCCTACATAATACTCACCAAGGTCGAAGCCCATGGAAGGGAACCATGTCAAATTAATTCTCCATCTTAATTCACCCATCATAATTTAAATCCCCAAGAATTTAGAGTTACTATCTTATTGCTAGATCGCATCAACCAAGCCAAACTTAAGTTGTTGCTCAAACCCGAACTTAAGTCACCATTGCCAATACCCACGGACTTGTCGTAAACTCCAATACAAGCTTGAACGGTCGAAAATACTTTGGTGGCTGGCAGGAAGACTTAGAGGAGGAGTGGCCAGACACCATTTTAAGCCATTGAAAGCATCACTAAAGGCATCTTAAGTCAAGAGCCACCTAAGCAAAGCAACCCCAAGAGCCGCAACAACCACAAAAAAATTAATCTTCATTAAGGATTACCTCTTATTGTCCCCTTCTATTGAGAACACCCTTTAGAGTCCTCTATAAATTTTTTTTTCAACGATCCAAACCTTCAATTTTTCAAGTCTTCATTCATAGATCATCCATGCAAAAAATCAGGTAACTTGTGTAGGGGCCTTTTTGTTCCAGCAACCTGACGAATGGGCTTGGGTTGCTGCAAGAAAACGAGTAAGATTCGCCCAGTGCCTAAGTTTAGAAACCAAGCTCCCAAAAGAGTTTTTGAAAAACCTTATAAAAAGCACCCTCAAGTTCTTTTCACCAATAGCCGAATAAACATAATAAATTGATTCTGGGCTTAGTTTGAGTAGCTTGTGGCATGGGAGTTAAGCTTTCACGAGTTTAGCAATTTGAGAGAGAGAGAGAGAGAGAGAGAGAGAGAGAGAGAGAGAGAGAGAGAAGCATGAATTTCTTATAGAGGACGAAGGTTTGGAGTAGGGCTGAGGAAAATTAGAACGATTTCTATCTTAAGAGAAGAAGAAAAACAAACGAAGAAGAAATTTGGGTGGCTTGAGTAAATTCCCAGTTGCTTGACAAAGCTTGGTCAGGTTCTGGATGATGATTTTGCTGAGTAGGAGAAGCTCCTTTTTATAGGCTAACAAAACCCTAATTTTATCTAACTTTTCTCTCCCCTTTTTCATTGTTTCTTCCTACTTGATCTAATTTGGTGAAATTCTCCTATCCGAGGCGCCTCGGTAAGGAACCTTTTGGGGTTCCAAGGATTTTATGTGGCTGGACCTCCCCATGAGGGTGCGGCGCCACTTGCTTTCCTTCTTGGTTTTTCAAAATGGTGCTTACAGTAGAAATGAGAGATGGATGGAGTCTTTTGTCCGCTGGGTATTCTTCTTCTGTTCATGGATTTCCTTTGGTCCCTGCCATGGCTCTTTGTTGACCACATTGGAACTCTAACAAGGAGGAAGCATGATGCCATATTTTTCACAAGTCGCTGGGCTGGGCTTGTGAGCACAGTATTGGATTATTGGCCTATCATTTCCATCGTTTGATAGGTTTTCGTCAAGCTGCTGGAAATGGCTTTATTAATTTTGGGCATTCTATTAATGTGGGCTTGTCTAAGTGTTATGACAGGCTTCTAGATGTCCTCCTAAGGCATTGGACCATTTTTCTCTTTTCTTTCATGCTAACCCATGTATTTGGGCTTGAGGAACGGGCTTGAGTTTTAATGCCCCCAAGTGGCTTAAAACTTTCGTTCCTCGAACCCTCAATGGGCCCCCGTGATCGCTTGTTTCCTTCCATACCACAACCTTCTCAGCAAGCCTTGGGTAATTACGTGGCTTGGGCCCACTTAAGCTTGTAGCATAGCCTGATATTAAAATAATGATTTTTCTCATGGCCTTGCGTGTTTATTTAGCCTGCTTGTGCTTGAATTTTATCATGCCACAATAAGTCATGATCGGGCTAAATAGCATCTGGTTAAGTTGGTGAGCGTAAATTTATAAAGCCGGTGTATTTTGATTCTTTTGCGCATGTTTGCTTGGCATGACGCATGGCCCATGGCTTACGTAGGTGCATCCCGCAATTTTTCTTATATTTCTTTCGCGACCAATTTATTCGTGTTGGGCTAAGAATAAACTTGGGGCTAATCCCTGGGTTTTTGGGCCTCAACAACTTGAAAATCATTAAGGCATCTAGTTGGGACCAACTCAATAGACGGACATGATGCTTCAAGAAAAAACTATAATAACAACTATCTAATTAAGTGGTCAAATGGTTTCGAATTCAAGTGAATTTTTGCAGAGATGATATTTGAGGTAATATCAAAAATTGGACGGTTTAGATCATTGAAATACAATGTCTGATGAGCTCTACAAAGATGTCCCTCAACTGAAACTCACTGTATGTGTGTGTATATATATAGGCTAAGAGATTGTATAAAATTGTGAGCATGCCACTATTAGTAATGCAAAAACCCTAATAAACTTGAAGGAATAATAAAGTAACTGGCACACCAAGAAACTGACTTATAATCAAAAGATTATGTAGTGAAAAGGAATAAAACAACAAATAAGAAGTAAACAAAGGATGAGACCGATGGATCTGATTAGAAATGGGACCACTACCACCTTAGAGAACTTTCTGGATTGATTTGAGCACTTGGGAAGACTTGGTGGCAGTTAGAACTTGCACTATACTAATGTGCTAGCTAGCTATTTTAGTAAGAAATCATACACATGCAATCCATATTTCATATATATGTTTCTGTGCTTATGTAGTGCTTGAATTGTCATTGACCTTTTAATAAAAGTTTGCAATCAGTTCTATCATTCAGAAATCAAATGATGGACATACTTGGTGCTATACTTCTTGTTGAGGTTGGCTCACATTGGATGCAAAAGGAACGAAGGAAATAAGCAGTCAAGGGGTTGCAGACCTAGTGACTGGGCTCTGGCGCTCAAGCGGTAGAATGTCAAAATCTGGATGCGCTCAAGCTCTTGCTTAATTAATTTCTGAATCCAATAAAACTCCCCAAAATCCAATGAAAAATGATCCTACTCGTTTTAGGATTATTTTTCATTGAATTTTGGGGAGTTTTAGGTTTCCTATTTCGTATATGATTTTACTACCTATAAATAGGCATGTTAGTGCTAGGGTTTTTAAAGGGCATCAAATTGGATTTGAGCAAGGGTGAGAGAAAAGAGAGCTAGGGTTTCTTGTGAGAGTTAAGGGGATTCTTCATTATAACCAAAGTTGTTTTTTTATATTAGTGAATTTCTCGGGTGGGTCACCAAGAGAGCATAGGCACAACGTTCTCTATGTGTTTGCTTTACTTTATGGGTGTGTGTTTGCTTTGTTCTCGTGTAGCTTGTGTGTGTGCCTGCCGGTTGTGTAGTACATCAAAGATAAGGTCTCAGAGTGTTTTCGCACAACACTTGTTTCACAAGTGTGGTCTAAAATGAATCATTTGGCAAAAAAAAAAGTTGTTAAAATGGGATCCCGAGCCTTTACATTTACGCATTGTGCATTTACACACATTTGGCTTAATCTAAACCATCACAAAAATCCAATTGTTGAAGCTCAAGCCACGTAAGCTATACTAATTTTAAATTATTATTCTTTTTTAAATTAATGGCTAACTCCGTTCCATTATCCCTTTTACCAAAACTTTGGCTCACGATGCTTTTTGTTTTTGTTTTTACCTTCCAAAAAATTGATTTCAATTCATTTGTGAGTCTTTTTGGAGCATCATATGTCTCTGTGTAGAGCAGCCAAAGAACCTTATCGCCCAACAAAATTAGCTTGGATAAGTGAGGGAAAGGACGAAAACATAGATAAAAAGAGGCGATTTAGAAATCCTTGAAGAATCTTTTGGACTGAGGTGGATCCACAATTCAAGTCCATCACTTCTCAATCAACAATAAATTATTCTTTCCTTCATAATTCTGTGTCTTTAAATTAACACTAAAACTAAATTAGCTGATGTGGCTTGCTTTTTATAATTGAATTATTGCGATGGTTCATATTAAACTAAATCCGTGTAAATACGCAGGCTCGTGATTCATTAAAATAAATGATATACAAATTGTACCTTAAAAAAATAATAATAATAAAAAGAAAATACAGGTTGGCATTGACGCCATTCATGAAAGTTGAAACAACCAAGCAAAAGGAAGTCCCATAATTTCGAAAACCACATCCAAACATGATTGTATGTCGAAGATGATCATTAATTCCCAGGAGCAGAGCAAAACCACATAATCACAAAACATTTGGTACCAGCACACTCAAATGAGGGCGGGTCCCACTGCTCTATGCAACAGCCCTACACAACAATTTATCCTACCCAATACTCTCTCCTATTTTAGACTTCAGCGCCGTACCACGTCGCAGTCACAATGTCACCGCCTCAAAGGAGGGGAGCAGGGTGGGGTGGGACCACTGAAATAGTTAAAATGAGCCCGTGACTCCCTCTAGTCCTACCTGTGATTAACTTTTTGTCTGAATGTCCGTGCCATGCCATCAAACCTTGTCCCCACTTTTAAGCTTCACATGCGGCTAATCTTTTTTTTTTTTGGTTTTACATATGATAAAAGGGTTAATTATATTTTTAGTCACTAAAATTTATCTCAAAATTAAATTTGATCACCGTAATTTTAATTTTCTTAATTTCATCACCGTAATTACAATATTAACAAATTTAATCCCATATTTCAATTCTGTTAATTTGCTTAATTAAAAATATTTAATATGGAGTTAAAAATAATTAACTCAAATATAAAAAAACATAAAAAATTAAAAATGTAACAACAATTAAAAACCCCACACCATTAATCCGACCCAGCCGTCACCAACCCCCAACCCAAACCCAGCATCTCCGCCGCCCCATCCTTCTGCTTCTTTTCCACCATCCCCACCTTCGTTCCCTACACCCATTTCTCATTCAGACCCCTACACTCATCCCTGTTTTTACTTTTTGATTTTTTGTTTCTTTTCCAATTACAGTGTAGATCATAGATCAATTAGATATACCCAGATTTTGAATTTCTTTGTTCAACAAAATCCTCTGTTCATAGCTCAATCAAACCCATTTTTTCTTTTTGTCAAAATTCGATTTTTTGTAGCTCAATTGTGGACCATTTCTCTCAATTTCTGATATGGACGAGTTTGGTGTCTTAACCGAACAATATGGGTTGAAGCCCCAAGGAAAATCGGCTCCAATGGCAGCATCCAAACGATCCACAAGCACCAACGGCACCCAAGCCTGGAGTTCAAACAAAGGGAAATCGGGGGGATGGGGTCTGGGTTGTTGGATTCGTTTGGGGGTGGGGTGGGGGTGTGTGGGGGGGTTTCTATGGATGATTTTTTTCTTTCTCTTTTCTGTAGTTGCTGGGGGTCTGGGTTCTGCCGATGATTTTTTTGTTTTCTCTTTTTTGTAGTTGCCGGCTAGGGTGGGGGCAGGTGGTGGTCATGGGAATGGGGGGAAGCGTAGAGGAGAGGGGGAGAAGAAATCGATGGGGGAGAGGAGAGAGAGGTTTTTTTAATTTTTTTGGTTTTTAATATTTTATTTATATTTTAATCAATTTAAAATTTTAAAAAAAGAAAATGTGAGATCTCTAACGCTACTAGGCAACTAACTGAGAAATCTGACGGAAACCATAACGGCAGAATCATATTGTAATAAATTTAAAGAATTAGAGTATGTGATTATAAAAATTGAAAAGAAATAAATTAACATGTCTTAAGTATGTAATAAAGGGTATTAAATTGTAATTAACTATTTTATTTATTAGATAACAAATAAGAATTTGCTAATATTTTTATGGAGTTTCGACTTTTTGGATCACAAGAGTCTAAGAGATTATGGTCACCTACCGTTGGATATTAATCTGATTATTCAAAAAAATTTCTTAAAAGGAGTGCAAAAGTGAATGAATCGTTAAATTTACATGCAATGATGAGTGGCCACAAATCTTTTAAACTACAGGAATTCAAGATATCAAGACTTTATGTCAAGGAGTAGTAGCTGAAAAAGAAAAAAGAGAAAAAAGCGCTCCTTCATACGATGTAAGTTGTAACGTTAACTTCTCTCTCTGTGTGAAATTGTGAAAGTGTTTAACTTCTCTCTGGAACACAATCTCTCTGCAATGGCTGTAAATGCCTCCGACGAGGTAAAATCCCTTCACTTTATCTTCTATTTTCCAAATGAATAATCTCATTTCTCTTCTGCATTGCGAAGCTTACACTGTCTTTGAGTTTACAGACTCTTGAATTTGAAGTTTTGCTCACTACATATGCTCTTCCTGTCCAATTCGACTTGCTTCTAGGTTCAACTTCAAACTGTACGTTTTTTTTTCTTACTAAGAAATTTAACTTCGAAGGCGGTAAAAAATTGGTCTTTTCAACTAACAATCTCGCTAGAATTTTAGATGCACTACAAAATCAAGCGCATAATTCTAAGCCTTTCTAATTTTTCATCACCCAGCAGAATCTGTTATCTGTTGGGTTCATGAATACTAGCTCATTGACTCTCAGTTTACTAACAATGGTTCAATTCAAGGCTGATTGGCTCCGAAATGAAGTGGGTTTCGTTGAAACTGCATTACAACTCTGATTTTCTGATGGGCTTCGTTGTAGGCATCGGTATCGAATGGGTTTAGAGATGTCCCCTTAACCCTTCTTCTTTCTTCATGCGGATTGGTGGAGATTTTTATGTTGAGCTTTCTTTCTTGGTCAAGACAGCTAGCTGGTTGATAGAGACTTTTATTATACTGTTGGTGGACTGATGGATAATGCTATTGTATTTTCTTCACTTCATTTAGTAAGTCGTTTTATTTTCAATGAAGGAGAAAAGAAATGTTAGTAGAACTAGAGTAGTCTTTACAACTCATGGCGTTGATACCCCTTTCTAATCAAAGGTTGCTTACTGCTTTCCTAAATTTTTTTGTTGAGCTTGAAATTGCAAGTCAATGTCGTCTTTCTTTAGTATTAAGATTGTCTTATATTATTTTTAGGTACCTAACCAATCAATAATTCAGGAAAAAGTCTCCTAGCTATATTATTTTGAAGTTAAATGCTTGCATTCATCATATAGAAGTGGTCTTGTTCCAGTTTGCAGTTCCAATCAATACCATATGTTAAATGTTAAATTTTATTTTGAGTTACAGTTTTATGCATGCATGAATCTAACACATACATTACTGGCCGGGAAAACCTTACATCCAGGGAAGTGTGGATCAAAGTTGCAGCATACCTGTTAGCTGTTCAAATTTTAAATTGCTAAAGCAAACTATTGATGAAGTCGACCAGCATTGCTCTCTTGGTATCTCTCTCTCTCTCTCTCTCTCTCTCTCTCTCCCCCCTGTGCTAAAGAAAAAAAGATAATTGTAGATAATTAGTTCATGTAAGCTCTGTTAGCTCCTTCAATATTTATAATGGCATTTCATTCCAGATATTTTGCCTCTTCTTTTAGAGAAGGCTCCATTTCCAGCAAAGCTGAAATGTCCCTTTCACAGCTCACATGTAAGTTTCCACCTTCCAATATTTAATATTGTGCTGGAATAATTTTAGGCTTTTTTGTGTGTGTGGAAGTTCTGCTGTTTTGATTGCAAATTTAATGCTTAAACACGGAATATATACATAATTTCACACCTATATACACTAGTCCTTTCTAGTGGGATCCCGTTTTCTAAGAAGTACACAGGATAGCATCGTTGGGTCCATCCCTGAATGTGGTCCAATGATCTGAACCATCTAAATTTTGGATCATTAATTAGGGAGCATCCATGGAAAAAATTAGTAACCAGTAAAAGTTTGACCATTTGACTATCATGTTCAGTGTTTATCTGGAACACATTGGGTGTCTATTTGTTTGATCATAATTAGATGACTTAATGGTTCCTGGTTTGGTTATTATTATTTTATTTTATTTTTGTTTTTTGTAAGGTGTTCCTTGATTAGGGTTTTAACGAATGGATGATTTGGATTATTAGACCACATTGAAGGCCTCCTTATAAGTTTTCTACATATGCATATATTTTGTGCGCATAAATACACCTACTGCTGTATGACTTTGTCTAATAATTTACATTAGAAATCGAAAACATGTGTACAATTTGACATTGAACTCGGTCTGGCTTTCATTTATTCAACAAAAGGGGATACATATCTATGTGTATGACGAATTGACGTTTTCATCTTACACCTGGATAGGACCTTTTGACTTAACTCACCTGGATACATTAATAAAGACATTTTTATTTATTTATGGATTCTCCATTACTCTTTCAGTTATTACTATTGGCTCCTACTGTAGACCCATTTTGGTTATCGTTGAGTCAAGGAGTCTGTTTAAGTAAAGTTAACAAAACATCAGTGATGTGGTTTCAAGTAAGACTTCTCTGTTTCAAGTTCACAGCATTTTGAAGTCTTCTGTTGTGCAGGCCCCAGATGTCTATAGCATTTCAATGTTGCCCGAAGAAGGCAACAGTTTACGATGTGCTTCAGTATTTGGCTATTTGAACTTTTTAAAAGTTTATAATTCATCTAAAAGTCAGATGTGCATGGATGCTCAGTCGAGTTGCCAGAACGGCATTGATTCACAAGCAAACATGGCAGATTCTCATCCCCCATGCATCATTGAGATAGATCTTGAGAAGGGATGTATTCAAGCACCAGAATCTGAAGAGGAAGCTATCGAAAGTTTTAAACGTGAGGGTTTACTCACTGTAAGTTACAAGTGGTCATCTTTTAATGGTTTATCCTTTATTTATCTAGAATAAACTGCAAACTAGAGATGTTCCAAAAATTTCTTTTCATACATTAATTTCCATCACTTTCGACATTTTCTGTTTTCTGCTATTTCTAATTTTAATATCAGTGGGTTACAACACTTTCAGAGGGTGTTTCGCAGACAGGCAAGCCTAAAAGTAGGTGGGAAACTTATGCATCTTCTATTCAACCATGGCACTTCAAGAGGTGTGTAAGATTTGTTCTGTTTGTTTCTAAATTATTATGTTGTTTGAGTCATTATCTTCTGTACAACTTTGCAACCAAAAAGAATATAATGATAATCCTGGTGATAAGTCATGACATACAGATTCTTGTACTGAGTTTCCATTTACCTTGTGGGATGCCTGTTAAAGAGATTTGGGACTTATTTTAGCCCAACTGGAGCCATAATGACTCAGTAACAAGTTCAATCCTGAGTGAACTTTAAACTATTCTCATTCTCTGTTTCAACGGCATTCTTCTACCTTTAAAAAGCATTTGACCTGAACTTTAAGATAGAAAACCTAGAAGGTCTGACCAGAAAAAAAGAAAGAAAAAATCTGGATTCTATGTTTTCCTTTTATTTATTATTTATCTTCTCTAAGATGACAATATGTTGAATCTTCCGGGGTTTTCTGCTTAAGATGCGTATTGCATAAATATAAGAAATTTTTCTAGAAGCATTACTTTGAGGCTCTGTCACTTTTATCTAAGAGATGGATGACTTGTCCACAGAAGTCTCTCTCACTAATATTTTTACACTTTTCTACACAGTGAATGAGAAGTTGATTTGATTCTCATATTTTCAACAGATAACCCAGTGCCTGAGAAATTTCATGAAACACCAAACAACCGGTGGAGAAGATGCAAACGCACTGCCTCATTTGATTCCAGAAAAGTCGTTTTCCTGTTTTCAATCTTGTAAGTAGTAAAATAAACAAGCTGCTACTAATATAATTTTTTTAAACAATTGTGAAATCTTTCTTCCAAAATACTATGGATTTTATGTCATGAGACTTTTTAAACAAGAAATTGACTTGATCAGACAAACTGTGATTACCAACAATGGGATGAGGAACAATGACATATAATGTTTTAGTTGGATTGATGTGAATTCTAAACTTTAATGTTTTACATTGACACACTTTCAGTAGAAATCGTTATAGTCTCAAGTTAGTACTTGATTTGATCTGACACTTTGTAACTGTCATGAACAACAGTAGGATGGAGAATGGTGGCTTTTTGTCATAGGGTTTAATTGATGTGAATATTAAAGTTTTCAAATATTTCAAATAAAAATAGTTTGTTGAGTGCTCAGATTCCATTCTAAGTATCATGCTTAATGTTCAGGTCTTCATTCTTCACATAGGGTGTAGTGTGCAGTCACTAAGTATCATAATGCAGCAACAATTAATCTAAACTACTAAATCTTATCATGACATAACTTAAGACTCTAATGATTCACCAACAATTAATCTCAGGTCTCGTAGAGTCATCTTATACAGTCACTAAGTATCAAGATTCAACATACTGGGTTTTAATCCTTTCTAAGTGTCATGTTTAGATTAATCTTAAAATTAATTTAAACCTATTTGACTAGTTATTGGTTTCTTTGGAAAATCAATTACTGAAAAGAGAAGCCAAAGTATTCACCTTTGGCCTGAAGGTGGCTCAGCCCCTGAACATGATTACATCACCAACTACGTACACTGTCAAAACTTCATGTCCTTCATTTGGCAATTCTGCATAACCTGTTCAGTGTCTCTAGTTCTTTCTACCAAGTTTGGTGCCTAGAAAGCCGAAAGGGACTACATGGCAGCCAATTATGAAAAAGTTTGGCATCAGAAACAGGATGCTTACCACTAAAAATGTAAAGCTTAACCTGTGCCATTTATAATTCAGTGAGCAGGAGAATTGCTAGAAATAGAGGAAGATAAAGTTTTGTGAGTGAAGCCATGACGGTATGGTGAAGATTACTGGTCAATATTTGGTTGAAAGAGTCAATATACTGTGTTGTTTTTTTACCTCCTGTTTTTGTGCAGTGTGTCTGCTTTTGATGTTGTCTTCATATTTCAAAAAATTTGCAAAAGATGGGATGTAGGGACAAAACACGATTGCAGTTTTTCGGATGAATCTGAGAGATATGGGTAGTCAGTATCAGTAGGATGGTGTGGAAATTGCTAGTAAAATTCATGGTCAACCAATTAAATTAGAGACAGTATATTACAGTGGGATTGTTGTGCAGCATGCAATAAAATCCAGAATACCAGAACCAGGTTCCCGATTTACCCAAAATTTTAGCTACAGAAAATCTGATTCTTCTGGGTCAAGTGCTTGCTAATTGGTGCTCTCTGTGTAAGGCACCAACAGATTCTGTGGCCCTTCTTTTGTCTACTGTCCTATACCTGGACTTATGGACCTTCATCTTTTGCATGACAGTAGTTGGGTGTTCTAGCTCTAATAGTGATGTGGTTTGGAATTGGCCTGTTGCCTGCGTGAAGAGGCGGTAAGAAGAGTAGTGGAAAGTTTTCCCTCTTTGCATCATTTGGTGCTTGCTATTTAAGTGGAATAGCAGAGCTTCTTTAACTTGTTTCTTTTTTCGGTCAGGTTCTATTCTTTCCTTTGGTTCATAATCTTTTGCGTTCAGCTTTGTGTTGGCTGTCACCTTTTCTTTGGCTTGGTACTAAGTAGGTTACTTACCACAGAACGAAAAAAAGGAGCAAAACATCAGGACATTAGATGTGAACTAGAATGGGAAACTGCAGAAAGTTATGGAAAAGAGGTAGGTTGCAAAGGAAGACATGCATAAAGTATGGTAATCACATGATACATCTCCAGTAGTTGAGATGATGTTCATTTTAGTCTAATGCTTCATCTTCGTATTTGACGCTGGAGGATATTAGTACTTTGTAACAAGATTTAGTCATTCCATGTATTTTTAAGTTTGGTTGAGTCATGTCGACAGAACTTGGCATTCTTGTTTGATATTTTTAATGTGTTTGGTTATTCTACTGCTTTACTACAAGTGTACAAATTGTGCTTTGTGGTCTGGAAACTAGATCACCCGTTCCACAAATGGCAATTGGTTTATTTTTGTTCCAAAACAAGTAAATATGAATTCCAATGGTTAAAGAAAGGTGTGCTTCATTTTTAAGGGTCATGATGCTTTTGTTGAAACTGCATGTACAGATACTGATATGCCTACATTTATGGTCGTAATATATGTTGTAAACCCAGGAAATTTGGTTTTCCTTTTCTTCTCGATCGTTTTTCTATGAATGACAATCATCAATTTCTGTTTTCCAGGTCAAGTTTGGGGACATTGGTTTTGATATATCTGACATTGAGAGTTCGGCAGAGTGCCGATGGTTTCATTCATGTCTAATTCGCTGCCACCTCATTCATGCTTCAAATGAATTAGTTGCTGTTGTGTCTTGAGGGCTGCTTCTGAATTAACCTTCTTTGTAATGTAAATATTTGGCATTTTCTGGTGTATTCTGTATATGGGTAATTAGCTTGTGTTGTTGTAATAATGCTATGTGGTTTGCAGCTATTGAAAGCTGATAGCAGACTTTTTAATTTGGATAATCTCCCATCTTGTTTAGTGTTCAAACCGATAAAAGTACATTAATGGGTTTCTGAAAGAAAAATCTTTGGATTTCTTGAAAGTAAAAACAAAAATATCTTTGATTTCGAAAACTGGTTGTTGTAGTCACTTCACCCCACTTTCGATAGCAGTGTTGGTCATTTTAGGGGTAATATGGTCATTTCAAGTCCAACCCCATCACTAATACTAGTTCAACCATTCCCACTCCCATTACCACTCGGTACTCGAACCTACCATTCCCACCACCACTAGCGAAGAACAAAGAACAAAGGCAAAAATTTAATATGGCAGCTTTGTCCCAATTTCTAAAAACAAACAAGGGCAATGACAGAAAAAATGAAAAGTAAGATGGCGTTTGGTATCCTAAAGTGGGGAACTCAAAAGTTATTATTATTCTTAAAAATAAGGAGTTTTAAAATTAATTTTTAAGATTTAAAAACTTGTTTGGAATAAAACTTGAAAATTGGTTATAAATCTTAAACAATTTGAGCAAGAGAGAAGACATGAAAAAAATTATAAATAAATAAAAAACCGTACTTTCTGTTCTCAAGTATTGAGTTTGGGTTTTTACTTATGTGGATAGAGTGGGAGTAACTTTCTTCATATAATTACTTATGTAGAATTTATTTTATAATTGATCAAATTAGTGTTTTCATTAATCAAAGGTATTTTTGAGTTTTTGAATGTTTAACCATTTTCTGCCTTTTGCTTTATATTAAACAAACACAATAAAATGGAAGAATTGTGCATGCAAGCAACCAGCAATGGCGACTTTGAGATTTTAGGGGCCCTGTGCCAAAATAACAAGAGGGCCTCCTAAAATAAAGTCTTTCACGAACAATTATAAAAAATAATCAAAGTCTTGTATCATCAAATTGCTAATTATCAATAATCAATTAAAAATATATACAAAATATAGTTTTAAAAAAATCTGAGAATTTGAGAGAGAGAGTTGAGTGGTTTATTTTTTATTTTTTATTATTATTTTTTAATCAAGGACAGATAACTTTATTAACACAACAATGTCAAGGTTACAAAAAGTAAAAACCGGACTTTAGTAATGCAACAAGAGAGTTGAGTGGTTGAAGGGTGAAACTTGAAAAAAAAAGAAAAAGAAAAAGAAGATACATGCGGTTGGAAAAAAAAAAAAAAAAAATTGCATACAAAGTTGTATGATGGAGGTCTCAACATGAAAATCAATATTAAATAGGAATAGGAAATTCAACATTAATTTTATTCTATTAATATAGGAGAAGCCAAAGTAATAGATACCAATATAATAAACTCACATCAATAAAATAATATTTATTATGGAGTCCAGTTTTTCTTATAGAAAAGTTGATAGAGGTCCAAAAATCCAACCAACAATTGGGTCTAGTCCTCGAATTATTGTTTATTGATACAAGTCCTTTGACTAGTTTGCCATGTAGATTACATTTCATCTTTGACATATTGATTCAAACTTTTGTATTTAACTGATTTGTATTTAAATTTTTTTGTTTCTATTATATCCCTATTGTCTAAAATGATAAGATGAGAATTTATATGCCATTATTTTTATTTTTGTTCACCCTATGGTAAAGGTATAGTATATACTTTTATAGATAAATTATCCTATGGTATAGGTATATTGTCATATTGCCTATTGCATAGGTATATATTTGTTTTTTCATATTTTAGACAATGAATAATAGTATTTTATGTACATTTTTTTATAGGTAACATACAATTTTATTTGTCTATTTTTGTATCTGACTTATAGGTAGTCTTCTAATTTATGTTCCTAACTTATAGGTAGTATTCTAATTTATGTTCATGACTTATAGGTAACACGATTTATCACTAAGTTTTTTTCGTTGCTAATAAGAACACTATTTACCTATGTTAGGTACATAATTTAATGTGAATGCTTGCCTAATTGATTAGTATAATATGTGGGCCTTTACTTCAATTGATTAATTTGTATTTTACCCATATATTAGGTAAATATTATCAATGAAAGAATTCCAAATTTGAAATTTGAAATTTAATTACAAGTAAATAATCCAGTAAATTTAGTTTTTCAATGTTTGCCTTATGTACCTCAAATGATAAAATCGACACAATAAAGAGAGTAATAAAAGTCAAAGGACCTACATCTAAAACCAAAAATGCGTGGACTAAATCCAATGACAGTTAATCGTTTTGAACCTATATCTAAGAACCCCTTTTTCTTATTTTGTATTGAAAGATAAATAAAAAGTGAATATTAATGTTATAAAATTAATATCATTATTAAGCTATAACAACATATTAATATAAATTAATATTTAATATGAGGCGCCTTCAAAGTGGGGCTTTGTGTGATTGCTCACTTTGCTCCCCAAAGAACCATAAAGATACACAACTCTTTTCTGTTCACTTCTTCCCTTGATTATGTTTGATTTGAAAGTAAAAAGGTTCAAGTTTTCTCTTTCGTTGGTTTCGCTTTTGCAGGAACCATAGTGCACTCCCAGATCATAGTCATGATGAAGATGAAGGGTCTCTCAGATAATCAATATCCGAAGTCAAAGCTAACGTACTGCAAGTTCGCCGCCCAAATGATTCGTACAAGAACCATAAATGGACGTTCATGTTATATATTTTGTCATTTTGAAACACTTGGTCCGAGCTACTACCTGCAAACAGCAATTTCTCTCTTCTTGATTTAGGATTTGTACCTATCCACGGTTCCGTCAGAGATAAAAGAGGAGGAGGAGGGGGGAGGGGGGGAAAATAGAATTCTGTTTGTTAGCGCATGGCTCTGTTAACCATCAACCATTTCCTTTCTGTATCTATCAGTATCTGTTTGAAATCATTTGGGGAACATTTTGCATGTTCTAAGGGGATAAATATGGTCATGGAAATGTAAGAAAAATCCAAGCTGTCATTTAATTTCTAGTAGGTTAGAACACAAGAGTTGCTACCTTTAGTTTCCTATGAACACTGAAAATTGTACGATTACATAATGGAACAGAAAGCATTAGATCTATGTCGCTTCACATTGCCGTCAAAATATAGCTTATACTAATATAGATCACTGTGTTGGCTGAATTTGGATTATGCTAATTGCTTTCTCTTTTTCCTTTGAATAATGAATAGCCGGCCACCTAGCATGCACACCCTCCTTGCTGCTCTGTGTGGGATGAATTAGTCGTCGGCTTCAGGTTTACATCGACCATGTCTTCCTGTTTTGTTGAAGAAAGGGCTTCCATCCCTGGTAATGCAGCAGCAATCTTGCGGAATAAAGGCTGCAATTTTGCAAACATAGTAGTCATATGAAAAACGTGAGCAACCAAACCAAAACAAACCAAGAAACACTTGCATAGATATCATGTACCTGTACTTGGTAGAAAAAGTCCTAGTAGGAAATATACCAAAAATAAACTATATATATATATATATTTATGTAGATTTTCCGTACAATGCCCATCACACAGTTAAATTTCATCTTAAGTTTATTTATTTTACCTTGATATTAAATCCTGCTTTTGCACTAGTTTCAATGAACATGACTCCAAATTCACGAGATTTGGAATCCCCTTCCTCTATAGAGACTTGCCTGTTTAATCAACAAAACCACAAGGTCACAACACTTTCAAAATTGATAATGAGAATAAATGAACTATTGTGTCTAGTTTAACTTTAATTAACTGAATAAACTCAACAAATCACTAACCATACTTCTATTCATGAATTCCAGTGCACTGATTTCCATGATGGTGAAACAAAAAGTAAAGGAAATGCATTACAATGGAATATTTTCTCTGCATTGTTTCTTATGCTTGCAATGAGGGCTGAATCAAGAAGTTCAGAAAAGGTAATAAAATACAGCAGAAATTGTTGGAAGAAATGAAGATGTTGCAAATGCATGTATTCAAGACGTTGCTCATGGGATGCATGTATTCAAGACGTTGCACTTGAACCGCAGTTTAACTAAATCCGGACGTCCAGAAAATAAAAGGATTTTGTGTGTGTGTAGATATATATATATCCCGGATAAATTGCATGGTAATAAAACAGGAATTTTATTGTATTACAGAAACCACGACCAAAGGTGTCCTGCATTTCTTAGTGTCTTCACTATGAATGGTAAAGGTTCACTTACAGAAGAAAAAACTTATCTCATGCATGTTTGATGAGGTTTTGGGTCTATATAGAACCAAAGGAGATACATATGTCAAAGTGCACTAAGATGGACAGAAACTGAAATTATTAATCAGCACAAGTACTACATTTTTGTTTGCACAATGAAGAGGAGGGGGGTATTAGTTTGGTGCATTCCTCACCTTTTATCAACCAGATCAGTTTTGTTCCCCACAAGCACGATAATGACATCAGTTCCTCGTTCTGTTCGTACTTCCTCTATCCACTTATTAGTGTTCAGAAATGACTGTCTATCTGCATGCAACAATTCAGTCAGGAATTTGGAACACAAAATGTCTGTACAAGGAGTAGAGATTAAGGGTTGCATAAATATAAATGAAAATTTCATGTTGTAAGGGCAATGTAATGAGACAAGAGAGCAAATGTACACGGATGTGCACCCATGCATACAGAAGCAGAAGGAAAGAAATGGTTTTCTGTCTATTTAATTTCCAACCATCCATTTCTTTTTCCTGTCATCGGAACAAAACTGTTTAGTGCTTACTAAAAAAGGGATGAATAATGACAAGAGTTTTCTAGTTTTCAATTAGAAAATGAATTTCATATTGAAAAAGGAAACTTTTGAATTTACAAAATGATTCTAAAAGGCCCAACTTCTCTTGATCAAAACTCACTAGCTACATCATAAACAATCACTGCAACAGAGGAATCCCTGATGTAGCTTGGAATGAGACTCCTAAATCTTTCTTGCCCTGCAGTATCCCTGTAAAGTTAAAAAGCCATGTTTCAGGAGGGAAAAAAAAAGATAAATAGCAAACTAAAGAAATATATACATCATGTACACAAACATGAACTCACAAATCAACAAGTGTGTAGCAGTAACAAGCCCTAAAGTTTGATCTACCAAATGGTCATCAAAAGAACCATGAAGCAGAACACACACCTTTTTCTGCCGAACTTTGTATAAATAAAAAATGCACAAATTGGTTTACTAATGGGGAGCTCTATTCTTTCAAGCAGAGTTGCCATTCACTTTTTGACCATAGATGCACCACAATGAAGATCTTAACCATTGTCATAATCAAGATTTCAGCCCCATGCAAGCTTAGTGTAAGAAAAACTTAGAAAACTTGCCACCTTCCCCCCAACTCTAATAAATTTATCCAAATTGCTCCTCAAGATAATTTCAGAATAGAAAGAAACAAATCATTTTTGTGATCCATATGGATCCGATGCAACCGCCGACTCACTTTAAACAACAAACAATTGGATCAACCTCAAACAAATTGACACCCACCCACCCACACCCACACATATATGTATATTGTCATTAAAACCTTCATCCTAATTCACTACAAAACCATTTACTTAAGCAACCATAAATCACAAGGAACCTGGATGCATCCTTACCAAAGCTGCAAACGAACTGTCCGATCTTCAAGGTACATCGTTTTCGACAGAAAATCAATCCCAATCGTAGCCTGCAAATCCAATATACCCAAAATCACACAAAAGAAATTAAAATTGGGCGATCGGAACAAGAACTCACCCAAATAGAATGAAATTATAAAGGGGATGGAAAAAGACCTGATAGGTGGTATCGAATTTGTCGTACATGAAGCGGGTGATGATGCTGGTTTTTCCGACGGACTGATCGCCCAGGAAGACCAGCTTGTATTTAGCCAGAGGAGACACCGTCGCCATTTTCAAGATTGTTCAGCTCCCTCCCACGTTTCCTTCTTTTGTGGATGTTTGGATCTGAATCTCATAAGAGCAAAGAGGAAAATGACTTAACGCTTTTTTTTTCTTTCTCTTCTTCGTTTTTCCTTTTTCGTGTTTTTGAGTTCAGCGTTTTATATAGGGTGCCGAGGAGAAACCGCCAACCACGACGAAGACCAACAAAAGTCAGATCTTTGATATTTGGTTTGGTGCCCGAATTTGCCCCTCCTCTTTTTTTGAAATTTCGGCCGTGTCTGGCATTACCTTTTGTTTTATTTTTTTAATATAAATTTACAATTGTCGAGATTTTCTTAAATAAAGTGAAAACTGAATGAGACTAACACCAAATTAAAATTAAACATATTTGTCAAATCGCACTTTGAAAAAGTTATTGAGTATAGTAGGAAAATGGTTCAAGCATTCCACAATCAACTTCACATGCCCTCATGTATTTGTACATGTAGGATACAGAGCTAGTATTGTATATGTGGGTGGCTAAATCATAACAATTTATGTGTAAGACACCCTTAAAACTACAGTTCTACATCTTAAATTGATACGAAATTATAGTAGTTATATACGCACTCAAGAATGTTTTATGGGGATCCTCCCTCTAAATTTTTGTTTGAATATTTTTTTGAGGGCTGAAATGAAACTCGTGTGATCGTTGCAGTTAAAAATCCACCCATAAAAAAACGAGTCCCCCCTCCCTCTTTTAATTTCTTATTAATTTTCTCTCTCTCTCATCCTTCCTTTTTCCATCGAATCCTTAGGGGGGGGAAGGAGGTTCTGAGACACCAAGGACTCGTAGATGGTGGGAGAAAGTGTAAGAATCGGAGGATGTGGGAGGCTAGCAGGTATTACAGATGAGGTCGCCTCCATTACTTTAACAAGCCGTCAACGAATTTTTGTTACATTATTTCATAGAGAAGTCATAGGCAAAAAGCCGGAAAAACATTTCTTAGAATGAAAACCAATGTTAGCCTTTATGTCTTTTCAATTTTTAAAAAGAAATCAAATTTGAATCTAATCTATCCGTGGCTTACATATAACAAAATAATAATAATAATACATAAGTCACATAACAAAATAATAATAATAATACATAAGTCACATCACCACCTTAGACGAAAAATTTGACAAACTTCACAAGTTGAGGTAAAGTAAAATATGAAACTTCAGTTTAAGGGGCGAGTTGAATCAAAGTAACGTTCACAGGGCAAAAGTGAGATTCCGGACATTTTTCCACGGGACAAAACATTAATTAAGCATATGCCAAGGTTCTCTTTCCAAACCTTCAATTCTTGAGCTCAAAGAAAGGTCATGTGTATTTTACACCAACATGCGCATGGATGTGTCGCTACACATCATGCATGCACGACAAGTTAGGAGCACATGCACAAGTAGAACCTCAACCACAAAAACATACAAGGGATACCTGTCAAAAATCACATTACACTTAAAAAGAAAGAAAATTTTATTCAAAATTTCTTCAACACAGTTATTGCATTATTCAAAATCTCGTCACCTAATACCAAAAACTAAAAATAAAAAGATGGGCAACGAATCTTAGCCCGACGAAAAATGACCTTAATTTGCATACTGGTGATCTCAGTTTCAAACTCCCATGACACCTTGATAGCATGTGAAAACTTCATCCCCTTTATAGTTTAGACCATCGCTATTCACCAAAAAGAAAAAAGATCTCGTCTTGAAATCCATAAGGATAGCAATACATTCAACTAAATCTGTCATAACCATTTACAATAAGGATAGCTATAGAAAAGGGCAATGCTTTTGTGGACACGCGTATTTGGTTTGGGAATTTTTCTGAGGAGGTGTTACATAGATTGTGTTGATTTGTGTGGGTTAAAATTCCATCGAGGAAATATTAATCCAACTTCTTTCGCATTGTTCTAGAGAAGTGTCATCCACATGCAACATTAGTAGACTAGATGTTAAATCAACTCATACTTAATTATTCTTTCCAAGAGATACACAAAATTATGTAAGAGATTGTCTATATTTATAACCACACAACCACCTGTTGGTTGCTTCCATACTTACATGGCCGATAACTGACCTCTAAGAATAAGAGAGCCCACATTCCATGTCTCTTTCATAACACATTCACCAAATTAGTCTCGTGTCACAATCAGATGATGCAACAGTTAGAGGGCACTCCACCAACCCTCTTAAGAGGACATTGATCACAACCACAGACTCACTTCTCATGCATTTATTCAGATCACATCCCAGTTCTTATATCATGTTATTCATCCAAATGAAGTGTCACTCAAAAACATATCCAGCGAAGGAGTCAAGTCACCATGAAGAAGTCTCAAACTCTACCACAAACTCCTGAGAGCGTTTACGAGGGCACTCAAAGACAAAGCATCGTAATTCCTTCCAAACACATCACCATAGCAAATAGCTTCGAAAAGAAAGAACAATCCTGGTACAACTACAATTGCATCATAGAATTGGCAAGAAACCCAGTTTTATCATTAAAGATCTATACTATACTGCTCCTAGAGAAAATCTAGGCTAAAATATTATTTCTTTTGCAGAACATTCAATAACAACAGATTTGTGCACCTCCATATCCTATTCAACTGTTTCTCATCCCTCTCACTCTTTATTTTGGTGAATTCATGCAGGTTTATCACTTCTCATGTCCCAACAGACCTAACAATTCAAGTTCAAGATGTCACCTTTATCGTTCACAAGGTAACTACGGAGCAAGACAAACATACTCAATAAGTTGATACCTAAAAGAGCTCATAAAAACTTTGCATACAAGAAGTTTAGAGAAAATTGCAAGCAAAACCAAACTTCTTACATAATACACAATTCCAGTACAAAAAAACATAAACAACCAGAAATATTAAGTTCATCACATGCCTTCAATTTATGATCATAGTTATTCTAATAGAGATGCTAGGTTACATTCAAGATGATGTTTTTCCCAAAAGGAACTGTTATTTGATCCATGTATTATAATTCAGAACAGATACATACACCACATGCAAGAATTTTCCAGTGAATTAACCAGTACGTCCTGTCATCAAGGTACACTGAAATAACAGAGTACTTAGGAACCCTCCCTTTCTTTCTCCTCTGTTGAAAATATCTTTGTGTGGTTTCATAATATCAGAGCCATTTATTTTCCTCTTCTACATCAAAGCAAAACTAACCGTTGAAAAGCACATTTTCAAGTGAAGCAACTAGAGTGTTCTCTTTCTCCCTTTCTGCTTGACCATGGGACAGCCATAACTCTTTCCTAGTATCAATTCCTATAACTTATGTGCCAATCAAGGTTAAAGTCAATCTTAACAGTACATGCTACACAATACTCGGTGCTTAAATTGAATCAACCAATTTTTTATTTTAATCATAATGTTTATGCCTTCCTATTTTGCGCATACATAATGCATGCCATATACTTTATAAAAGTAAATTATCTACAAAGAGAACACACAAACCCAACAATTATAAAGCAATGATAGGTGACTGCATCACTTCCTACATTTGGACTTCATACAAATTATTGACATACTTGCACACTAGCTTGAATGCCACAGCATGAACTTTGTCTTATGAATTCAATTTTGTACAGTACATTTCATAGGAACTAAATAATAATATGCAACCAGGGGAAAACTCACGTATACAAAGTACTCAATTGGTTCCTGTTTCATTTCTATTTCTTTTTACAGTATCCCTTGATATCAAAATGTGGCTACATTGGTCGATTGGAATTTCAGCCTTCAATTTCAAATTTTGGCTATGACCTCAAGCTTGAAAGCTTCCCAGGTGGATCGGAAACCTTCGAAATCATTTTAAAATTTTGTTATGGTCTTCCAATGGACTTGAACCCTATCAACATAGCACCACTAAGATGCGCCTCAGAATTTCTAGAAATGACAGAAGATCTTCAAGATGGAAATCTCATTTCTAAGACTGAAGCTTTTCTCACATTTGTAGTCCTTTCTTCGTGGAAAGACACCATTACTGTACTTAAATCTTGTGAAACTCTATCTCCATGGGCTGAAAATCTTCAAATTGTCAGAAGGTGCTGTGACTCAATTGCTTGGAAGACTTCTAAAGTAAACATTGTCGGAGATACAGACTGTCAAGAAGGCTGGTGGTTTAATGAAGTGGCTACCTTTCGAATAGATCATTTCATGAGGATTATAACAGCAATAAAGGCAAAGAGTACAAGACCAGAAGTTGTAGGTAAATGTATCATGCACTATGCAGAGAGATGGTTGCCAGGCATGAATGCAGAGTTTGAAGGACTAAGAGGATACGGGTTCGGAAAAAATGACCTCCAGTTCAGTATATTGAGTAGGAGTAAAGAGGAAGGGGGTTACGTACACAGCAAGGAGCAAAAAGCAATTATTGAAAGCCTAGTGAGCGTACTTCCTCCTCAAAATGAAGCTATTTCATGTAAGTTCTTATTGAGGATGTTAAAGATGGCCATGCTGTACTCTGCATCACCAGCTTTGATTTCAGAGCTTGAAAAGAGAGTGGGGATGACGTTAGAAGATGCCAATGTGAATGATCTGTTGATTCCTAGTTGCAATAATGCAGATCCAGGGAAACTAGTTAAGTGAGTATTCTACATTATTTATTTAGTCAGATTCAACAACATAATTACAATAGAATCCTTCAAAGAAGTCAATTGATAACCAACACTCTTGTTCTTGTTAATTTTCATAATGTGTAGTACAGTTCACCTGAAGAATGCACAATGCACAATGCACGACACTGAAGTCGTGCAAAGGATTGTGGAATATTTCTTGATGCATGAGCAGCAAGGACAGCAACAGAAGACTGCTAGAATCAATGTTAGTAAGCTGTTAGACAACTACCTAGCAGAGATTGCCGAAGACCCAAACCTCTCCATAACCAAGTTTCAAATATTGGCTGAATTACTGCCAGAAAATGCACGGACGTGTGATGATGGTCTCTACAGAGCCATTGATACCTACCTCAAGGTTACTTTTTCACCTGTTTCTCTAGTTTACACCTAAAGCAATTTATAACCTAAAATCTAACCCTTTTTTTCAGACACATCCTTCACTACCTGAGCATGACCGGAGAAAGCTATGTACAATAATGAACTGTGATAAACTATCGCTTGACGCATGCATGCACGCTGCACAAAATGATCGACTGCCTATGAGAACTATTGTCCAGGTAACATTTAAGAATCACAAAAGAGGTTAAAACATAAATTTTGTATCATTGGTCCCTGCTGAAAATTAGTTAAAAATTTTAAGATATCAGTTATATCCTTAAGGAATCTAGGTCTTTTATCAAGACATATTTAGTGGCTTGCATTTGAATTAAATTATAAAGATACTTAAAGTTTATATGTAATAACAGGAAAAAGAAATGCAACCCAAGAACCTCTACCAACCACAAGCTAAGGTATTTATAATTTATACGCAGCATCACAAGGACACTAATAGAGAGGCTTTTGAGAAGAAGAAAATCAATGAGAATAAAAAAGGAAATTACTACAGACTGTAATAAGCCCCCTTTTTGTTGTTGTGTAGCAGTATTTTTTATGCACATTGAATTCATACTACAAACACATAGCCAAATTCATCCAACGCGGAGTAATCCCTAGTCCCCCAACCCCTCAAAAGAAACAAAAAAGAAAATTAACTGAAAGACATTTATGGCCCTGTTACAGTCTTTTTAGTAAAAATCACTAAAAAATGCAATTGCTACAGACAAAGTATGCAAGAGCAACCTGAGGGGCTAAACTACAATGGAGATCACAGTGGAATCTAACCTCATTTCACTCAGATATGTGCTAAATGGCAGGCATTGTCACATAACTTCAACCACCTAGATCACATGGCCCCTTTTTTGTTGTGTAGCAGTATTTTTTACGCACATTGAATTCATACTACAAACACACGGAGTAATCCATTAGTCCTCCAACCCCCAAAAAGTAACAAAATTAAAAATTAACTCAGAGACATTTATGGGCCTCTTACGGTCTTTTTAGTAAAAACCACTAGAAAAAATGCAATTGCTACAGACAAAATATGCAAGAGCAACCTAAGGGGCTAAACGACAATGGAGATCACAGTGGCATCTAACCTCATTTCACTCAGATATGTGCTAAATGGCAGGCATTGTCACATAACTTCAACCACCTAGGCACTAACCAAATAAAACGCTGTGAGATAATTTCTGCAACATAGACAGAATAAAAGCCTATAACTTGCCCTTAGGCTTTGGGTTAAGTGATAAAGATGTGAGATGCGGCAGGGCAGGGCAGGTCTCAGGTATGAATAATTGCTAGAAATTGGAAGGAAATAATTTCAATCTCCCACCAAACATGCTAGAACCACATATCGTCTTACAAAAGTTCATCTACACTTTGGAAAAAAAATCACTTAGCGACTGGAGAATTCATACTAAGAGTTTTCTAGCAAATTAGCATTCCACCAGCATCATACAAAATTGGTAGAAAACAACATATAATTATAAAAGTCAATCAGACTCTTACAAGAACTCAATCACTTTAATCTTGTATAGTGCCAATTTGGACTGCTGTATATTAATTGTTACAAAAACGTATTAATCATTACTTAACTGTTCCCTGACCTTCAAATAACACTTATGCCCTTGCTCCCCCTTTTTATGACACCAAAAAATTTCAGAAACCATAATGCTTCTGAAAAATGGATTTCACAAAGACATTCCTCTCAAAAGGGAAACACAATTAATAGAAGATAGACCCTTAACTTAAACAGATGTAAAATCCTCACAAAGGCATACACAATTAACTGAGCATTTGAAGACCATTTCATTTATCAGACATGGACCCCTTAATCTGAGTGCCAACCAGTATGTGTTCTGTCAAAATTGGCATTTCTCACTAGAGGATGAGAATATGAAACATGTGCAGGTGCTTTTCTCAGAACAAGTAAAGATGAGGACGTCGATGCAAGAGAAGGAATCACAAAGTGGCAATAACTCTGAACAGGAAGGGAACCACTCATCAACAGATGCAGAGATTAAGAATCTAAAAGCAGAACTTGAGAATGTAAAGATAAAGATGGCAGAGCTGCAGAGTGACTACTCTGAGCTGCAGCAAGAGTATGAAAGGATAGGCAGCAAGCAAAAGAATGTGTCGGGTTGGAGTTTGGGATGGAGAAAAATTAAGAACTCTTTCCATGCAAAAGGTGAGGGCAATGAAACTGGAGAAGGCCAACAAAGACCCAACCCAGCTGGCAGAAGAACCCCCTCCAGACGAAGGTCATCCATGTCCTGAATTACATTAATCTAGGAAGCCAAGACACCCCACACCATATGAGAGTTAAGCCTTTAAGAACACCATATCAACTGTCTTAGGGATAGTTGATAGTTTGTTATTGCTTGCCTATCCATAATGTATACACAAAAATAAATAAAAAGTAAAAAATGTCTGTAGTTTTCCTATTCTTACACATTAATTTTCTCTAAAATAATTCTGCCGCCTATAGAACGTCTGGCAGACTACATCATTTGCTACAACTACAAGCCTACAAGCTTTCAACAATAGGTCACACGAGATGCTCAAGCAGCAACAAGTTTCTTCAGTCGAATATAATTAGAGGACAAACAACTTTTATGCTAAACTTTTGGAGGAGTACTTGATCATTTTTTCTGGTTACATTGATTATCAATCAAACAAAAACAAAAAATTCGTGCATGTCACATGTCATAATAATCCTATTAGAGGAGATAGGAAAAATACTCAATGCAAGTTTCCAATATGCTTCTATCCTCAACAATTTCAAACTTCACTAGTACTAATCACATATGAGCTTGCACAATTATTGGTAAAATAAAAGATAATAACCATAAATATTATACTATTCTGCTAATTGAAAGCTAAATGCTCCAGTCCTATTGAAAAGTCTTCAAACATGGCCACAAGTTTTCACCAAACTTCAAATATCATAAATTTCAAAATCCCAACAAAAAAACATAAACCCAGTTCCAAAAGTCTTCAAACCTGCCTAGCGAAACCTCATGGTGCTCCAGGGAAATTTGGCCACACCGTCGCCGAAAACAGCAGAACCCTTGTCGTTCTTAACCCTCCGAGGTTCCTCCTTGTCCTTCCCGTAAAGCCAATGCTTCTCAGTTTCACCTTCTTCGACGACGCTGGACTTGGATTGCTTGCTCATCTGTTTCCTCTCCTGCTCGACGACTCCAATCGGGTAGAGGTCCTGAGAAAGCGAGAGCGGGTTCTTGAGCGTGACGTAGGCCTTCTTGTAATTGGGTCTGGCGAACAATAGGCCACCACGCTTCTTCTTCTTGCCCTCCATGTTGAGCGTACGGACCTTTTCGACCTGGAAGCCGTAGAGGGATTCGAGGACGCGCTTGATTTCGACCTTGGAAGCTGATGGGATGGTTTTGAGAGCGATTTCTCTGATGTTGGTGAAGTTGGTGGGCATTAAGAGCTTGATGGGAAGGTTTGCGAAGTGAATTACCCTCCTCCCCAATCTACTTCCCATGACTGATTTTGTTTTCTGTCTTCTTGGTTCCCTTCTCTGTGATTTTGGAGAGTTTTTTGGATTGATTTTGAGAGGAGAGTGGAGATGGCGCTGCCCTGCCCTTGTGTCAATTCTTCACTTCCTCACTCGGTTGCCATTTCTCTTGATGACCACGGCACTGGGCCGGGCCTAATTTGGTGATCGGCCCTAAAACTAAATCCGAAATACGAATTTTATTCTTCAATTAAATACAAAAATTCTTCATTTCTTCTTTGGAGAAATGCTACGGTTAGGTTATCAATAGAGTGTTAGTTGGATTGACCTAGGTCTTTAGTGTGCTCCCAAGTGGTCATCGATTCAAGCTTCCATAGCACCTGTGTGTGAGTTCCCCTTTTTGTCCTTCCTAACTTTGACAAATAAATGAATAAAAAATACATATATTTGGCTACAGTTAGGATGGGCAATGGGTAAGCATTAGGTGTTAGGAGGTAGTTGTGGTAGTGTTGGTGGAGATAATGGTGGTGATGGGAATCCGGTAAATTGGCACTTATGTCCGGCGTATTTTATTATCATTGCGGACTTCATTGTCACATGAATGACCGTACTACTCTTTCTTCCTTCTTACGATAACTCACGATGTTACCGTCTAGGAATTTTTAATATGACACCTTGGACGGACACAACTCCTTTTTTTTTTTTTTATTGTATTGGATTGGATAAAATCAAAACCTAATAACTTAACACATTACCGCCACCCTACCTCGCCGCTTAGACTAACCTTAATGGCCTTAAACACAACTCGATGGACCCTTCACTACTATGTCAAGAAGCAAAAACAGCGGCAGTCTGAATTGTTATATGGTCGTGGGCATTGTGGGGACACTTCGTTCTAATCTGAAGTTTCATTTTGTTCTAATTCTATTCCATATCCAGGTACATACTCCACAGAAGCAGAATCTTGCAATGATAATTGTCATCCAAAATATCTTCATGTGTCAATTGTACTATTACAACAAGAAACAATTACAATTACCTTCATATCAATGATTGTGAGGCAGGTCAAAGAGGTCTTTCACAAAATTAGAGACCCCATTCAAATGTTTAAGCCACATACAATGCGCAATTGCATTCCTTAACTAGGAGGAAAAATCTAATAAATTTCCATAACTCTCTGCCATCTTGGCATCTACCAGTCCAAATAAGTCCAACCATTTAAAGCCCTTAGTGATAAGGGCTAAAACAACTCCGCCGATGTTGGGATAGGATTTACAGTTCTTTCCTTTTAACTCGGTATGGATACTTCTGGTATATCGAAATGCTGCTAACCACAAGAGGAAGAGCTACGAGACAATACAATGAAGGTGGTTTCCCTTCAAAAATGAACTGCAACAAAGCCGTAACAAGAAGTGCAGAAACAATGACGAACCCCTGCAACCATTGTAGAAAAAGCTTCTGCAGTAAGTATATTTAGAACTGAATTGGCCTTGCAAGAACAAAAAATGTATAAGAAATTCATGTGAAGATGGAAACAAGTTATCTTCCCAGCCATGGTGAACAAAATGATCAGTCAACAACACAAGTGTATGCCAAAGGATAGATTGATCTGTATATTTTGTCAGATTTTAAAACAATTATCAATGAACGTTAGCATGAAACTTAAGCACTAACAGGATCAGATTCAACTGCCTTTACATGTTCAACAAATAAAGCAGATAAGGTAACCTGGCTATTTTTTTCTTAAAGTACATGTTCATTCAAGCGGTCAAGCATAGGAGTAAATCAATACGCCATTTAGGATTTATTTTTTCTTCGCTTTCAGCCTGTCTTGCAACAAAATATCAAACAAAGCTTATAGTGAACTTGAAGCCATCTGATAATAACTGCTCTTTTTATCCTTAGTTGTTAACTTGCCTTTTTAACGCCGCCGGCATAGCTTGTGACTAGACCAACAAGAATTCCACCAAGGGCATTGGACATGACTGGGATCTGGAACAAGGACAAAAAACCAAAAGAAACTATTTGTAAAGGCACACCATAACCCATGCAACACATAGTAAACGGAGAAGAAATTACATTTTTTTCCTTTGCCAAGTATAATTTACAAAAAAAAAAAAATATATATATATATATATATATATATCAATCACCATCCAAAATACAATTCTTTACAATATTTATCAAAATTGTATATCTTCTTATCTTGGCGAAGTGGGGTGTTTCAAATACAATAGAAAAGTAAACCCCAGCATGCACCATTTTGCTTAACATCTGACAATTGTCGCCCACCAATATAATCATATGATAAGATCAGTAAGTAGTGTTTTCAAGCAGACTCAAGAATTGTGTTTTGAAAAGACCATGCAGTTGCTTTGTTACAAGCAGATGCACGCAAATAAAGAAAGCAAATAAAATAGGAAAAAGACAACACCCAAGAAAGAAAGAAAGAAAATGGGAAATAGAAGCTGTGCTGATGGATATCTAAATGACAGCGGACCAGAAAGGAGCAGCATGACCTTCCAAAATGTTTTCCTTTAGATGTAAACCATGAGCTGAAGACAAATAATAATTTACTTAATATGAACTAGATTGTGTTGTCTACCTTCCAAACTAAACAATGGCTTCCAAACTAAACAATGGCTGTGGTGGTTTTGTTGAGTATGGAATGGGAGCTACTAAGCAATTAAAGAAACTCCAAAGGAGTCAAACCAATATGCAAAAACTATTGGAAAATGTCAATAGCATGATGATCATTACCCAAGTCATTGGAGTCCATCCATAAAAAAGGCCATGCTTTGCAATAGCTTCTCCATCTGGAGACTTAAAGGTACTAGCCAACAAGCATAAACTTCCCACAATAGACATCTCTACAGTCATCAAATATGATGAGTGTTTCTTAACCTGTAATATAAAAGGAGGCCAAAATGATCGGCGAACCAAACAAACAGACTACAACATAGTCCTTCAAAGTTCAATACACAGAAACTGAAATGTTTTGCTAACCTGGGATGCCCATTGACACAAAGTGGATGCCAAACCTGAGAGTACAGAGGCAACCATGACGGGAATAATCCCATTAAACAATATTTGGTCAGAATTGCTAGCACTAGACCCTTTTTTGGAGCCTTCACCAAAACTTAAAAGAATAGCTGCCAGAATCAACAAGAAGAGAGCCCCAATTTGTTGGATTGATTGCTTCTGCCTACACATGACAGATTGCACCCAAAATCAGTCTAATGGGTACAGTCAGATGCCTCAGAACTCTCAAAATTTTGTCTTAATTAATTTGTTCATCAAGTGTATTCAGAATTGCAATGGTACTGTAGCCTCATACCACAATAAAATCACTCTAATAGGTACTGTCAGATGCATCAGTACTCTTAAAAAAATTATCAAAACTAGTTGATTCATTAAGCATATTCAGAGTTACAATGTGTTGTAGCCTCATACCTCAGTATCAAATATGTAAAGAGAGCAGTAAAAATAATTTTAGTCTGGTTGAGCATTGAGAAGGTAAGTGAATCAAGGTTCTTGTAAGAAATCTGAAGCAAACTATTTTGCAGTGCATAAATGGCAGCGGGAAGGCCCGAAGCAGTTAAGGCACCAACCAAAGTCCACTCTTTGTACACTTTCTTCAAGCTACCGTCTCTTGCCATGAAAATTAGGGCACATACAACCTTGGCTATCTCGCATGTCAGAACAGACGACGT
This sequence comes from Prunus dulcis, assembly GCF_902201215.1. Taxonomy (NCBI): domain Eukaryota; kingdom Viridiplantae; phylum Streptophyta; class Magnoliopsida; order Rosales; family Rosaceae; genus Prunus; species Prunus dulcis. Next base: position 18,260,692 of record NC_047655.1, on the reverse strand, counting down.
TACAATCACTTCTCTTCTGTAAGTACCAATCACATAAAATACATTCAAATTTCAGACAATATGCTCTATAATTGATGATTTTCTTATACAAATTTGAAGGATCAAGGCGTTGAAGTACCTGGTGCAGCGTTTGGAGATCAGGGGCTGAGCTCCGTATTGCAGAGTGAGTAGAAGAGAAAAGAGCCAAACCCTTGAGTTCATTTTCTCCGAGCTCCGCACTGGAGCTTTGTGCTTGGTGGCCGCCATTTTTGGCGACCTTGAGAGAATTGTATTTTGGTTCTAGTTTGGGGAAGAAGACCCGGCGCTGTTCCCAGTGAAATGGCGTCGTTTCAGAATACAAGGTTCTACTTCAAAGAGCATTTACGAAAAGAAAAGTACGAAAAAAATGGCGTCGTTTTCACAATCCATGACTGCTTTTTGACCAAAAATACTCCATGACTTTTCTTCTTTTTGTTGGAGAAGACATTTTTTTCAAAAAAATGTTTCATAACAAATGCATCGGATTGCCAGGATCCACAACCCCAATGTGAAAAATAATACAAATCCTTGTTCCATTACTTGTAAATAAGCTTATGTGACGGGACAATTCTTCCTTAGTCCATCTGTTGTATATAATTAGTTTAGAAATTTTTGTTCACTTTAAAAAAAAAAAATAAAATAAAAAATCAACATTTCTGTTTTTTTGTTTGTTTTATTTTTACACTAATACGTTGTAGGCTTTCATTTTGGATGTCAATTCTCAGGTAACGCTATCCTCTTCTTTTTATTATGCTTATATGTTTAAACATTGAGGACAATGTTAGTATTTGGTTGGGGGTGGAGACGATGTGTTTATTGTATTATTTTCTTGTTGCAACATATTAGTTTTTCTTTCGTTTTTGTTTTTGTTGTTTGTTGTTTGTTTTTGTTTTGTTTTTGTTTATTTTCGTCATTTATTTTGAAAAAAAAAAAAACTGAAAAGTGTGAAGAAAAAAAAATTGTTTATGAGTGCACTGTGTTGTTTGTTTTTCATAGTCTGTTTGTGACAAGATTACATTGCACTTAGATTTATTTGATATTCATGAATGATTTTAAGATTGAGAACATATGAACTATATGATAATTATCCCACTTTTGTGTCCTTTCATTTATTTCTACTTAGTGGATAATTCATGAGTTATACTCTAACAATTTACACAAGCACACTAACTTTTTGTGGGGTATAAAGTTAAAAACCAATTGTGCTTAATTTTGTGTCTTAGGTAAACTTGGATGACCTTGCTTTTGACTCATCTTTGTTTTTATTTATTTATTATTATTTTTATTTATTTTATTTATAATTTTTATTTTATTTTTAAATGAAACGAAAAGAAAAGAAAAAGTTCATAAAATAGTAGTGTTCTATTCAAGCTTCTACTTAGTAACCGGGCATCTTGTCTAATTAGCAGTGAGTGTTTGCGTCAAACGGTGAAGTTCTGGGTGTGAATAATTTTGTGTGGCTAATTTAGTTTCGTAACCTTTTTAACTCGAGTTAGTAAGCTCTTAGAGGTGTCTCTATACCTAGTGCCTTAAAGCCTTTTTGGTTTGAGAGTCGCTAGCCTAACACTTGCTATATGGGTTAATTAGAAAGCTTAATGGAGCTAAGCATTGCACAGCCCACATAAAGAAAAAAATAGTATATTAAAATAAAAAAATTAAAACCTTGGTTTGTTTCTTGCAAGGGAGTTTGACAACTCTTGAGATCAAAAGGTTGGTGTGATTGGAATTTAGCTAATGCCACTCAATTGTGTTGGTTTACTTTACACCAAAGGAAACATGTGAAAAGTTTATAAATGATTTGGACTTCGAGGTGGGATTAACTTGAAATGTTAAATAAGTGTTCTCTCTTTTAACGTTGTTCATGAATTGAAAATTTGGACTTTGTGCTTTGTCCTTTTTGTTGGTGACAAATGCTGAAATTATTTTTCAAATTTTATTTTATTTCATGTTTTTGAATAATTGTGCTAGCCTCATACTTGATGTTTGTGGGTATCATCCCTGGAAACCCTCACGAGACTATAACTCGTCCTTTAGGGGTAACCTAAGGGTTTAAAGGCTTGTTGCATATGCTAAATGCAATCGTATCCCGCTAAAGTGGCTTAGCTGTTTTGATTGTTTTTATTTATTTTATTTTGTCATTTTTACTTAAATTTGAGTTTCTTTTAGTCGCTTGAATTGCTAGGGACTAAACAATAAGCTGGTTGGGGGTTATGATGAGAGTCTCAAATTACATCTTTTTAATATTATTTTGGAGACTTTATAATATAATTTTGGCTTAATTATAATTTCACTTGTTGTTACATTTTATTCTCACCAACTGGATTTATGAATTTTCTGTATTAATTTGGTGAACTTATTAGGTGAATTTATCTTTTGTAGGAAGTTGAAAAGGCAAAAGATGAAGACATACATTTGTCCAAGTTCAAGCCAGGTGTGAAGAGAATTGCTGGCGGATTTTATTGAAGAATTGATTGTGGGATTATTGTGATTATAAAGAGAAGTAAAGAGGGAGAAGAGAAGACAAAATTGTTGAAGCTAAAGAGTCTATTTCATGTCATTCATAGCCATTTAATGCCCACTACCTCACCGTTATTTCTTTTCCACTAACTCTCCACAATCAACACATGTTTAATCCAATTAATCCCTCACTTAAACCCTTCATTACCCACCATGAATGTATTAACTTCCCACTCACCTCATTGACTACTATAAATCACCCATCAACTTATTTGGCAAGGGGACCACTACGACATATTTCTTTATCCATTTCATTTAAAATTTAGTTTATGTTTTTCTTTGTAATGAGTTGCTAGAATTCTAGCTAAGGCTAAAGGGAATATTCTTTGAGTAAGTTTGTGAATTGTTATTTAATCCAATATACGGTATGAATTGCTAAATTCTTTTATTTTTGGTTGTTCAATATTTTCATATCCTTTTATTTTGATTGATGTTAAGTGCTATTATCTTTTCATGAGTTCAATTATATTTTTCTCATTGTTAAGAACTGACTTAGCATGCTTTTAAATTAAAAGAGTAGATATTAAGCAATTCCATTTTCTGAACAATCATTAATAAAAGATAACATTGAAAAATCAAATTGGTTTTAATTTCTTTATCTTCCGATTAAAGTTTCTCAATGATGATTTTAATCGAGTTATAATTTGGATTAAAGAGCATGAAACATATTTTGTTTAAAGAATTGAACATTGATGCCTTAGCATTTCCATTATTGATATTTCATTTTTAAACTCAATTTCCACAACAATCAAATCAAATTACTTTTCCATTTTGCTTGTCAACAAAGGAAAACATAAACTAAATTTTGAATGAAATGGATAAAGAAATCTGTCGTAGTGGTCCCCTTACCAAATAAGTTGATGGGTGATTTATAGTAGTCAATGAGGTGAGTGGGAAGTTAATACATTCGTGGTGGGTAATGAAGGGTTTAAGTGACGGATTAATTAGATTAAACATGTGTTGATGGTGGAGAGTTGGTGGAAAAGAAATAACGGTGAGGTAGTGGGCGTTAAATGGCTATGAATGACATGAAATAGGCTCTTTAGCTTGAACAGTTGTCTTCTCTTCTCCCTATTTACTTCTCTTTATAATCACAATAATCCCACAATCAATTCTTCAATAAAATCCGTCAGCAATTCTCTTCACACCTGGCTTGAACTTGGACAAATGTATGTCTTCATCTTTTGGCATTCCAACTTCCTACAAAAGATAAATTCACCAAATTAATACAGAAAATTCATAAATCCAGTTGGTGAGAATAAAATGTAACAACAAGTGAAATTATATTTATTAAGCCAAAATTATATCATAAACTCTCCAAAATAATATTAAAAATATGTAATTTGAGACTCTCATCAACAATGTCATAATCACATTAAAAAATTACTCAATTGATTACTCATTTAAAATAATACAAGTTTGCGAAGAATCTACTAGTGTAGTGGTTTAGAGGAATTGTTCCCCCAAGTCGAGTTCGAGTCCTAAAATCCGTATGGTGTGTGTGATTTTAATATGTTATCGCTCATCTCATTAGGAAATGTACTAAAAAAAAATCCCTCGCTCCATAACTTGAAAAATGGTCCATAAATGATAGCTTACTTGATATTATTATAGTCGGATCTGCTATGATTTTCTTATTGGCAAATCCTTATTTAGTTCAAATTTTGGTTCCTTATTTATTTAGGATTTTGGTTACTTACCATTTATTTAGTCATATTATAAATGAGATTTATTTCCTATTGTAATTTATATTTATTTCTTATTTTATTTAGGGTTGTACTTTTTTATAAATACATCCATATTGGAGATGAACAAATATGAGCATTTATGAATATTTGCTTAAGAAGCACAGACACGGATACGGATACGGTGATACAATATGACACGGCACGGGGATACGGCAAATCTCCAAAAAATAGGATACGATATGTCATGGATACAGCAATTAAAAATTTATATTAAAATATAATAATAACAATATATATAATTTAAAACATATTTTAATTAACATAAAAAATTCAAATTCATCAACCAAATTCAAATTTAAACTATAGAAAAATAAAAAAATAGAAGTCTCAATTAACTACAATATTTGTAATGTCTTCCCCGGTAAATAAAGCAACCTCCAATGATGGTTCATCAAGATAGAGGTTAGCAATTTCAAGCATCTCAACACCTTCTTCACCCAGGCTATCAAATCTATCTCCTCCAATATCCCACATTTGATAGTAACACCTTCTTTGTAGCTTGGGTTCTTCCTTGATAAGAGATGAAGATTATTATGCACAAATACCAAGTCTTCAGCTCTTTGGAGTGTTAACTTGTTTCTTCTTAAAGAGTGAATGAAACTATATGTACTCCAATTTCTTTCACAACACGAGGAGGAACAAGGTTGTCCAAGTAGCTTCAAAGCTATGGATTGGAGAGTTGGTGTTGAAGCTCCATGAACAATCCACCACACCATTAGTTCCATGTGAAACCTATCATTCATAGCATCAATAGCTCCAAAGTCATCTAAGCACATTGAAAAAAAGGCATATAAAACCTAAAAGTAAAGTGTGATATTATTTTATAAAATTATCACAATATGAAAAGTAAATTTCAAATCCTTTAAAAGGAAAGAAGCACATAATACTTATCTAGGATTTAAAGAATGTGCCAAACAATAGAGTGGTGTGCTACTCTTAGTCCATCGCTCCACTAAAATGTGATACACCACATCAAAAAAGTCGATTTGTTCATGCAGTTGCTTGTGTTTTTTCCTATAGATAGCTGCCTTCACTTTCTGTATCATGGTATCTCACCACTCATAAACTAAGTGAAGGGAAGGTTTATCTGTGTCAGCCATTCTAATCATCTCATATATAGAAGCTGTAAAGGAAAGTATATAATCAATATTATCCCAAAAGTATTCATCCAATATATTTTCCTTCACTGCTCTTGCTTTGCCAACATCATCCTCTTTATATAAAGACCAGTTTGGACTAATCACCATTTGTTGTAAACCTTCCTTTACTTCCTTAAATCTTCTAATCATCACAAGTGTAGAGGCAATCCCAAAAGTATTCATCCAATATATTCTCCTTCACTGCTCTTGCTTTGCCAACATCATCCTCTTTATATAAAGACCAGTTTGGACTAATCACCATTTGTTGTAAACCTTCCTTTACTTCCTTAAATCTTCTAATCATCACAAGTGTAGAGGCAATCCCAAAAGTATTCATCCAATATATTTTCCTTCACTGCTCTTGCTTTGCCAACATCATCCTCTTTATATAAAGACCAGTTTGGACTAATCACCATTTGTTGTAAACCTTCCTTTACTTCCTTAAATCTTCTAATCATCACAAGTGTAGAGGCAATCTTGTTTCAGCAACGGAGAGCATCTTCAATTTGCAGTGGTCCTTATACATAACCAATCTCATACTATGGTTCACAATAAAAAAAAAATTATGTACCCAGCATCATCAGTAATGACTGAAATCCAACTACATTGATCATACCAATCATCATTTAGTTTTGGTGAACATATGCTCTTCAAAGCAAGATTGAGTGTGTGAACCACACATGGTGTCCAAAAGATATTGGGATATCTAGCCTCAACAAGTAATCTAGTAGCTCTACAAACTGGCGCATTGTCAGTGATTACTTGAACCACATTTTGATAACCAATTTCCTTAATGGAGTCGATAAGAAAGTTGGCAATACAATGTTTGTCCTTGTACTCTTCCTCACAATTAATTCCCTTCAAGAACATAGGCCCGCTCTCACAAGTTTCTATAAGGTTAATAAGGGGTCTTCTTTGCGAATCTGTCTACCCCTCACTACACACACTTACACCTTTAGTGCTCCATGTACCCTTGATTGGTTGTAAACACCGCTCAATGTGGCTATTCTCTTGTTGCAAAAGAGTAGTTCTTAGTGCATTATAACCTGGTGGAACATATCTTGGAAGCGTAGAAGCACGAACATAGGAGTTCCGATAATGTGGATTCCTTGCGTAGTGAAAGGACAATCCACCTGTATAAAACATCCTTACAACTTCAGCATCACATTGTTCTCTAGCCTCCTTTTGAAAAGCTATATCAAGGGGCCCATTGATTCCCTTTCTCTTCTTTTGCTCAACATTAGACAAAGAAGAACAAAGTAAAGAACCAATATTAGGCAAAGACACTTGTCTTGGAGCTGCACTTTTCAATCAGTATTCACATTCTCTCACAAGTTCTTTCATTTCTGCAAAAACTTCATCAGTAACCTTTTTGCAAGATACAATCCCGTTTCCTGACATTTTCGACAAATGAAACTTGACTCTAGAGTAGGAGCCTTTGTAAGATTTATGACAATAATTGCATTCAAACATAGTATTTCCTCCTCATTTCCCTAACTTATCAAGCCTTTTAACATACTTCCACAATGGAGCATGATCATTTACCTTGATTTTATTTTTCTCAGTATGATTAACATTAGCACTTGTATTATTATTCGGATGACTCATGTTCCTGAATATAAATAAAATTCAACATATTAAATATAATATTATTAATTTACCTAACCACAATTTTTTTTTTAAATTCAAATTGCTCGTCACGTAGAAGGGATGAGGTTGGTTTGATTATGTACTAGCTGACATGTGATACCTGCAAGTTCACATGTGATACCTGCAAGTTCACATGTGATAGCTACATACATGAAGTATAATAATAATATAATATATATATGTTGGTTACATACATGTAATATAATAATATATATGTAAAGTGTTGGTCACATAAGGACAAAAAGTGTGAACATAAAGAACCAAAAATAGAGAGAGAAGTGTAAAAAATTTGGACCAGGGAACACATATCAGAGAGAGAAGTGTGAACATACCGACGACCACACCAAAAACACAGATCAGAGAGAGAAGCGTGAGAAACAGACAAAACCAAAATTCACCAACAATCCCACCACCACCACCACACCAAATGAATTCAAGAACCTGGGCTTCTTTTATATGGGTGAAGAAGAAGAAGAGGAATTGATGAAGAAGAAGAAGAAGAAGAATCGATGAGTGGTGGCGGTCGGCTTTGCTTATTTATTTATATAAAGAAGAAGAAGATCAGGAAAAGATCTTCAAAGTTTCAAAAGAGGGTAAGGTAAACATCCTGTGTTGTTCAAGACTTCAAATTTGTGTCAAATTCTAATTTTTTCTGAAATTTTTTCCTAAAACATATCCTAAAATTGGGATACCCGTATATGTCTTGTCAGATACGCGTATCCTTTCGTCATTGACCGTATTCGTTGACTCGAATATGTATCCCGCACGTATCTATGCATATCCACTGCGTATCGTATCCCTCAGCGTATCAGATATGGGATACGTTGGTTGAGCTACGTATCTGTGCTTTTTAGATATTTGCCCTACTTTGTTTGACATGGTCAAGGCAATGGAAAGTGAAGTAGGCAAAGGCAACGTTAACGGCAGTAACAGCAGCCACAAACGGCAACAGTAGCAGAAAATGGCAACGAAAAATTCTTCCATAGCAACTTTAGCTAATTCACACAGACACAATTTCTCTTCACTTTCCCTCTCCCCATAAAGAGAAAGGGTCGTCAGATTTAAGAAATAGACAATATCTTCATGGGAAGATAAACATATCATTTACACTCCCCCTCCCCACCTAGGGGAAGAGAGCACTTGAATTGTAAGGAGAACGTAAGCACAAGTCACAAGAGAACCAGGCTCTGATATCATGTCAAACAAAATATGGCAAATTTTCAGTTAGGCTCATATATGCTCATATTTGTTCATCTCCAATATGGAGGTATTTATAAGGAAGTACAACCCTAAATAAAATAGGAAATAAATCTCATTTATAATACAACCCTAAATAAAATAGGAAATAAATCTCATTTATAATATGACTAAATAAATGGTAAGTAACCAAAATCCTAAATAAATAAGGAACCAAAATTCGAACTAAATAAGGACTCGCCAACATTTCTTTGCCACGATTTGCTTGACTTTTATTCTCCACATGACACCTCATTTAATTTCAATCCAAGGGTTAAAAAAGTTTGATAAATCACATTAAAAAAATACGGAATTGATGAAGTTAGACAAATAATTGTTTGAAACAAAAAACCTAACTGCCTAAACAATTAATGTGAAACTTGTTTTGAAACAAAACAAAATCCTAATCTCTCTCTCTCTCTCTCTCTCTCTCTCCAAATAATTAAATAATCTATTTTCCCATGTTTGCCATCCAATTTGAGAAGATGAAGAAGATTGCACTCTCTAGGTAGATTTTTAATTTTGTTGAAGAAAGAAACGGAATATGAGACCATCTAATTGCCATTTCAATTTTGCAGTGAGCTGATGTGATTAATTGCAAGTGGACAATATCGCTCAAATTAATATAGTGGTAAATAGAGTATCGTTATAACAGTGATCAAGTTAATCAATTAAATACTAGAGTGATTTATTCCTAATTATATTTTAATTAAACGATAAGAGAATTATGATGATTAAAATCTAAATAAGAAAGTAAAATAAGAACATGTAAACAATGTAAAAGATGAAACCAAAGGATAATAAATCACTAGGACACTGATTTCACCTAGTTAATCCCACCCAAATCCTTTTATCTTTTTAATCCTAATTTAGCCAACATGTTGATAATCGTTTCCCGGAAATTCTTACCGTCAACCCACTTTGTTTTTAGTAATAGCTTTAGATGGCTACGAATCCATTAAGATTTGTAGAAAACACTAATGATTACACAAATCATATACCTATTCTTTCGAGTGGCTATGTAATTTATGGTACTTGTTACATAAGCTTTTTATTATGAATTTCCTTCTGGTCTTTGATAAGGTCATAATTTCACACATTTGCATGCCTTATTTGCTTAGTAATTTTGTTTAGCTTCTCTTTATTTGAGTCTCTTACCTATGTTTGTGTGTTTTGTAGGTTAAGACAGCAAGGGGATGACATTTGATACAATTCATGCATGTTAAGGGCTGAGAGTGGCACAAGAGGAATATGAGCTTAAAGACAAAACCAATTTGAGCCACACTCCTTGTCAGTCCAGTTTCGTAGGTCATCTTGCAGGCCTCATTTCAGCAACTTACACAGGTCGGATGGGGAGACATCCTTGATAGAAGTTGTTCCAATGGGTGTTTATTATAACATATCAACATTTCAGCCCAATTGGATAAATCTGGAGCCCTCAGCACGTCAAAGACTGAACTAAGTTCATAGAAATGTCATGTTGGCTGCCATCACATTTAATGTGGCTACAATCCCTAGAGCCATGTGCTACACATGGGCAGCCACACATGGGTGTCAAATCAGCTCAGAAGCTCAGAAAGATGAACAAGTCAAGCTTTCCATAAAGAAACCATACCAAAGCGTGTATTTGACAGCTGGAGCAGTTGGCAAGTATGGGCAGCTGGAGCAGTTGGCAATTATGGGCAACTGGAGCAGCTAAGAGAGGTGTGCTTCACCAGCCAAAGAGGAGGACGAAATTGCACTCTATAAATTGACAGCTGCACACTCATACAAAAAAAGGATGAGACACACACATTCACTTCATTCATTACTCTCATACACATATTCAGATTCATCACAAGGAGAGAAGGGAGCTTGGAGCTGTCAAGGGAGCTTGGAGTTGTCCTGGGAACTTCCTTGCTGCCATCATCTAGTTCTTCTCCTCTCTTTATCCTATCTATGTATTTCTTATTTTCTGTATTCATAGTTATGTCTAACTAATCCATTTAGTTAGGGCTGAGGATGAAGCGCTAGTCATGAATATTCAATGTTATGGATGATTTTATAGTTAATTGATTTCCTTGCTTTTATTATCAAGTTGTTAATCTCCAGTTTATTATGTGCTTGATGTATGTTTTCTTGGAGTAGCTAACTAGGATTTTATGCATCTAACACAGGTTGGGAAGGGGTTTAGATTCACCAATTCTACTCTCCTTTCACAAGCAACACATGAATGGCCTAAGAATCATTCAAGGGTTTAATAACCATAGGTTGACTAGGACAGATACCATGTTCTAGGACTTGTGTGATTATCATATTCTCAAGGAGCTTAATGACTCTTGTATGCTTTATTCTAAGTAGATACCATGCTTAGGTTGCATATTAGAGATTAATTGAGAGGTGTTAGAGCCTTGGAGATCACGTGTTATGTAGATACCATGCATAATCACATGCCTTAGGAGAATCATGCATCCTGCACCTAGATACCATAAGCTTGTATGCGATAATCTATTGTTGATGAAGCTTGAGTCAATTTTCATGCATTCATAACTTGGATAGGAAAACTAGTGGTGGATTCCAAGGCTCTAACACCTCTCAATTATTGTTTCATAATCTGTTGATTGCTACCAGTGTTTACTTTCGAGCACTTTCATTTCACTTTCTTCTTTTCGTTTCAACAACAAAACCCCCCATTTCGAGTGCGTGTGTGGTGCTAGGAGTCTGTCCTAGACCTTGAGTAATTAGCAAGGGGCATTGTTGAATTCGACCTTGCCTTTAGCTAGTTAGTCAGTTTCTTGTTCTATGTTTTTCTAGCATTCTAAGTAATTTAACTTGGAACCAAGTTACCATTCTCCGTGGGATTGACCTCGTATTTACATAAGCTATACTATAAATGGTTCGTGCACTTGCGAGAATTAAAGTTGCTGTTTTTAATAACTCATTTTAGTTGTTAAGAATTGGCTCAACAGTCTTAACCTAATTCTTCCAATCATGTAATTAGTGGCTAATTAATTGAAAGCATTAAGAATGGTAACAAACACTCAACATGTATAGATAAATAAAATTAATAATATCAAAGAATTTAAGTATTCATAGTTAAGCTATATCATAGCCCAAATAAAAGAAATTAGTTCATGAAGGACTTATTGAGAAATATGATGGTTGATGAAGACATGGAAGGCACCGAATTCTCCAAGTTGAACACGAAGATTGCGCAAGCTCTCTTTATATTCTCATTAGGGTGTTTCGGCTATGAGTATGAGTGTGTAGGAATTTGATGGCATAGCGTTCTCTCTAATAGTGGCCAAATCTCCTTATATATAGTACTCCTAGAAATCCTACCTATCTAAGTTATAATTACAATAAAAATAGGATTCCTACTAATCTAGGGTCTTCTTGATTTCTCATTGTTTGACTTGGTAAGACTTGAACCATCTTGAACTAGGAAATTTGACAACATTCCTTGTTCTGAAAGGAATAACTTGGCTTCTTTCCAATTAATCTTCAATCTTCATCTTCTTGCCCCTTTTTAGCTCAATTTCTCATATTCCACAAATCCTTCACAAATCACACAAGCCTTTAAACCTCTAGGTGTCCATAGTAAGAGGAGTTGTGTCTTCTAAGGGTTTACTAGTCACAATACCCACAAACGCTCCATGCAAAACAAATTTGTTAAAACAGTACTGTCAACAAACTAATAATAACCAATGAATGTTCATCACAATTCCAAAACTAAATTTGTCATTACAAATAAAATGCATCATGGTGTAAAGTGTAAAGTCAATACTCCAAGCCTTTTAACTTAAAGATAACCATGCTCGGCGTGTGTACAAATTCTCCTCGATTCTAGGCCTCACTAGATAACACTCAATTTTCACACAGAACCTAGGGTTACACTTACCCCGCATATGTGAATGAAGTTAGGTAAAGAAATCAACACATAAGACATATATGCATCCAAAATGAATAAAATGCAGTTTCTGGAAATAGATCACATGGAAATGAAATGAAATACTAAGAACCATAGATAATGTACATATCTCCATTTCCAAGAAAGACGTACCCAAAAATTCATTAGGTCTTTACTATTGTTGTAATGTAAGGCTAAGTTATGGGTTATGGGTTATGAAAGAAATGATAGGGAATACTAGAACTTGAGACATACCAAGACATTTATTTTGTTATACGGCCTGGCTCTTCAAATTTACTTCAAAAAGGCATTTAGGATTATTGATATGCTTTACTTTCTGGACTTCAACTTTGAATGCAAATTTTGTTGTTGTTGAACTTTATGCATATATTTCCTCGGTATATGCCACCTCTTTTGTTGATGTAGAGTTCAACCTTCATTCTTGTCTTCACTTGCCATGACCTCTCCCAAGTTATAGGGTATGGCTAAAAATAGGGTGAAAAGGGTAAGGAATAATGTGGATAATGAAAGAAAATGTTGAGTGTTTGGCATCAAAAGGGTTGGTGGCACACATAAGGGTTGGACATAAGTTTATTTAGTGTGTAGAACATGCATAGCCTAACATCATCTCTTAAGGTCCATTCAACTCAAAAGTGAAAGTATAAGATGAATCCTACAAAAGAGAGATTAGTTCTTAATATTCAATTCAAAAGCCTAATTGAGATCAATCTAAAAAAGAAAGAAAGAAAAACAGTGAATAAGAATAATCTCAAATACTCTCTCAAATAATGACAATTCGGCTTAAGCATCTAACAAGGGTAGTCTCCACTATTTTTCTACAATAATCCAAATATAGCTATCTTGTCTGTTGATGCCTAAAATTGGTTCAACAGAAGATGACCTTTTCAAGATCGAGGTCGGGCAATTCTTCCGGACTAGGTTAGCCTGACCAACCAAGTCGTCTTCCAGAACCTGTAAAACAAGATAGCTTCAGTGGGTGACACCGGTGTGGTGCCAGCCAAGGACCCTCCGATGCTTAAGTCTGTCAAGTGTTTGAGAGTAAAATTGCACAATAGGTTCTAGTGCTTAGAATAGCATACCTTTCACAGAGGATGGCCTTAGCCTTTTATATCATCCCAGACGACCTAATCCTTCTAGAAGTGGAACTCCAGAGCAAACCAGCTCTCCTCAAACTAGGACTCCGGTATAACCTAACCCTCCTCGGACTAGGACTCTATTTAGATAGGCGTCTTGGTGATCCCAAAACATCCCAACTTCTTTAGGACTAGAAGTCCTTTGAGTGAACACTACTTAAATCAACCTCATTCGCACTGGGCCTGAGCTCATGGACCAATGGGCCCACAAGCCCACACGAGTCAAGGCCGAAAAATATATGGCTACCGGGCTGGAGCCCAACCTAACCACTAACACCGTGGTCTGGCCCAACTAGACCACTAATACAGTGCTCTAACCCAGCTCGACTATTAACACCGTGCTTTGGCCCAGCTCGACCACTAACACCGTGCTCTGGCCCAGTTACCTCACAAATAGAAGTCCCCCAAGTCCCCAAACAAGAGAGTTTTGTGTGGGGAGTTGCACTTTTATAATTTGGTCGAGCTGACAATATTAAATCGTATCATAATAATTATTTTTTTGATAAGTCACAGATCAGCACCAGGAGTTTCCCAAGTTTCCATTAAAAACAAGCTTTGAAAAAGGACTTGGTTAGTGGCGGGGAGAGTAAGAATTTAGCGCGAAAGAGAATAACAAAACCTGATGCTTGCCTGGTCTCACATTAACTACCGTGTGGCTGCTCACGTACAATTATTTTAGTTTTAATTGTACAGTTGATATTGGATTTCGGACTTGGTGTCTCTTTGAGAATAATAAAAGATGATGCTTGAAAATATCTAATGGTGGGGGACGCCACATGTCAAGGCATTGGTGGAGAACTAAAATTGAGTTTTCCAAGACAAAGCCCCATTTTTTAAATGAGAACAACCCAAGGGCTGGGGTCAGACCACAAAAACAAAAAGTAAAAGATGAAAACATACCGGCCCCCACCCTAGTTGTTATTTGGAGAAGGGAATGAGAGAATAACAGCGCAGTGGAAGGACAAAGTCTGAAATTCGATACCAGCAACACTAATACATCCAGGGGGTAAGATCTCATTACCATACCATCTTTTATTTTGTAAAAAGAGATCCATACTTTCCTTTGTTATTATTAAGCATGCGTGTCTTTTTGCTGTTTGCTCCCTTGTTGCTGTTTGGTGGAGGCCATATATGAATTAGCAAAGTCTAAAACTTCATACCTGCTCCAGTGACATTTTGTAGGAAATCGATGTGTTCTTTTATATATAAGTATAAATATATATTTGATGAAATGTATGAGAACCAGGTATGAATTGGATATATATATATATATATATACACACGTGTGTGTGTACATATATTTTTGAAAACCTACGTATGAGAACCCAAACCCAAATGGGTAGGTGTGATAACTAAAAGGCAAGAAAGAAGTCCCCAGGCATATGTAAACATGGAGAATTTTATGAATTGCTTACTTCCTTTCTTTGTCACGGAAAATGCTTTTCGTTCATGTTTGCTGTTGCCTTTTGTTCCGAAGATGTCTGTTGAAGTAAAAATAAACCAAATAGTTCACTACCTTGTAATATTAGGAGGCCATGTGTCTTGATATGCTGAAAAAATTCTAGAGTTTTGTCCCTCTTTATGTGACTATGTCATGGAATTAGTCTCTAGAACAAGGCGTTGTTCTTCATTTTTCCTCCGTGTAACCCCCTGCACCTTAAATTATTCACATAGCGCACTTGTGCTATTGAGATCTTGGTATCTCTTGTTCCTCTCTTTTTTTCCTTTTTTTTTTTTTGGGTGGGTATGACTCAAATACATGGATGTGAGTTGTTGGGCCGCTGCCATGTGCTTCATATGAACCCCCATACGCCTTGTTGCAAAAAACCAAGTGAAAAAATAGAATTTCTAAATAGGCACAAAGTCCAATATATGCTATTGCATCGTTTGCCCCATCGTCAGTTTTGTCATATTAGTGTGTCCATATCATTTTCATCACGACTGAATGATAGGTTTATTGGTGCAGGTAGACACAAGCAAGGGGTAGGAGAGCGCATCACGATCTATCGACGAGGTCAGAATCTAAAAGAAATGAACCTTGCCATTTGAGTTGGTAAGTCCCCATTCTATAACACGACCTAGTGTATGCGACATGCCACGTAGATGTCTGAGTCGGGTAGTTCATGATTTCGGATAGAGGATTGGGATCCAAGAGAGGAGAGCGAAGAGGGTGATGAGGATGAAGAGGCCAAACTAGTAGGAGTGGGCGGTCTTGTTGATGACGAGGTAGATATGGAAGACGAGGTGGTAGCACAGAGAATAGGTTAATATAGCATTGATAAGGTAAAAAATGAGATGACTGAGGGTGAGCTTGAGAATTTGAGGTTGGAGTATGGGATCCCAGACACAATAGAGTTGAGGTTGCCCAAGAAGGATGAGAAGGCAAATGGCTCGATCTTCATACATGCAGGGTTCTTTGAGTGTAGGTTTAGGTTGCCCCTCCACCCGACGTTCATAAATTCCTTAGAATCTTAGGGTTGGCTCCCATGCAGATCAACCCGAATGTCTATATAGCATGGTTGAGCATGTATGTGTTATGGAAGTAACTAGGGCTTGGTGAGCCTTCCTTTGCTCAATTTGCCAACCAATATTGTCTGAAAAAGCATCCAGGTAGCACAGGGTGATGATATGTATGTGCTTTCATGAATATAGGAGGTGCCTTGATAACAAATAATCCTTTAAAGAAAGCTTGGAAAAACAAGTATTTCTTTGCTTCCGGAAATTGGGAGTTTGGAGAGGATGATGTGGGCTCTGGTGCTCGAGTGCAGACTTGCTTCTGTCGAGCAAGTGGGTACTTGCATGTCATGTAGGTCAACATGTTTTTAATCAGTGCACCTTTGTATGATTGGTTGACGGTCTCATACCGGTGTATATGAGGTTTTGCATATAGGTGAGCTAGACCTTGCATTCAGGGTCGGAAGTTGGAGCAAATTGTGAGAGTCCAAGCTGAGAATAGCAGCATTGGGAGGTCGGGCAAGAGGTTGACCACTCCTTCCATACTTGCAAAGTTCGAGCTCGCATCCCTCTTACCAAGGTAAAATTTTTCGTATGCACTTTCCTTATTGTAATTTAATTTGATAGTCAAAACCTGGTATCCGCAATTCTAAGCTTGAATGATTTCAGGGAAGTCCCCTAATGGAAAGATAAATATGGCTTTACAAGCCACACTAGAGGTAATGCTTGTTCTCATATGGCCTTTCTTGAATTAATGTTCACCTCCCTCACTCTTTCTCATTTTTCTTATATATTTTTATTTTTAGGCTACTTGTCTCCAATATCATGCTCAGGTCGAGACCCGTGGCCTTATCCAAAAACAGGGCTATGAGATCAAGGAACTAAGAAAGAAAAATGAAGATAGTGACCTTCTAACAGCCAAGCTAAGGTTAGTGGTTGACCTCGAAATGAAGAAAGTCAGTGATGCTAAGTCCGAGTTGAAGAGCATGGCCAAGAAGCATGCTAAAGATCTTGATGTCATCCAAGAGCAAGTGGCCAAGCTTATTGGTGAGGTGGCAGAGCTGAGATCAACCAAGGATAAGGTGATCAGAGAATTCAAGTCTTCTGATGAGTTTGAGGGGCTCAAATCAACTTGCTTAGATGAGGGATTTCAATCTTACATGAAAGCCATAAGGGGCAATAATCTGAACATATTATATTACAAAACAATCAATTTTTGAAATTACCTAGTAATAGAAATTGTCATGTAGTGCAAATCACATTCCAAAAGATTCTGAATTTTGTAATTAAAAAAAAGTGATTAACCCAGGGTCATAATAAAGTATTTACTTGCTTTTGTTTATCTTTGCAGTATACATGAATTAGATTTGCGTTTTTAAGCTATGTTTAATTTGCTCACAGCAGGTCGGCATAGGCATTGCAAACATGCAATTGCATGACGATGATGCAATGCAGGAGTGACTGTGTGTTTTTGGTTTGTGGAGTGTTGTTCTGCATCCGGATTACCCTTAGCTGCAACCTCATCCTCATCCTTATCCCCAACCTCTTTCTCTTCGATCCAAGCTTCGTCATCATTCTCCTCTTCATCTTCTTCTTCTGCTTCCTTTTTTTTTTTTTCATCTTCCTCTTCCTGTTCTTCCTCTACTTCGTCGTCTTCTTCCTCTTCCTTATCTTCTTCATGCTCTTTTGGTGTCATAATTTTGGTCTTTCCTTTTCTAACTATGTCATGTTTAAATTTTGTGCGAAACTCCTACATACAGGGAAACATTGACATATATCAATAATCAATTTTGTTCAATTTTGTTGTGCACACAAGTGGTGATGGTTTGCATTGTAGAATGTAACATATTATTTAAAATTGCAAAATTGAACATCTTATAAATCTAATGGGGCAATGGAGTGGTCTGAATCATCAGCTAAGACATCTTGACCAATACCCGAACTTGCAATGGTTGTCCTCGTGGTGTTCTTTAATATCTCATATTACAATATAACATCGTTCATGTTCATTCTTGGTCTGTTATTTCAATATCTCATATGAAATGAAGCTGAACTGACTCATAAGCTCTTATCGTAGGTGCCTGATCTCTATGCTTGCTTCCAATGAAGTTGAAAATAGTAGGGCATTCAACCTAGCATTAAGCTTCAAAATCTTGGTTGCAGCTTCAGCAGTTACCTATATTCAGGCACATGTAATTACAACAATCACTACAAGAAGCCATCAATTATGAATAAATTATGCAATGAAAACTACTTACATGCGTTACACCATCAGGTAATGGTAGAATCAGGGCTATTTTGCCAACAGGATATTCGCACAAGTTTTCTTCCATTTTCGACAGCCCAGCATAGTATTCGCACTGACCATGGTTGAGGAGAGATGTTTCCTACCATTATATTGGCACATTCGGGAGTTTTATTTTGTCATTGATGTGGAATTGAGGTAGCATATTAGATTTTTGAAAAGTTATATCAATTTAATGCAGGAAGTGTAAGTACCTAACACGTATTTAGTGTAGAACGTACCGCTTCACGTAAGTCCTCATAGCGGTGGTACCTTATGTACTCATCTCTGCACTGGGCATAGTCGGATGAATTTGCAAGCCATTCCAAAGCTGGGTACCCATTAAGTGCTTCCTCGACTTCTGACTCATCAGTGAGCTTATAATCGGAAAGCACTGTCCTCGGTGGAATTTTGGGTACTCAAGGTTCTGTGGTGCCTAAACTTTGCATTGCGACTTACTCTCCTAAAAACCAGGTTGAACCAGCTGGTCCCTCAAGTAGGATTCATTTACAAGTTGCCGACATGGTATTTTTGACTTCTTCCGGCATCTCGGATTCATTGGTCCCCCATTGGTTCCAATTTACCTACAATACAAATTGGTGACCTTTGCGTATGATATATTTTTTGGGTAATAAAATCTTGGTTCAAGAGTCAAGGCTTTATACCTGATCATTTGTTAGATGTCGCATCATCACTCTAAAATGTACCAACTGATGGTGTAAGTCTCGCTTTGCTTTTGCACCTACCCACCTCAATGTTCAGGGCCATGTGTTCACAGTCCCACTGGGCCATGATAAAACAAACGGCTTTAGGTACTCACAAGCCCATACCTACACAAAACAAATATACAAATTAGCAATTTAAGCAAAAAAGTATGTTGCACTTTGGGGATATTCAATTCGATTACATTAACCTCCCATGCCCTCCAATACCCGCACATGCTTGAGGACTTGCCCCTGGAACAAAAATCCATTGATCTATACAAGCAAGCCAAAGTCGCACCGCCCTAGTTGTAATTACCAATGTCTGAGACTATTTCCAGACTAGGGGCGTAGTGCATACTTACGTATTGGCTCTTATCATTTAGGAATGAAAAGCCAATCAAGCACAGTATAAATACTTTTGCAATTTAGTATGCTTCTTTATCATCTTTCGGATTTTTCTTCCAGTACGGGGTGGAAAGGCTTTCATACGGCACTCTCCTTTCGCCCGCCAATAGGTCTGCAATTGGTTTCCCAAACAATTGAACTAGCTTGTTCTTATTTTTGTAAATCTCCAAGTCATACTTTAATCGCTTCCCACCAACATGCAATCCTATGATTGCTGCGAAGTTCATGGGGGTCATCGTCATCTCTCCAACTTCATCGAAGTGGAATATGTGGGTAGTGTCCCACCATCTCTTAGCTAAGGCCTCCTTTCTTTCCATGGCCCAATATTGACAAAAATGGCAAAAAGCCAGCTTGTTTGACCTTCACTTTCAAAGTGTCGTGCATAACTATGTTATACCATGTAGCACACTTGTCATTGTTTCCACACTTTTTTGTTTGTTTTAAAGTAAGCTGCATAAAACATAAAGGGTTTAGTAATCTCAATTTGATTGTGACCCACTTAATTACAAATTATTCCAAAGTGAGAAATGCAAATTGTAAAATAAAACAAGAATACCTTGAAAGAGATATGTTCCTCCAAATCCACGTGAAGTAAGGGTGAACAAGGATTTCGGTCCCTCGGTATGAACACACGTACCCCGAACACCCCAGTACCCATAGGACTCGAGATTCGTTTTGCTGGCTTCTGTTTTTTTGAGCTTGAGGTAGCCATTGAAAACTTACTTTTCGTTGGCTTTGCAAGTGTGGTCTTCCGCAGCCAGGAATCTTCATGAGATGCTCCAACCTCAATAGACTTGTTCTTCGTCCTCATTGTCGCTTGGAATATCCTTCAACCTTAATACAGTAACAATAACTTTGATAAACATGTTCATACAAGAAAATAGTTTATCATTGAAATGATTGGTACAATATATTTTTTCGGCAAGCGGAGCATACTTTGTTAATGAATGTATATTGGCATTATGCATGAATTAGCAATATTAGATAAGTATGTGACATGATATATCAAGCCATTATTCAAGATTTATCTTTTCCTTTCCGCATGTCCCTCACGTTGAAGTTTGCCTCGGCGTTGGGGTCCGTCGCATTGACAATCTCCATGTTCTTAACGCCACTCTTCTAGCCTTCGTTGTCTTCCGGTATGGGTCTCATCGGCTTCTTCTTCGACCTCCTTGTTCTGATCACAAAGTTCGTTAATGTCTTTCCTCATCTCTTTTAGGTAGGTCTTGATGTTAGATAAGTGATTAGATTTCTTTATCCCCTTCTTAGCTGTAGTAGGGGTGACGGGTTTGTTGTGGCTGAACTTTTGACTCATGGTGTCAAGTAAGTGGTTGTTGTCTAAAAATTTAGATGAAAATCAAGAAGAAGTCGATTCCCACAGAGGGCGCCAAACTGTTGATACCTAAAATTGGTTCAACAGAAGATGACCCCTTCGAGATCGAGGTCGGGCAATTCTGCCGAACTAGGTTAGCGTGACTAACCAAGTCATCCTCCAGAACTTGTAACACAAGATAGCTTCAGTGGGTGACACTGGTGTGGGCCGACCTATGCTTAAGTCAGTTGAGTGTTTGAGAGTAAAATTTCACAATAGGTTCTAGTGCTTAGAATTGCATTCCTTTTACGGAGGATGACCTTAGCCTTTTATATCATCCTAGACGACCTAATCCTTCTAGAAGTGGAACTCCATAGCAAACTAGCTCTCCTCAACTAGGACTATAGTACAACCTATCCCTCCTTGGACTAGAACTCCATTTAGATAGGCTTTTTGGTGATCTCGAAACATCCCAACTTATTTAGAACTAGAAATCCTTTGAGTGAACACCACGTAAATCAACCTTATATGCACCAAGCTTGAGCTCATGGACCAATAGGTCCATAAGCCCACAAGCCCAACCCGACCACTAACACTATGGTCTAGTCCAGCTCGACTACTAACACCGTGCTCTGGCCCAGCTTGGCCTAGAGGTATTTTACCTCACAAATATTATCCATCAAAATACTTGAAGTATGGTTATGTGAAGTGCTATGGAAGCCATGGAAAAATGCTTGGAGGTCTACCTGAGTCGATTGTGTGACCCTATGTCACGCCCTCCAATTGCTTGATCATTTGCCTTAGAGTAGGAGTGATGCTCGACGCGAGGAAAAAGAAGAAGCGCTGGTAATATATATATATTTTTTAACTCTAGGGTAAAACGACGTCGTTTTGGCCCAAGAATTTTTATTATTAAAAAAAAAAAAAAAAAACTGGCCAAAACAACATCGTTTTGGTCTAAGTGTTTAAAAAAAAGCCCATCAGTATCTCCTCCCATCCTCGTACCAAAACGAAATACCCGATAGTATACCTAACCAATCTTAAACCCTCCAAACCTTAACCCCCAATCTCTCCTCTCACTTCAAACCCTTAAACCCATCTCCTCTCCCCAATTTCCTGCCTGTCGCATCCGTGTCCACCGCTTATTGTGTATACCCCTTTGAATTGAAATTGAAATATGGCTTGATTATATTGTGTTACACTATGACCCCAAGAGACAAGATTCATGGATTTGTCATTTAATAAGACATATGACGACCTTGCAAGCATGACTGAGCTGACCACCTTGCAAGCATGACTGAGCTGACCACCTTGCATGCCTGACCATGCGTCACATACCCAATTTCCAAATCACATAATGGGTCAAACACCACTTGCATGCTTGACCGTACATCATATGACGAGTGAGCACCTTGTATGCTAAATCTACAGGTTGTAGCCAACTCGAGCATGTTGTAAGCTTAATCTCTAAGTCACATGATAGGTGAACACCAACTCGCATCCTTGATTGTACATCGCATGCTGAGCTGAGCACCTCGCATGCTTAATATCCATGTCATAGCCAACCACAGCACCTCGCATGCTAAATCTCCACTTCATAACCAACCCTAGCACGTCGCATGATCAATCTCCAAGTCACATATGGATCCAATCACCTTGCGTGGTTGATTCTCCAAGCAACAAAAGCTTCCCCCTTCCAAAATACAGGGTGATCGCCTTCACCCACAATGATTTTACTTAAAGTTCCCAGTTGAACTAGTTCTCCACTAAGAACTTTGGGCTTGGGTGACATCGTGTATGTCGGCTCGCCTCAGTACCACCTCCAACCTCTCCCACCATAGTTAGAGAGAGACAACAAAGTCCTGCCATGATTAAAGTGAGACGGAAAAAAGGGTATATCCCCGATAAATTAGTATGTAGTGTGTCACATAACATACATCATCATCACACTATCATTACATTCATCCTCATCATATGATAATTACATACATCTTCATTATGTTATAAATGTGATATCGCATGTGTGAACTCCATTAAGGCTCACCTCGTCATCAAGACTTACCAAGACTCGGCTCTCTATGACTCGGATCTCCATCGGAAGTTGTATATCTTTGCCTGACCACCAACAATTTGTATTAAAGTCTCATGAGTCACAACATGATATTCGGCTCAGCCAACATGATTGACTTGGAAGTTCCCAGTTAAGAACTCATTCTCAATGAAGAACTTAGGGGCTTGTTGATATAGGTACCTGGTCGACACTAGGTGCCCTCAGCTACCTTGTTAAGCCTTACTTAGCTCGGGTCGGTATGCTTCACGTAGTGACTTCTCTAGGCTAGCATATTTCAAGTTCACTAGGTACTTGCAAACCAAAAGGTACCACCCAATTCACTATGTGCTAATAGACCATAAGGCACCACCCGATTCATTATTGCCTTTGACCAAACCAAGAGTTTTCAGGCCTATTCAACCAGGTAGTTTCAGACCTATAGACGCTCGCCAATCGAGACCAACACAACTTGGCTTACCATCGAGATCTACCAAGGCTAGGATTTCCATGACCCAACTCACCATTGAAAGTTGTATAGCTTGTTTGACAGCCAACCATTTGCAACAAAGGCACATGACTTACAACAAGCTGTTCGGCTTGACCAACATGATAAGCTTGAAAGTTCCCAGTCAAGAACTCGTTCTCAAGTAGGAACTTGGGGGCTTATTGTTATACATAAATGGTTTGTACCAAATGGTCTTGCCTATACCTGATGGCCTAGCCGAAATATCCTACCTGAGGTATGCTACCCTTTTCAATATAGCCTAGCTTATATGTCCTAGCCAAAATGTCAAACTCGACCAATATGGCATACTTGAGCAATATGTGCTAGCCGACCATTATGTGCTAACTGACTCCTAATGCCTTCGTTATGTTCTGGCCACCACGCATGCCTTTGACAATAGATTACCATGTACGTCCTGACATTTAACTAGTCCACTATCCTCGATTGCCAACTAATGAGCCACTGGTCCTAATAGGCCCATGCCTTCCCCACGTGCCCAGCTCATACTCCTCTAAGGATGACCCACGCTTATTCCACTTGCCCATTAAACAATGGCAAGTGGCCCTCATCTCCTGCCTATATAAGAGAAAAGATCCCTATCTAGAAAGGCTATCTCCAATTCTCATCTCCATGGGCATATCTGGAGACGCCCAAGCTCTTATTCTTCCTATTTTATTCAGGCTCTCAAGCCTCTCTATGTATAATGTAATACTCATACATCATAAACATCAAGCTCTACAGTGGACGTAGCCCTATTCATGGGTGAACCACTCTAAATCTGTGTAATGTGTGAGATTGTCAATATCCTCTAAGGTCTGTGCTAAATCACCCGTTAACAATCACCATTAGTAAAAGAAAGTAAAAGTTCTAGCAAATTTTTATTTTTATGTTTTACTTTTCAAAAGTTAAAGGAATTTTGTGATTTTACAAACAAATATGCATGAATTTATGAGTCTCCATTGCTTAAGAATAAAGAAAGTTCATCAAAGGAAGACGACACACCTAGAATAGCTCTAAAAATCTCAAATCTCAAATAGAATAGATTTGAATTGATCTGGACATGAAATACGAAAAATCTGGAAAATTGACTTTTAGTGACGAAATCTGATGAACAATCGTCGCTAAAACCCTTTTATGACAAAAAAAAATCTTCAAATTTCTGGGCAAACAGCAATTGGTTTTTAAAAAAAATAGTTTTTAGGCCACATTTTTTAGCTTTAAATCTTCTTAAAAAGTCATGTAAACCACACGAGACCCCTAACCCTGAGTTAAATCATCATAATAACTATTCTAAATATGTTGGTGGCTTCAAATTTACCTAAAAAACATCAACAACAAAAAAATAGGCAGAAAATTTGATTTTGACCAAAATAAGAACATAATAAGCTCTTTTGCAATTTAACACCCAGTAACAAAGAATATCAACCAAACTATATATAACACATAAAACAATGCTAAAATTTTTTGAATAAATCAATCCCTGTAAAAGCCCCCCCAAGAAACCTCCTACCTTGACACCAAAACTTTTGCTAGAATTGTAAGACGACTCCCTAATTTCCACCGCATTCATACTCAAACTCTCTCTCTAGTATTTCACTCCCTTTCTTTCTCTCTTATTGTTTTCCCATGCAAACCATGCACGCCATGCTTTTCAAAATGAAACAATTGCACTCCTATTTATACCAAAGGAATGTAGGCTACTACTTCATTCTTATTGGATGATGTAATTGACGGCTACTAAAAGATAATAACATATATACTTATTGTCCAAGCAAAACCTAAATACCTATCAAACCTTTTGTTTAAACAATTGTATGTAAGTAGAGGTGTCAATAGGATGAAAAACTAATGTGCCACCTCCAGCTTACATGACGCCACACTTAGTAAAATGTCACGCCAACTTACTTGCTGCCCACACTTAATTCAAACACATTCTAACCAACAATTATATGTAGGCAGCACATGTTTTGACAGCAAAAGAAATATATTAACTACTGGAAGACTTCAATCCCCACACAATGACTTGGATGAAGATGAATATACATGTATCAATAACACTTCCAGCTTCTTTCAAAAAGTAGAGACTCATTTTATCTTTTATTTACTTACCCAACCAAAATTTATCAATACACCCATTAGAAAAATAATTTAATAAAGAAAATAACAAAGCAATTAAATATTATAAACATAAATTCCATTTATAAAAGTATAACAACTATATATATATAAATAAACTAAAAATTAAGAATATCCAACAAAGCTCCATGTACTACTGTAACAACTAATCAAATAAAACTATATATGTAATCAATTAAAACATATATACATGTGCCATACGAATGTCAACTAAGTGAACTAAGAAAGTAACTATTATTTATATATAATTACTATAATTTAATACTTATCAAAGTAATTAAAAATAAAATATTTAACCTTCTTAAAAAACCTTTAAGAATATGGATTCTCACATTCACTGTGTAGGGAAAGACTTTCATCCTAAGATGTTCTTCAATGACTCCCTCTGTCAAAGTCATGTTAGAAATCATGTTTAAAATATCTCTAATATAAGCTAAAGGATGTTTAGAACTTAATCCATGGAAAGAAGGCATCATATTAAAGTGGATAATAATTCATAATTCCTAGCAGCTGCAGGGAGAATGATGCTTGAGGGTGACGTCCGAATTGTTGGGATATCAAGGTCTCCCTTTGTTTCATTTGGTACTAGAGCCATCTCTTCTTCCCCTTGTTGATTCTTCTTTTTTCTATCTTCTCATTGTCTCCTACGAATTGCTCGAAGCTTTTGTTCAATCTCAGGTTCCAATTTAACTAGTTGGCTAATTGAAGAGCAGGCACCAGTCATTCACCATATGCTCAGAAATTAAGTTGTTGTACCTTCTTTCTTCTTTCTTTTCTATGCGTTGTTTCCTTTTGCTTTTTGTTTCCTTTGGTATTGTTTGTGGTATGAAGATAAGTCCTCATGTCCTTTTTTTTTTTTTTTTTTTTTATAAAAAACGAAATCAATTTGAGATAAAGAAGTACTTGAAATTTTTTTTATTATAAAAACTAATTAAATATTCAAAGTACAACTAGAAAATAAATTGCACTAATATGAACAGACTAAGTCGGTCCCCGACAGTGGCGCCAAAATTTGATGTGATTAATAGCAAGTGGACAATATCACTCAAATTAATATAGTGGTAAATAAAATATCGTTCCAACAAGGATCAAATTAATCTATTAAATACTAGAGTGATTTATTCCTAATTATATTTGAATTAAACGATAAGAGAATTATGATGATTATAATCTAAATAAGAACAAGTAAACAATGTAAAAGATGAAACCAATTATGATAAATAACTAGGACACCAATTTCACCTAGCTAATCCCACCAAAATCCTTCTAGCTTGTTAATCCTAATTTACCTAACATGTTAATAATCATTTTCCCTGACCTCACCAATACTCTCTTCTGAGTTATATTATTTGTGTTCCTTACCGTCAACCCACTCTATTTCTAGTTATGATTTTGGATGGCTAAGAACCCATTAAGATTTGTGGAAAACACTAATGATTACATAAATCATATACCTACTCTTCCTAGTGGCTATGTAATTTATGGTACTTGTTACAATAAGCTTTTTATTAAGAATCTTGTTCCGGTCTCAACCTAATTCTAATCATGCAAGTAGTGGCCAATTAATTGAAAGTATTAAGAAAGGTAACAAGCCCTCAACATGTATAGATAAATAAAATTAATAATATAAAAAAATTTGAGTATTCATAGCTTTCGTAGCCCTAATAAAAGAAATTAGTTCATAAAGGACTTATTGAGAAACATGATGGTTAATGAAGACATGAAAGGCACCGAATTCTCCAAGTTGAACGCCAAGGTTGCGCAAGCTCTCTTCGTATTGTCCTTAAAGTGTTTGGACTATGAGTATGAGTGTGTAGGAATTTATGGCCTAGCATTCTCTCTAATAGTGATAGTGGCCAAAGCCTCCTATATATAGTACTCCTAAAAATCCTACCTATCTAAGGTATAATTATAATTATTATAAAAATAGGATTCCTACTAATCTAGGGTCTTCTTGATTTCTCCTTGTTTGACTTGGTAAGACTTGAACCATCTTGAACTAGGAAATTTGACAACATTCCTTATGATGAAAGGAATGACTTGGATTCTTTCCAATTAATCTTCAATCTTCAATCTTCATCTTCTTGCCCCATTTCAGCTCAATTTCTCCTACTCCAGAAATCCTTCACAAATCTCTCAAAACAAATTAAACAAACAATTTAAATTTAGGATAGCAACAAATAAATAGGTGAATGAGGTACAATATATATATATATATATATATATAATATACGCTTATCATGAGTCCTATTTTAAACTTTTTGTGTAATGGCTAACCATTAAACAATGATGATTTTAGAATATGGGAGCTAAAGAAGAGGTTAGCTAATTGTTTACTTCTTTTTCAAATTTTTTTGGGTTAGGCATGGCATTTGCTCATATGTAGTAGAAGGTTGATCAATTTTGTTTTTACTCCACAGGCATATGCTGCCCAAATCTTTTAAGAACAAAATTTAAAAAAAAATTCCAGTATAATTAAACGTTAAAGCTTAAGACCCATAGAAGTTAGGAGAAGGCGAAGAAGAGGAGAAAAAAATGGCATTCAATTTGTTTCCAGCTTTTTTTAATTTAATAAATATGTGTTGCGATTGTTTTAGCCCTTAGATGAAATATAAATGAGGTGTCATGTGGAGAATAAAAGTCAAGCATATCTTGGTAGAGAAAATCATAGCAAAGGATCCGAATCCCACCCATTTGCCATGGCAAAAGGCAAGAGGAGGCAAGGTCAGTTACTGTTCATGTGAATAGTGCTTGCCCTAGCAATTTTTTTTAAATATATTTTCACCCATTGTCGTGGCAACCCAAGAGCAACTACTATTCACATGAGATATGATAAGAGGAATTTGTATGGAGTTTTGGAATGAGAAGTGAAGAACATGGCTATGTATTTATAGAAAAAAAAAATTTATGGTTCATTAGGGCTTTCTCCTTGCTGCTTACAAGCAAGTGGGAGCAATTTGTGCATCTCGACTGGTTGATAACTTGATGGAAAAATGCTGGAGAGATTGGATTATGAAACCACCCCCAACCAACCATCCTCCCCCACTAACATTGACCAAATCAAAATAAAAGAAATTATGGTTGCAATTTTTTATTTAATAAAAGCAATATTAGGGAAGGGTGGAAGAGAATATAGGACATCGGGTGCGAAGGTAAATTTTATTAACCACTTGGACTATGAACCCTTTGCTAAATGATGGTTATTATTGAATATGTAAAATATGTCGCTGAGCAGCAATATGCTAAATTCAACTTGACTTTGGCACTTAGGTTGGAATTGGAACTAATTTTACCTTCAATTTTTGACATTCAATGTTTAATTAAAACACTAGTTTTTCTATTTATTTTATTATATCTAGATAGCTAGATGACTCTCGATTTGGTTTATTTTTATTTTGTAAATATGACATTTAAAAAGTGACTTAGAGAATGAACAATTTTGAGTGGAATGAGCAAAATAAAGAACAAAGTACAAACAAAAAGGTAACCAGCATTCCTCATAAAAGAAAGCATTTGATGGTTAAACTTTTCTTTATTAGGGTCCACATGCTATGCTCAAATTTGTTTTTTAATTTCATTTCATATACCTAATTTTCTTTATTATTATTACTACTATCATGTGCATTATTATTATGTCAAAAAAAAGAGAAACCTAGTTAGATTTAGGGTTCATTTAGCAGCATTAAAAAAAGGTCTTTCTATTGTGTAAAAAATAAGAAAGAATTTTCTATTCACACCAAACTTATCACGTTGAGGTCACTTTGAGAAGACATCTCCCTTAATTTTTTTTTAAAGATAATAAAATGAAGATGGTGTATAAGTTCAGGTGACATAAACTCTTCGTATTTCTAATGTAGTAAAATCTAGCATTTCGCATCTAATCGTCTCGTTCGGTAATGTTTTATGAGAATATTTTATGAGAATGAAAACTAGAAAATGAATTTGCATTTTCAAAATTCAAAAATGCGTCTGGTAGATTAATTGAAAAACAGATTCAGAAAATAATAATTTGTGAGTTATTTTTCAAGTATAATTTTTGCTAATTTCTGTCCTTTTTTTATTATTTAAAATTCTGATATTTTAAAGGTTAAAATTATTACAAACAATGAAAAATGTATACTTAGAGAATAATAATGTATAATTAAAAAAATAATAAAAATTCTAATTTTAGAAAAGCCTATATAATAAAATAATATTATCTTTAGTTTAAAATAAATATGATGGTTTTATTATAACAACAATGAAGTGGAACGAAAAAACTGAAAAATTGAAAAGAAAAAAAAACAAATGGAAAAAAAAGAAAAAAGAAAAAAAAGAAAAAGAAAAATCAGACCAAACAAAAAAAATTAAAGCAATCAAAACCAATACATTGGGTAGAAAAATGAAAACAATAATTTGATGTTTTCAGTTTTTGTACATGAAGTTGAATTTGTTTTTAGAAAATAATTTTAGTGAAAATGAAAACGAAATACCAAATGTGTTTTTTGATTAAAAAAAATAAAACCGAGGCCTTGAAAACGTTACCGAAGGGAAACTAGAATCTAATGAACAAATGAACGCCAAAGAATTTGAATCTGCCGTCAGCAAATTTCTAACCACGTTTTGACAGAGAGAAAATCTTATTGCACTAGAATCTTTCTTTTTATTTTATTTTATTTTATCAGACTGCACTAGAATCTTAGATAGGACAGTTGTGAAGTGTCTGTCAGTCAGCTCGTCAGAATCAACGGCCGTGATCAAAGTTTCAGTACTTCATAAGATCACGCCAGTCCAACTTTCTCTCCGCAGCCTCAACTTTCACACTCTGCCTTTCCATTTTCTTTCCTCTTCCTTCTTCGCTCCATCGACTACGACGACGACGACGCCATGTGTGGGATTCTCGCAGTGTTTGGCTGCATTGATAACTCTCAGGCCAAGCGCTCCCGCATCATCGAGCTCTCGCGCAGGCACAGCATTTCTTTTTGTTGGTTTTAATTTTAATTTTTTCATTCATTTTTATGATTATATTTTCTCAATTATCTGTGCATTTTCGTTTTAGATGTTGGTTTTTTTTCTTCTTCTTTTTTTCAGCGTGAGAATTGTTTGCATGCGTTGTGTTTAGGTTGAGGCATCGAGGGCCTGATTGGAGCGGGTTGCACTGCCATGGAAATTGCTATCTGGCTCATCAACGATTGGCTATTGTAGACCCCGCTTCAGGAGATCAGCCACTTTACAACGAAGACAAGACTGTTGTTGTCACTGTATTCTCTCTCTCTCTCTCTCTCTCTCTCTCTCTCTCTCTCTCTCTCTCTCTCTCTAGCATTGTGTTGTCGGTGAACTTATTGATACAGCTTGCTTTGCATTCTGCTTTATGAAACTTCACTGCAATTCAATTAATGGGATTTTTGGATAGGATGAAAGATTGAAATTTGCACCTTGGTACATTGCAATGAAGGACCTTGTAATAGATAGCCCTAACTACAAATTCTCATTCTGTTCCAGAACCAAACACAAAATAAGTTTGATTGTTCCAGAACCCCTTTTATAATATTTTTGGTTGTTGGTCTGGGGAAATTTAAAGCATTACATGTTCTAGTCACAACCCTTTTATTTCAATCTTGAATGGGCCGCAACCATAAATTTGTAAATACTGATTACTTTAAATACCCAAGACAGCTTTCCTTTCAGTGGTTTTTAGCGTGCCATTCACAGTTCAAATTTTTGGTTGTTCTTTATTTTTGTGATCTTAATTTTTTGTTGTATATTTTTGCTTTTATCTAACTACGTTGACTTAAACTTCTTCCCTTATGGGAGCTGTGCCTTTAGGTTAATGGTGAGATATATAACCATAAGCAATTGAGAGAAAAGCTGAAGTCGCATCAGTTCCGAACTGGCAGTGACTGTGAAGTGATTGCGCATCTTGTAAGTAATTAAACTCTTACTTGAGATCTGGTAATCCATGCTTAAATGACTTTCTTTTGATCGGAATTAGAACAAAAATGGTTGTATATTTTGCATTTTCTGTATTATTTTTATATTTTGTCATGATGATGCATGAGCAAAGTTCAAAATTTAGTAAATGTGTCTTTCTAGTTTCGTATGTAATAAATTCAATTTTCTGAAGGCTTATTGTCTTTGAGTCTATTTGACATGGTTGATGTATTAAGTCTCATAAGATGCCTTCAGAATTCATAAGTGTATTACTTTGGATCTTTCGAGATTCATTTAGCAATTATCCTATAAAAGGGGCTACTTTGTAAGGTTTTAAAATCATAGTGAAAGAAAAAGTTATTGTGAATGCCTGTTCATATTGTCTGTATATTCTAATTATATTTGCTATGATGATGCATGAGAAAAGTTCACATTTTAGTAAAGAGAGTCTTTCTAGTTTTCTATGTAATAAATGCAATTTTCTGAAGGCTTATTGTCTTTGAGTCTCTCTCACATCATTGATGTATTAAGTGTCCCAAGATGCCTTTAGAATTCTTAAGTGAATTAAATTGGATCTTTTGAGATTCATGTAGCAATTAGCCTACAAAAGGGGCTAGACTTTGAAAGCTTTGGAGTGATTCCAAGGTCCCGTTGGTGTGCTGCCGGAATTTTTCTAATTTCTACTGGACACCTTTGGTGCGATGCCAAAAGCCAGTCTGAGTCTGGATTTCTTTTTTCTTCCTATATGTTTTTGTTGTCCTGCATCACATGAACATTTAACTTTGACAGTATGAAGAACATGGGGAAGAGTTTGTGGACATGTTGGATGGCATGTTTTCCTTCGTCCTCCTTGACACGAAAGACAACAGTTATATCGCTGCTCGAGATGCAATTGGTATCACCCCACTTTACATGGGCTGGGGTCTTGATGGTATGGACTATGTCAGTTTCTAAAAGAAAACAAAAATTAACTTTAATGTTTAGTCTACCCAAATTTTCTTTGACTGTTGCTTTGATTTTTCGTTCCTCTTGTTGGAAAAAAAAAAAAAAAAAGGCTTTGTTTCTCAAAGGAAACACAAATTAGCTTTGATTTTCCCAATTTACTCGACTGTACCGACCAAAAAATGTTATTTGCTTGCTGTTGCTTTATATTTTTCTTTGCATTGGACAAAGACTTTGTGTTTTTCTTGTTATATTGTGTTCTCAGTCACAGTTCACATTTAAGCCTTCATCATTTAACTTTCAATCATTATTATGTTTAAGCTTTGAGTACTCTACAGACAGATATTTAATGAGTACTGATTTCTTTACAGGATCAATTTGGTTTGCTTCAGAAATGAAAGCTTTAAGTGATGATTGTGAAAGATTCATATCTTTTCCTCCGGGGCATGTTTACTCTAGCAAGCAAGGTATGTATATGCTGAGCTCTTGTTAGCATTAAAGATTTCTATTTATGAAATTAAGAAAGTAATGGCTTTGTTAGTTGTCAACGTTTTGATAAAAATCATGTGAAATCTGCATACAGCTTCCTCATGTAATGTCTTTTTTCCCATTTTAAAAAGAGAAAAAAAAGGAGAAGAAATGATTCTATTATACTTCAGCAACTATAGGTATTTTGAAAAATAACAAGGGTTTTGACATATCTTTATCTTTATTGTAACTTTTTGTATATTTGTTTTGGATAAGTAATTACCTTCAAAAAGTTAAGAACTTGTACACTTTTGGATAAATAATTATCTTCAAAATTTAAGAACTTATAAACTAAGTGTTGTCTTTTTATATTCGTGTAACTTGAATTTAAAAATCAAGAAGTTGTGTGCCTTAAACTTTTTAGATGTTGTATCCACTGTAATTTTATTTATCCACAAACTTATATGTCTTCAGGAGGGCTTAGAAGGTGGTACAACCCTCCATGGTTTTTGGAACAGACACCGTCAAGTTCTTATGATCCAATAGTTTTACGTAAGGCTTTTGAGAAGGTATGCACTGAACCTATACTTGTTTGCATTTATGTTTTAATTATTACTCTTAATCAGGTAACTGCAATTAGTTTGTAATAAATCAAACTCCATTTTTGCATTTTTGTCATTTGAGAACTGTGCATTTGGTTGTTTATGTTAATACTGGGTGGGTTGAGATGAATCTGAAAAATGAGATGTTGATTTATGCCAGTTTTTCCCATTCCTAATCTTAAGTCTGGGGAGTTGCTAACTTTATGTGACTCTGCCAATTGGGTGCTGACTTGAGGAACTTGTTTGCGTTTGAACATTGAGGAAGGGTAGGTAACATTGGGCTCCTTTGACATTTTTTTTAGTCCTCCTTTCATGGTTAGCCACTTTGGCAACTGGATTCTGTGAAATCAGAATCAGAAATTAAACTTGCATCCAAGCTCAGTGCAAAATGTAATAGAATGGGTAATCCTTCATTTGCATTAGCAGCCTAATTGTCCCATACAAGAGAAACTATGTCGTTGGTCAGCTAGCTGAAAATAGAAATATGATTTTCTTATTTTTAAAAATAATGAGATTAACATCCCCCTCTTCCCTTCTTTTTTTTATTAATTTTTTGTTTTTATTTTGTCTGTTTCAATTATAGAAATTTTTGTCACATACTGATGTGCAAGTATTTATTTTTTCTTGACATCATGCAGGCTGTGTTTAAGAGACTTATGACAGATGTACCATTCGGTGTTCTTTTGTCTGGAGGACTGGACTCATCACTTGTTGCTGCTGTGGCTTGTCGCTATTTAGCCGAATCAGAAGCTGCATGTCAGTGGGGATCACAGTTACACACCTTTTGCATTGGCTTGGAGGTCGAAACACTTGTCTCTCTTTAGATAGCCAAACTTAGTGCTTACTCAATTTAGTGCTAATATCTTGTTTAGATAGCCAATTGTGATGCTTTGCAAGTCCTTCTCCCCCTTTCTATTTTTCTTTAATAGTGCTTGTTTGGATGATGCTAACTACAACATGTCCTCACTTTGTGAACAAGAGATGTCTATTAACATAGTTCTTGAACCTCAGGTAGCCAATTTGTTTTCTATCGGTTTGTAAACTTGTAGACATGGATTTCCTGTTTGAACAAGTATATATTACACCTTCCAGTAAAAGAATCATACACGGGTGGGCTTCTTCTGTTGCTTATGCCAAGTGACATCAAAATGTCACTGATAAAAAGTTGTACACCCTGTGTGATGAAGGCAGCGAATGTGACAAGTTTAAATAAATAAATGAATGTCCTCGTTATAGATGTTCAATTACCTTTCTGATGCAAATTTTGGCACCGGACAGCTTTTGATATGTTTTCCTGGATCAATCTTTTACTGGATTTTATCTTTTCTGAAATTTTTTGTCTACATTCAAATGATACATTTTCAATTTTCAGAGCTCTCCAGATTTGAAAGCAGCAAGAGAAGTTGCAGATTATCTTGGGACTCGTCATCATGAGTTTCACTTTACTGTACAGGTAATTGAGGGATGCAAGAGAGGAACTTTCATACTTAGGCTCAAGGGTATATATTAGGTTTATTTCTTACATTTAAAAATCATGTAATCTATTTAGTCTTTACTTATTAAAATTGAGGAATAACACTGTGTTTAATTACTGTTCCAAAATTTTATTATCTTTAGGTATTTAATGATTTAGGATTGCTTGTAATAGGCTTCAGACTTCTGGTATATTGATTATAAACACAATTACATTTACCTCGTCTATCCCCTCATTCTACTTCTTCCCTAAACTCATGTCTTTCTCTTGCTTTTCTTCTATTTTTTGATTTCAACATCAATGGACTCGAGGAAACATTCCTACATTAGTAATCCCAGTACAGAAACAAAGATCTACATTCATCCCAAGAATCATACTGATAATTTGTTTCTTTTCTTTGATGTTTCAGGAAGGAATAGATGCACTTGAGGAAGTTATTTACCATATTGAAACATATGATGTAACGACTATCAGAGCTAGTACACCCATGTTTCTTATGTCTCGGAAAATTAAATCTTTGGGAGTGAAAATGGTTCTTTCTGGGGAAGGTTCAGATGAAATATTTGGAGGTTACTTGTATTTTCACAAGGCACCAAACAAGGAGGAATTTCACCAAGAAACATGTCAGAAGGTATCCCTCAAAACTATCTTTCCCTCCGCTCCCTCTGGCTGTTTCTTTTCTGTTTTATTTGAGGGAAATGGTTATGTACTTTCAATATTGCTGGATTTTTGTTCTACTCATTTGCAGCAATTATGACTTTTGTTTTTATTTTTATTTTTTGTATTTAACTATTGTGACTACTCAACAGATTAAAGCTCTTCATCTTTATGACTGTCTGAGGGCCAACAAATCAACTTCGGCTTGGGGTGTTGAGGCTCGAGTGCCCTTTTTAGATAAAGAATTCATCAATATTGCCATGAGCATTGATCCAGAATGGAAAATGGTATAGCACTTATTAACGTTGGTGTTTCCCCCTATTCCCAAATTTTATATGCTTTAGAAGCTCATGTAATATTATATATAATTGGAGGTCTTTGGCGTACTGCTGCCCATCCATAAAATTCAGTGTCATGGCTCAAGGAAATGACCTACTACCTAGGGTTTTTTTCATAGTTTTACAATTTTCCCAACACAGTACAGGTCCTTGTTTTCCCTCTTCATATTTATTTCTTAAGCGCCATGACCTTTGCATTTGTATTATGGGTGTTCTGTCATTTATGCACCCATTTTATTTTCATTCTTAGGTGAGACAGGCATCTTGATGTTCGTTATTTGTTTCAGTGTATGTAACACAGATTTTGGATTATCTCTGGCCAGTGTTTTGGATTATAAGATCACAGAGTTACTGCTATGAAATTATTGGGATTGTGTTGATTGTTATTGTAGCTTTTGCCAATTTATCATATCAAACTAAAAGTTCTTATTGAGTTCCTACATCTAAGCACTTACATTTGTAACTGCAGATCAGGCCTGATCTTGGGAGAATTGAGAAGTGGGTCTTACGCAATGCATTTGATGATGTTAAGAAGCCATATTTGCCGAAGGTTTGTAACTTTCTTGCTTTTATGCCTTACATGGTTATCGTTTTGCATATTTTGTTACTTTTTTTTTTCTTGGAAGAGTTTAAGTAAGGTGTCGTGTATTCAACTTGCATACACAATTTGGAAATGTTCCAGAGCAGATAGCAAGAGGCCTGGTGCTTGGCTATGTATTGTCAGTCAAGTGGCCTCTCACAGTCTGCAGTGTGGAGTTCCATGCCCTATTTGTGCAAAATATACCTAACTTTAATTTTACCTTGTATTTTTTGGGTTATAGCACATATTGTACAGGCAGAAGGAACAGTTTAGTGATGGTGTTGGTTACAGCTGGATTGATGGCTTGAAAGATCATGCAAACAAACAAGTATGCATCATCTTAACTCAGAGTAATGATTTTGGAGGGAAATGTTCTCTTGCTAGAGTGTGGCATGTTATGTTACCATACTGTAACTTTAGACTATTGATTAGGCAGCTCCTATCTTAATGTGAGCTCCAAATTGACAGTTTGACAACATAACATCTCAAACCTCTTGCAAGAGAAAATTAATTTATTTATGGCTTATTTCATGTTGCAATAATTCAGTTTAGAGTTCTAACTGTACTTTGTTCAACAACCCATGGCATCAAACATTAGAGATGCTTCTTTACCTGCATATAATTAATTATCTTTGTTTGCTTGTATCTGAACAGGTAACAGATGCCATGCTGACGCATGCTAGCTTCATTTACCCTGAAAATACGCCTACCACAAAAGAAGCTTACTACTATAGGACTATATTTGAGAAGTTCTTTCCAAAGGTAAGATACAAGTTCTACAAGAAGCGAAGGAAGGGGACCTGGCTTCATGAAAGAAAATATTCACTCACGTTATCATTTTAGCTTTCTTGCATTTCTTTATTTATTATGGATTAGGCGATCAATTTCTCTACATGCTCTTTTCTAGTACTAAGAAGGCAAATAGTATCTGATGAAACTATGATGGGCATGCCACTTTCTCTCATGTTTTATAAATCTAACTTGATTAAAATGGAACATTGTTTATTTACGTGAGTATGATCAATTTGCCATTTCTGAACAGAATGCTGCTAGATCAACAGTTCCAGGTGGTCCAAGCGTGGCATGTAGTACAGCAAAAGCTGTGGAATGGGATGCAGCATGGTCGAAAAATCCTGATCCATCTGGCCGTGCTGCACTTGGTATTCATTCAGCCGCATATGAAGAAGCAGTGGATGCAAAGAATAAAAGTTCGCTCAGTGGCTCTCCTAAAAAATTACAAGGGGTTGGAGAGAAAGCTGCTGCAGTTGTTTGAATCGAACTCTATCAAGTTTGTTACGCCACACTTGAACACACGACTGGACTTTGTTCTAGTTAACATCTTTAGCTATAAGGCATTGTTAATTTTTACTTTTCTTGGGTGGTGTTGGTATGTAGTTCATTTCCCATCAGTGTCATTCCTGTCCTTTCTCAGGCGTCTTTTGTAGATTACAGATTAACTAGTTAACTGGTGCGGTCTCTTTTCATACATGCGGATTAGTTCAATTTTCTTGTTAAATAGTTATATCTTTTAAGTCTAATTCTATAAGATCGTATATTTTGGCATTCATATTTTAGATGTGTATTCCAGTACTACTGTTAGTGTTTATGTTTTTGGATCTACATGTCTATAGCAGGGGTTTTTGGAGGGTCCTCTTAAGTTTTCTTTTTTGACATTAAAAAAAGTTATAACTGAAACAATTAGGGAAGCAGGAAAAAAAAAAAAAAAAAGTAGAAAATTCATTGAAAACTAAGAGGAAACATCCTTGAAGTAGGAGGAAATCCTTAACCAACAAAAAGTGAAACAAAAAAAAAAAAAAAAATAGGGGAGAATATCCGTAGCATGAGATTCAATCCCATGACTATTGGCATTAGAAACACCTTCTGTTTCTCACTTATACTTTTACGTCCAAAGTCACATTGATTCTCCAGTCTAATGGCCGCTGGCATGATGGGGAATAAGCTACTTGTCGGCAGAGTCTAGAATGCTAATTGGCGCGAATTATAAGCAAACATGATCCAAGAGTGCATCTTCTTGTACAGATTTATTACCAACCAGTACAGTATTTGGTATTTACAATCACCATCTAATCAAAAAGGTTGTACAATGCTTAGGTGTTGTTTATGTACATGGAGGGACCTATCTATACAAACGTAATAGGAAATTGGTTCACATATACAAAAAACTAGTCATCAGTTGTTAACTAGGTTGGCATCCGGCTCCAGCTACAACATTTAGCCTCCGCTAAGGTGATGATGCTAATCACCCTAGAAAAATGAGGTATAAATAAAGCATTCACCATCGGCAAATCCCAGGTGCCTCCGTACGGCTTAGAGCAAGTACTTCCTCATACTTAGTAGCATATACAAAGCCCCACAGCTGCATTGCACAAAAATATTCGTCACATTTCATCTCTTTTCATTTGGAAACAGTGAGAAGTCCTTGTGAAAATCATGTACCCGAGGGACCATGTGCATGGGCATATATGTGTGTGTAGATGTGCATACGTGCGCACATGAGAGAGAGAGAGAGAGAGAGAGAGAGAGAGCACACCTCAACTTCTTTCACCTCAAAGTCTTCTGAGTGCGCAAGACAAGGATTCCCATAGGTTTCCGAGAATGAACTTGATCCACTCAATCTTATAGACCATATAACAAACATTGAACAAGGTTACAAATGCATACAAATTTCCCTCTTTTAACAGAGGGCTCGCTGAATATAAATATCTAAGGAAAAAATATATTTTTAAAAAAAAATGAAGAGGCAAAATTCTCACAGATCACTGTCCAAATAGAGTGCAAAATGACCACCACCACCAATTGCCAAAAAGTCAGTGGAGCACAATGTGAAATAGCGATTTGCACCTGCTTAATTCCAGCATATTTAGTTAAGCATCTTCCAGGTATTTTTAAAAAAGTCAAGAACACATAATATTTACCATATGCATTATTCAAATGCATATTCAAGTCTCCCCCAACAGAAAGAAGACAAGCATCATGTGGTATTTGAAATGGTATAGTTGGAAACTTAGCCTTTAGCATGTTCTGTACAATGGGTTATGTGCAGCTGCTTTTAGAACCAAAGTGTCAGATCATTATTGGCCATTAGGATCTGGACTAGATATAATGCATAAAACTAAGAATACCATAGTTAAAGAAAGCAATCACACAATACAACTGCTACATCAGAAGAATGAAAGCAATAAAATGAAAATTTTATAGTACATTTATTACGATGTAATGCAAATCTTAACCTGATAGATGTTTCATGAAGATTGCATTCGTTCAAAATGCTCTACAACTACTTCACAGGAACACCTCCTTTACTCTAATCAAAGCTGAAGTACTAACAATAAATTTTACCCTAATTTCCAAACAATATGGAGGTGGGAAATACACATTTTTAATACATTTAACCAGATGACATTTTTCAATTACTCCCTAAAAGAATATTTACTGCAAGCAAAAAGTATGAAAGTTTTTTTCTCTATCTTTTATAAATATCAAAACCATTTTTTAAGGCATGAAAAAGACCAAGCCTGCCACCTACATAAGTTCAAAAACTGGAAGCAAAAAAGGATAAATTAGTACCTGTAGGGCGAAATATAACAGGATTTCCAGGTGTAGTTGTGAAAACAAATGTATCATTTGTTCCCTGTTTAAAAAGTTGGCATGAATACAACATACATAGAAGGAAATAATTGTAGATGAACTGAAAGCCAGTATGAGTTTCAGCAGGACCTGATACTTCTTGTTGGTTGGTCTTAGAGGTGCCTCCACCAAGCCACCAAAAACTGCACCTTTACGGTCTCCAACAACCTGAACAAATATTTAAAATAAGTATAAAAAATTATTTTGGATTATATGCTTCTGTATAAACTAAAGCATAACAAGTCTCAGAATTTGATAATTAGTTAACGACACAATGCCCAAAAAAAAAAAAGAAAAAAAAAGGGAAATTATTTGATATACTTTTCAAAGCAACAGAACTCAAGGATTTTAGTTACTAATTGTTTGGTTTGTGTCACATCCTCT
The DNA here is from genome assembly GCF_902201215.1 of Prunus dulcis. Lineage (NCBI taxonomy): Eukaryota > Viridiplantae > Streptophyta > Magnoliopsida > Rosales > Rosaceae > Prunus > Prunus dulcis. The sequence continues at coordinate 18,220,488 of NC_047655.1, read as the reverse complement.
TGCTTATTAGATGATTTATATTATATAAGTTAATCTAAAGGGTTGATCTGACCATTAGTTGAAATAATTGGTGCTAATAGTCTGGTTAACAATTACCAGCAAACTGGGGCCAGGACAAAGCATACTTCTTCTGTATAGGCTTGACAATGATATGCCATGCCTCCATGTACTGCCAGACACAAGGAATACATTGGATGGTAAAATAATCATGTAGTAAAGATTAATTAGAACTTTCAAAAGAGTGTAATTGTGCAAATGAAAATTCATGTGTCTGCACCTATACAGTAACAACCATTTCCGTCCTTGAACAAGCGCTGGCATTGAAGCATAAAGAGCAGTTCTAGTTATTTCTGTAAGAAGTAAAGAAGGTTCAGAGATGTCTGGGAGATCAACCAAAGCCATAGGCTTTTCGGCTTTCTGCATATGCCTCATCTCAACTCCAGTAAATTCCAAGTCATTCCTATCATCAACTTTCATGTCAGGGTTACCCTTGCGCTCTTGACTCCGATATCCACCAAATCTCGCAGCTTGATAGATAACTTTACTAAGTGACTGTTTCCCCTTAGAAAGTAAACTTCTCTTTCCACCATTTCCTTTGATTGCAGAATCAGATGATGGGTTATTCCTATCCATTTGATTATCAATTTTCTCATCTGCATTTGTATTAGTATCTTCAGACTCTGATGACAATAGAGAGTAGAGGAATGCACTAAAGGAAGAAGTGTCAGGCCCATCAACTACATTAACGGGACTCTCTTCACTACTTGATTCATTTTGACTTCCTTTGGACTCATCCTCATCTTCCTGTGGAAATGAGAATTACATAGTCAGGGCTCGAAGAATTTCTTGTAAAGTCTAAAGCTAACATGATCTAGTTCAATAGATGTGAACAAAAAATATATTCATCTACATTAGTTATGCAAACTCACAACGTGATGTTTTCCAATAAATAATAAAATGCCTCCATATTATTCCAAACTGAATGACAAATATAGGAACACAAAAGCCAATTAGTGATCCTAATTAAAAACTGAACTACAATTTTCATGTATCTAAAAGTTCTAATCATTAGTAATGAATTTCAGTTCTACGTGCAAAATTCAATCAAAGCAAAATCGGATAAAAAATAAAAAGTTCCCACAAAAAAAACTCCAAGAGTAGAACTCCCTGAATAAGCACATATAGCTCCAGAACATAAAAAAATCCAGGAAAACCCATATACTAAGCTAAGGACAGACATACAGCATGAATTGGGTTTGCACCCAATGAACAGAATACTAATTACCAGAACTTAAAGAAACACCAGAACAATTACATCGTAAAACAAAAACCAATAAACAAAATAACCCAGAAAGCATTTCAAGACAGAACCATAAAGAATAAAGAATAAATAGACAGGAAAAACTTACAGCATGAGGAGGAGGAGAAGAGGTTTTGGAGGGTTTGTCAGAAATGGGATTGAGCAAGACAGTGGTGAGATCAGATACAAAGTGGACTGCCTTGCTCCGAAAAGACCGTGGCCTACCCATTTCCAAATTTGCACTCTATGTATCACCAATCAAGATCAAATCCCAATTTCCCACCACTCATGAGTCGTCCCAACCCAACCCTTCAGCTCATTTTCTCTGGACTTGATTGATTGATTCTAACTAAATACTCCCACTTTATTGTTTTTGTTGTTTTGGCTTTTATAAAACCAAATCAAACGTTCTCTTTCTTCTCCGGCCAGTTCGTCGAAGTCTCAGCCAAAAAAAGAAAGGAAGCTTTCTATGAAAAAGAGAGGGTTTTCGGATTAATAAAAGATAGAAGAAAGAGTGAGGTCAAAGCTATTTTCTTTTCAAACTTTGTTGGGCTCACTGGTCAGGGGTCACCTAGCAGTTTGTTAGCACCAAGTTTTAGCAGTTACCAAAAAAAATAATAATACAAAATACAAAATTTCCAAAATCATATTGGGAAAAAATGAATTGAATTTAGGGCCGAGATGCAAGCTAAATAATTTTAACTACTTGAACTACAACCTTGTTGCAAAAGCAACAAGGTTTTAGCATTTGGTGAGCCCCCTAACTCGGCAAACTCGGTGAGTCGATAGAGGTGAAGTGATGGTTCTGAATTAAAAAAACATTATTTTTAGATATTTATAGAAGATGAGACTTTTCAATAACAACAAGGACTTCATGGCCCAATGGATAAGGCGCTGGTCTACGGAACCAGAGATTCTGGGTTCGATCCCCAGTGAAGTCGTTCTTGGTTTCTTCAATTTTTCCTTCTTTTTTTTTTTAAAATATTTTTTTATTCCGCTTACAAACGCGGCATTTCGTTGAGTGAAGCATCATCTTCTGGCCACACGTGGTAGACAGCTACTCCTACGCGGCAGTAGGCAAAAGAAAACGTGGAGCCCAAAAAAGGGAGATGGATGGATATACGGTGCATAATTGTGTTATGTGAAAAAGACAAGAGAGAATTAGATGTATATTGTCATGCCAAAAGGCTAAAGAATAGTTACCATTGCGCGGATTTAAAATTGAATCACTCCGTTTGGGAGGATTGGATAAAACCATCAACATCCTTTGCGCTTTTGATCTTTTTTTACTTTTTCACTTTCATTTCAATCCCCTCTCCTCTACTTTTACAGCTCAGTCCTCAGCCATAAATTTTGCCACATTACACTGCGCCAGGACAGGAAGATTGCCTCAAAATTTAGGAAAAAAGTACGTGTAGCTCCCGGGATAGTGACAACATGAACTGAGGTAGCACATTGTAAATTGTATTGCATTTGGACTGAATAGTGTACGTGTACATTATCCCTGTCACTGCCACTACCACTACCAAACATTATCATTGCCTTAATAATTAAAAGACAAACAATTATGGGCGGCACTTTGACGATATTCTTCTTTTTTCTTTTCATTTTTTCATTTTTTATTTTTATTTTTATTTTTATACAATTAATATTAAAATATTAAATTTAGCACGAATAAATACTCTTATCTACTTGAGCAGTAAAAAAACCACCGTTACAACTGATACGATGGTAATAAAATGGAGATTTCATGTCAATTGAATTCTATATAAGGACCAGGCTCCGCACTCTCTTATCACTGCCCTCTTACTCTTCTTACATACACACAATTAAGAGACAGAGAGAGAAATAGAGAGAATGGCGACTCTCAGAGTACCAGATGTGGTTCCTTCTCCAGTGGAAGATGCTGAACAACTCCGCAAAGCTTTTGAAGGTCTTTTACTGATCGCATCTTCTTAGACTCAGACTAAATTAATTTTACTGATCACATCTTTTTGGTGTTTTCTTTGGAGCAAATGAAATTTGATCATTTGGTGTTTGACATGACTTTGTTTCTGATGTGGTTGATCTTCTAAAGACTAAAGTTGGTTTGATCCATCTGCTTCCATATTGTTCTACTTTGTAAATATGTGTTTTATGGGTTCTTATGTTAATGTGATAATGATCAGGATGTGTTTCTTTCTCTGTGATCTTTTCTATCCATTAGTAAGTTAGCATCAGTTTTGTTGAATCAATCTTTAGATCTAGATCTTTTTAATGATTATCTTGTTGAGCCAGTTTGAGGTTTACTATTAACTAGCAAGTATTTGATGTCTTTCTTATAATCTGATATGGTTGATCATCTAAAGTTTGATCTGCTTTCATGTTCTCTTACTTTGTAAGTATCTGTTTTCTGGGTTCTTTGTATGTATTTGTTTCTCTCTCTTTGATTTTAAATTTCTTGGGATCATTTTTGTTGGGTCAGAGTATTAGATCTACAACTTTTTAAAAATTCTTTAACCAATATTTTTGTTTATTTTAATCTTGACTAGTTCATGCTTTCTTTTATATGGGATTTGCATAAAACTCCATTTACTTGAAAGGGATCATCAATGAAAACAGAGTTGGGAGAAGAGAAGATGATGAAGAAAACTGATGCTTGATGTCATAGACCAATTTGAATACTTGGCATCTAGCTGCACATTGAGGCATTTAACCAAAACTGCTCATATTAATTAGGGATAGAGGTTGAAGATTTGTTGCATTATCAAGGCACTTTTATGGTTGTATTCTGCATCATCAACTGATTTTCGTAATCTGTGTGCAGGATGGGGGACAAATGAGGCGTTGATCATATCGATATTGACTCACAGGAATGCAGCTCAGAGAAAATTAATTCAGCAGGCATATGCAGAAACTTATGGGGAAGAGCTTCTTAAGTCACTGGACAAAGAGCTCTCAAGTGAATTTGAGGTCAGATTTGGATGCATTATATCTCTCAGTTGAATACTGGTTTTACTTTTAATTTTGTTTTCAAAGGTTTACTGCTTGAATTTCCTATTTTGCTGCATAACCAGAGGGCTGTGCTGCTGTGGACACTGGTCCCTGCTGAGCGTGATGCATTTTTGGCTAATGAAGCTACAAAGAGGTTCACTTCAAGCAACAAAGTGCTCTTGGAAATAGCTACCACTAGGTCTTCCCATGACCTGTTGCTGGTAAAGCAGGCGTATCATGCGCGTTTCAAGAAATCCCTTGAAGAAGATGTGGCATACCATACATCTGGAGACTTGCGCAAGGTACAAACCTTCAACCTCCAAACTCATTCTTAATCTGATTGTGCTCTCAAATGTCAAGTTGGCTAGTTGAAACCGTATCGTCTTGATCTTCTATTGTATCCAATTTCTTGTATTGAATTGGAAGTAATTTGTTCAAACAGCTTCAACTACATTGCTGCCTAGAATTTCTTTTTTCTTCCTTTTGCTCTGATTGTTGACTCTGTCACAGCTTTTGGTTCCTCTTTTGAGCACTTACCGATACGAGGGAGATGAGATCAGCGTGCCCTTGGCAAAGAAAGAGGCTAAGATACTTCATGAGAAAATCTCAGACAAAGCCTACAATGATGAGGAGCTCATCAGGATCCTCTCTACCAGGAGTAAAGCACAGCTGAATGCAACCTTGAATCACTACAACAATGAGTTTGGCAATGCCATTAACAAGGATTTGAAGGCTGATAAAGATGATGAGTTCCTCCTGTTACTGAGGCAAACAATTAAAAGCTTGACCGTCCCTGAAAAATACTTTGAGAAGGTTCTGCGCCTGGCTATCAACAAGCTCGGGACGGACGAAGGGGCTCTTACTAGGGTTGTCACCACCCGGGCGGAGGTTGACTTGCATCGCATTAAACAAGAATATCATCGCAGGAACAGTGTTCCTTTGGACCAGGCAATTGTCAAAGACACTTCTGGGGACTATGAGAAGTTTCTTGTGGAATTGGTTGGACATGGAGATGCTTGAATCCCACAATGTTTTCTTCCATGAGTTGTTATCTTTCCTTCTTTGGATGCTTCTTCTTCTTTTATGGTTTTGTGTGGACTTTGTTCAATAAATCTTGCTAGTGCGGTGAGTAAAGATTATGGATGGACTTATTTTATATAATTTATGTGCATCTTCTTTTGTATTTTTGCTAAAGGAGTTGTGTTTTGTGTTCTATTATATATATGATAATGTTGGACTTCTCTTTTTCCCTTTTCCCTTTCATATTTTATTTTGACCAATTTAGGGATATATTGGGTTGGAAACCAATACAATTTAGTCCATTCATATCTGATTCAATATAAATTGGATTGTGATTTTTTCAATCCGATATAATCATATTAGATGTTTAAATGCAATTCAATATAAATTGGATTGTGATTTTTTCAATCCGATATAATCATATGAGATGTTTAAATGCAATTCTGTCTGATCGAATTAATATTGAATTAGATTGAATTAGATTGAATTGGATTATATTTGAATTGAATTGGATTAGATTGGATGATTGGTTTAATAGAAAGGGACAATAATAAAATGGGAGAATGGCTGCAATCACAAGCAAGTTATTGAATGGGTGGGGGGCTCTGAAAGCATATGCGGAATAAGCAGGTGTTTCAGGAGACGGTCTAAAAATGGGCCGGGTCTAGAATAGAAAGAAAAGAGAACTCTCAACAAGCTGAAACTAATCAAGATCAATAGGAAGGCTAGTAATTTATTGACAAAGTTCATGCGACGACGATCTGCATTAAACATTTATCCTTAAGTTCAATCTAATTAAAATATTAATAGACGTAAGTGTAAAATATAAATGAAATACCATAAAAAATTATTTTGGTTATATAATATATTAAATAGTATTTCATTAAATGACTTAAAATATTCATAACTTTTTCAACTATAAATATCTACAAGAGCAAAAAAAACTTAAAACTAACCAGATTGGATTGGATCTCATAAGTAAATCAGTCATCCAATCCAATCATGTATTTTTTAAAAATTACGGATCAAATTCAGTCCGCCAAATCATCAAAATTGATTGAAATTTAATTGGATTTGATTGGATTGAATCGGTTAATTTACATTGATTGAATTAAATCTTGTACACCCCTAGACCAATCTTGAACATGAAAAATGACAAATCTCAAAAAATTGTAGTAATGGTCCCTAGACTAAAACCAAACTTTACTTTTCATCCTTAATATTATTAAATTGTTACGGTAGTGTTTCAATTAGATCTCATGTTGCATCATTGGTCTTTCCGTCAACTTAATTAAATTTTCTGTCAAAATTAAGGGCAAATTGGGACATTCATAATTTTTTTTTTTTCTCTCTCTCTCTCTCCCCTCCCCTCCTGTGCGCTCTCCCTCTTCCCCCCGATGATTTCTTCTTCCATCATTCCCCCATGACTACCACCTACAAGCTCCAACCCTCAAACCTATCCCACAGCCACCCTCTACCGTAGCCCGCAATCCAAGCACCCACGAACCCAAAACCCAGCCCCTTCCTCCACCCCAAATCTGGTCAAAACAGACAAGCAGAGGGTTGATGGGTATCTAGGTGGGCCGCTTGCATTGTTTGTCTCCTTAGTAGGAGGATGGATCGCTTTTCATCACCTTTTGGGTTTTTAGCTACACTGAAGATCGCTCCTCAGACAGGTTTCAATTTCATGTACCTAGCTAAGTCATGCTTGGTTGCTGAAGAAATAGAGAGGCCATTCTTTTTTGAGAGCCCAATATATCAAAGCAGACTGAGGTCTCCAGAAAAAATAAAAAATCAATGGATAAACAACCAGTATAATCCAACAAGCAAAATTTTATTAATTGACAAGAAATTTGGGGCTGGGAAGAAAATCAAAGGGAGCGGGAAAGCTGCAGTAATTATTTGGAAAAGCCCGATTCTCTGTCTTCAGCTTTTATTTTTTATTTTTTTTATTTTGAATTGGGGCTGGAGAGAGAGAGATTTGATTTATTTTTAAAATTTTTTGTGTGAAAAGACATTTTTGTCAATGCCAAGCCATGTCATCATTTTTAACGAAAAAGACAATTTCTAAAAGTGGAGACATAATTAAAGTACCACCGTAACAATTTAACAATATAAGGGACGAAAAGTAAAGTTTGATTTTAGTCTAAGAACCATTACTACAATTTTACCTTAAAAAAATAATAAATTTATAATAATATCTCTATATATTAATAAAAATAAAATATTGATGTTCATACTCCAATTTCATATGCCATGTATAGTTTATTAATTCAAAGCTTTCCATGTAGTTTATTATATCTGTAAATATATATATTTTAGCTGGGTATGAGTTAAAAAAGTTTTTGTTTGTTGGATAATCTTTATATTGGCCTATAGGAGAAAGTTTTTAATAATTGTCTTTGAGCATCTTCAAGGGAGATGTCAAATACCGAACATCAAATTTAAATTTGATGACTGATGTGGCCATTTGACATTTGTATACTTTTACACTCCACCCGATATGTCAAATAAATAATTATTGTAACAGTCAAATCATTTAAGATCAAGAATAAATAAAATTGAAAAGGAAAATAATAAATGAAAGTAATAGCCATCTATCTTTAAAAAATAATAAAATATTCATTTGACATCTTGTTTTTGGGATGTCAAAAATAACATCTCAATCTCTAGCCTTCATTCCACATCAGTTTTGACACATCGGTTGGAGTGATGTGAGATGTTATTTTTAGCTATTAAATGTCTATGTGTCACGTTTGACACATCGGTTGGAGATGCTCTTACATAGCTTTACACTCCATCTGATGTGTCAAATTAAATTATTATTTTATTATATTTTAGTGTTGATTTATTTTTAATTAAAAAGAAAAGAAAAGAAAAAAGAATAAAATATTCATTTGACATCTTACTTTTGGAATGTCAAAAATAACATCTCAACCTCTGGCCTTCATTCTACATCAACTTTAACACATCGGCTAAAGTAATGTGAGATGTTATTTTTAGCTATTAAATATTGATGTGTTACTTTTGACACATCAGTTGGATGGAGATGCTCTTAGCCCATTAAAACCCACCAACATGAAGAGGCAGCCAAGTACCGAACAATGTTGGCCAAAAAAAAGTTTTGAACACCGAACCTAAGCTCAGTCGCGCGAAGAAGGTTCAACAGACAAGGTTGCAGAAGGAGGTGAACGATTTTGGGTGGCCGTTTGACGAATTGAAGGTGTTGATGGATTCGGACAATGCAGATGTGAATCTCAAGGACGATTTGGATCTGATTGAGGAATTTGGGAACGATTTTCATCTGATATGAAGAATCTGATTCAGGAAGCTGATGAAATCTGGGAATTGTAAGGTAAGAAAATTATGCACCATCAAAGTAGGCACTGTCTTCTTCGCCAGGTTTTAATTTCAGATTAATTGTCATACATTTTGCTTGTGAATTTTCTCAAGCAAACCTGAGTTTGTACTTCCTGCTTAAAAATCATGTTCTATCTTTTTTCTTTTTCCCCAATTTCACTGTTATATATGTGTTTGTTTAACTTTAAAAATGTCTCCTAGATACACCCATTTGGATAGGATTGATTCCTGGAAAGAAAAAGAACAGAAGATGTGAAGAACTTACTCATTTTAGTTTCGTATAAAAAGGAACACCATTTCTATTTTGGTATAGGGCCTCCTGTGTCTTACTACTGGCACTGACCACGATTTCTTACTAAGGTTTGTAGCTTGCATTTTTCTGTAAATAATTTAGAAATTGAATTTGTTTTGTTAAATGCCAGACCAAATTTACTTTGCTGCAATTGATTTGTTGCTCCGATGAGATTCTGAATTATATATCCTATGTTTTTCATTGTTTCGAACTTTATGTTTATCAGTAACCGCTTATTGAAAAAATTAACCCCATATTTATTGGCAACCGCAGTTGCCTTATAGCTTACATATTGTTTTCTAACATTTCAGTGTAATGAAGAATAGTGAGAGTGTAGACCACTGATGGCCAAAGAATAGAGAAGCTACAAACTTATATAATATCGTTCTTCTAAGACATCAACTCCTTGCTTCTTTCTATGTTAAACCATCTCCACCATGCACTAAGACACTTTCATTTGGTTCCGCTACTCTCATGCAGAAAACATTATTACACTTCAAGCCAGATCTTGTCTTTCTCTACCACCACAACGCTGTGCACACATGCCTCACCAACTTACCCTCATACTGACCTCCTCACACTCAGCTCCAATGTCCAAACCCTTCACCAAACCAAGCAAGTCCATGCTTCTGCTCTCCTCAATGGTTTACTTCCCCACAGTGTCTCTCTTTGTGCCTCCCTCATGCTCAGTTACGCCACTTTCAAATACCCGGAAACCTCTCACCATCTCTTCGAACAAACAGTTCATCGTTGTCGCACTGCTTTCTTGTGGAACACCCTCATACGGGCTTATTCCATTGCTCAAGTTAATGATAATTTTCAGACTTACAATCGAATGGTTCGAAGCGGTGTTGGACTCGATGATCATACATTTCCTTTCGTTCTCAAAGTGTGTTCAGACCTTTTGGACATAAAAAAAGGGATGGAGATTCATGGGGTTGTGTTTAAAGTGGGCTTTGATTTTGAAGTTTTCATTGGAAATACACTTTTAAAGTTATATGGTAGTTGTGGGGATATGAGAGATGCAAAGAGGGTGTTTGATGAAATGCGTGAAAGGGATGTTGTCTCATGGAATACGGTTATTGGTGTGTTTACGGCCAATGGGTTTTTCGTGCAGGCACTTCATTATTATAGAGAGATGAATTTGGGAATTGGGTTTAAGCCAAATCTTGTTAGTGTCATTAGTGTGTTGCCGGTTTGTGCAGAGTTGGAAGATGAGCGGATGGCGATCCAGATTCATTGCTATGTTGTGAAGGCTGGTTTGGATCTTCTGGTCACTACTGGAAATGCATTGGTTGATGTGTACGGGAAATGTGGGAATGCGAACGCTTCAAAACAAGTTTTTGGTGAGATAATTCAGAAGAATGAGGTTTCTTGGAATGCTGCTATCACTAGTCTCTCTTACATGGGGCATAACATTGAAGCCTTGGCTACTTTTAGATGGATGATTGATGTAGGGGTTAAACCAAACTCTGTCACAATTTCTAGCATGCTACCAGTGTTGGTTGAACTTGCATTTTTTGGAGTTGGCAGAAGTCTCCATGGTTTCAGTATAAGAATGGGTATTGAATCGGATGTCTTCATTGCCAACTCACTAATTGATATGTATGCAAAATCAGGCCGTTCAAATGAGGCATCCAATGTTTTCCAAGAGATGGATAAAAGGAATATTGTTTCCTGGAATGCTATGATTGCTAATTTTGGTCAAAACAGGCTTGAGTTGGAAGCCATTGGACTTGTGAGACAAATGCAAGGTCATGGTGAAATTCCCAATTCTGTCACCTTCACAAATCTTCTTCCAACGTGTGCTCGGTTGGGTTCCCTTCATTATGGAAAAGAAATCCATGCAAGGACAGTCCGCATGCTATATGCCTCCGATTTGTTTGTCTCCAATGCTCTGACAGACATGTACGCAAAATGTGGCTGGCTAGATCTTGCTCGGAATGTATTTAACATCTCCCTCAGGGATGAGGTGTCTTATAATATACTAATAATTGGCTATTCTCAAACTACGGATTGCTTAGAGTCTCTGAATTTGTTTTCTGAAATGAAGCTTGTGGGAATGATTCATGACATTGTTTCCTTTGTGGGAGTTATATCAGCTTGCGCAAATGTAACTGCAATCAAGCAAGGCAAAGAGATTCATGGGTCATTAGTAAGAAAGCTTTTCCATACTCATCTGTTTGTTGCAAACTCACTTTTGGATTTTTATACCAAATGCGGACGAATTGATCTTGCTGCTAAGGTCTTTGACCGCATTCCAAGCAAGGATGTAGCCTCTTGGAATACTATGATTTTGGGGTATGGAATGCTAGGTGAGCTTAACACTGCAATCAGTCTTTTTGAAGGAATGAGGGAAGACGGTGTAGAATATGATTCAGTTTCCTATATTGCAGTTTTGTCATCTTGTAGTCATGGAGGGCTGGTTGAGAAGGGGAAAAAATATTTTGAGGGAATGCAGGCACTGAATATAGAGCCGACAGAAAAGCACTATGCTTGCATGGTTGATCTCCTTGGCCGAGCTGGCCTTATGGAAGAAGCAGTAGAGCTTATTAAAGGCATGCCCATTGTACCAGATGCCAATATTTGGGGTGCCTTGCTTGGAGCATGCCGAATCCATGGGAACGTAGAGTTGGCTAGTTGGGCAGCAGACCATTTGTTCAGGTTGAATCCTGAGCATTGTGGGTACTATATACTTCTTTCAAACATGTATGCAGAAGCTGGGAGATGGGATGAGGTAAACAGGGTGAGGGAGCTGATGAAATCAAGAGGAGTGAAGAAGAACCGTGCTTGCAGTTGGGTTCAGGTTCAGGACCAGGTGCATGCTTTTGCAGTTGGAGAGAGTCTGGAGACATTAAATTCAGATAGTTGTATCGTAGAATCTTAATATGTTTTTGACATTCAAATTAAAGTTTGACAGATTGTGCTGAGAGGATAGCAATTTAAACTTTCAATAGGAGTTCAATTCCATCCGAAGATGCTTCATCAGCTCCACCTCAAATAATCAACATCCAAAATTTTGTGGGATCACACACTTAAGAGACAGAGAGAGAAAGAATGGCGACTCTTAGAGTACCAGATGTGGTTCCTTCTCCAGTGGAAGATGCTGAACAACTTCAGAAAGCTTTTGAAGGTCTTTTACTGATCACATCTTCTAAGACTCAGACTAAATTAACGCAATCTTTGGAGCAAATGAAATTTGATAATTTGGTGTTTGACATGACTTTGTTTTCTGATGTAGCTGATCATCTAAAGTTAGTTTGATCCATCTGCTTCCATATTGTTCTATTTTGTAAGTATGTGTTCTATGGGTTCTTATAATGTGATAATGACCAGGATGTGTTTCTTTCTCTCTGATTTTTTCTTCAATTAGTAAGTTAGCATCAGTTTTGTTGAATGAAAGTTTAGATCTAGATCTGTTGAATGATTATCTTGTCGAGGTTCACCATTGACTAGCAACTATTGTCTTCTTATAATCTGATATGTTTGTAAAGTGATATCCAAGGTCTTGGCTTCAAGATTGAGGGAGGTTCTTGGAAATACTATCTCCCAATCTCAGGGAGCCTTTGTCCAAAAGAGACAGATTCTAGATGCTGTGTTAGTTGCAAATGAAGTTGTAGAGGAAGTCAGAAAACAGAAAAGAAAAGGGCTGGTTTTCAAAATTGACTTCGAGAAAGCATACGACCATGTGGAATGGAATTTCGTAGATGATGTGCTGGAAAGGAAAGGCTTTGGTGTCAAATGGAGAGGCTGGATTATAGGCTGCTTGGAATCTGTCAACTTTTCCATTATGATTAATGGAAAACCAAGAGGAAAGTTCAGAGCCTCTAGGGGATTAAAACAAGGGGACCTGTTATCACCATTCCTATTTACCTTGGTTAGCGATGCTTTAAGCAGAATAATAGAAAGGGCTCAAGATGTTAACCTAGTACATGGAATTGTTTCTGGTCATGATCAAGTGGAAGTTTCTCACCTCCAATTTGCAGATGATACCATTTTCCTTTTGGATGGCAAGGAAGAGTATTGGTTAAATCTGTTGCAGCTGTTGAAGTTGTTCTGTAATGTGTCTGGGATGAAGATTAATAAGGCTAAAAGTTGCATTCTGGGGATCAATTTTAGTATTGAAGCTCTGAATAACATGGCGGGCAGTTGGGGATGCGAGGTTGGTTGCTGGCCTATGGTTTACTTGGGTCTTCCTCTCAGGGGAAACCCAAGAGCTCTTAATTTCTGGAATCCAGTAAAGGATAAGGTGGAGAAAAGACTTCAAAAATGGAAGAGGGCTTGCTTATCCAAAGGTGGAAGGTTAACGCTAATCCAAGCGGTTTTGAGCAGCATTCCTTCTTACTATATGTCACTGTTTAAGATGCCCACAGGAGTGGCCGCCAAAGTAGAACAACTTATGCGTAACTTTTTATGGGAGGGTCTAGAAGAAGGGAAGAAATGTCACTTGGTCAGGTGGGAAAGGGTGACTAAATCGAAAGAGGAAGGTGGTCTTGGAATTGGCTCTTTAAGAGAAAGAAATGAAGCCCTCAGAGCTAAATGGTTGTGGAGATTTCCACTTGAAACCAATTCGCTGTGGCATAGGATCATTAAGAGCAAGTACGGAATAGACTCAAATGGGTGGGATACTAAACAGATAGTTAAGGTGTCTTGCAGGAATCCTTGGCGAGAAATTTCGAAAGGGTATAATTCTTTTCTTCAATGCTGCAGATTTTCTGTTGGAAATGGGGAGAAAATTAGATTTTGGGAGGATCTTTGGCTGAAAGAAGGGATTCTAAAAGATCTGTTTCCTAGACTCTCTTCCTTGTCTAGGAGAAAAAATCAAAGTATAGCCCGTTTTGCTAACAATCATGAGATGCCTCTCAATTGGGATTTTGATTTCAGAAGGAATTTGTCCGAGGCTGAAATAGCAGAAGTGGTAATACTTTTGGATATATTGGGGAACGTGAGATTATACGGTTCTAGACCGGATCGGAGATCTTGGGAGATTGAGGAGCAGGGTTCTTTTTCCTGCAAGTCTTTCAGGTCTTTTCTTCTCTCTACCACTAGAGATGTCTTCCCCCCTTTCAGCTCAATCTGGAAGGCAAAGACTCCGCCTAAAATTCAATTTTTCGTGTGGCTGGCAGCAAATGGTAGGATTAATACTTGCGATTGCATTCAAAGGAGGCAACCAAAGATGTGCTTATCCCCCTCTTGGTGTGTTCTTTGCAAAGAGAATGCAGAAAACATTGATCACTTGTTCATTCATTGTTCGTATTCCCTAAAATTATGGTGGAGGATGTTGGGTGCTCTCGGAGTGGAGTGGGTGATTCCTAAAGGGTGTTTTGAGCTCCTTAGTATCAATCTGAGGATTTCGGGGAAGGGGAAGAGAGCTGGAATCCTTCGTGATTGTCTAGTTCATGCTATTTTCTGGAATATCTGGATGGAGCGAAATCGAAGAATTTTTCAGGGTCATATAGGAGTAAGGGTTGAGGAATTATGGGACAGAATTAAATTTTGGGCATCCCTTTGGGCTTCGGTTTTCGGGGCAGTTCAAGGACTATCACTACTCTACCATCATGAGAGACATGATGGCAATCTTAAGATGATTTTACTGAAGTTTTGTGTTTTTCGTGTTTTTATACAGTTTTTTTTTTCAATCTTAGTAGGTCAGACTCTTTATTTTTTGGTCTTCTTGTTTGATCGAGGATTTTTCCTCTTGATTATCAATACAATGTTTCTATTCAAAAAATAATAATAATAATAATAATAATCTGATATGTTTGATCATCTAAAGTTTGATCTGCTTTCATGTTCTCTTACTTTGGATGTATCTGTTTTCTGGGTTTTTTGTAAGTATTTGTTCCCTTCTCTTTGATTATTGTTTGAATTTCTTGGGATCATTTTTGTTGGATCAGAGTATTAGATCTATGTCTTTTTTTTAAAATTATCTTATTGTGTCAGTTTGAGTTTCACTATTGACTAACAAAAATTAACAAATACTTCAACTAATATTCTTGTTTATTTACTCCAATCATTATGAGCAATTACAAGGCCTTGGTGCTTAAGTAAACTACTTTAATCTTGACTAGTTCATTGCTCTGGAATTTATTGCTAATATAAAAGAGACAAGACCTGGTAGTTGAAATCCTTATCTGATTCATTGACATCCATCCTAAGCTTTTCATTAGGTCCAATTCTTTTATATGGAATTTGCACAAAATTCCGTTTACATGAAAGGGGTCATCAATGAAAACGGAGTTGGGAGAACATATGATGAAGAAGAAAACCAATGCTTGATGTCATTGAGCAATTTGAATACTTGGCATCTAGCTGCACATTGAGGCATTTAACCAAAACTTCTCATATTAGGGATAGAGGTTGAAGATTTGTTGCATTATCAAGGCACTTTTATGGTTATATTCTGTATTATCAACTTTATTTTTGTAATTTGTGTGCAGGATGGGTGACAAATAAGGCGTTGATCATATCGATACTGACTCACAGGATGCAGCTCAGAGAAAATTAATTCAGCAGACATGCAGAAATTTATGGGGAAGAGCTTCTTAAGTCACAGGACAAAGAGCTCTCAAGTGTTTTGGAGGTCAGATTTAGATGCATTAAATCTTTCAGTTGAATACTGGTTTGTTTTTTCTTTGAATTTTGTTTTCAAAGGTTTACTGCTCGAATTTCCTATTTTGCTGCATAACCAGAGGGCTGTGCTGCTGTGGACACTGGTCCCTGCTGAGCGTGATGCATTTTTAGCTAATGAAGCTACGAAGAGGTTCACTTCAAGCAATAAATTGCTCTTGGAAATAGCTACTTCTAGGTCTTCTCATGATCTGTTGCTGGTAAAGCAGGCGTATCATGTGCGTTACAAGAAATCCCCTGAAGAAGATGTTGCATACCATACATCTGGAGACTTGCTCAAGGAGGTTACTGCTGAGCGTGATGCATTTTTAGCTAATGAAGCTACAAAGAGGTTCACTTCAAGCAATAAATTGCTCTTGGAAATAGCTACTTCTAGGTCTTCTCATGATATGTTGCTGGTAAAGCAGGCGTATCATGTGCGTTACAAGAAATCCCTGGAAGAAGATGTTGCATACCATACATCTGGAGACTTGCTCAAGGTACAAACCTTCAACCTCCAAACTCATTCTTAATCTGATTGGGCTCTCAAATGTCAAGTTGGCTAGTTGAAACCGTATCTTCTTGATCTTATATTGGTATCCAATTTCTTGTATTGAATTGGAAGTGATTTGTTCAAACATCTTCAACTACATTGCTGCCTAGATTTTCTTTTTTCTTGCTTTAGGATTGTTGACTCTGTCATAGCTTTTGGTTCCTCTTTTGAGCACTTAGCGATATGAGGGAGATGAGATCAGCATGCCCTTGGCAAAGAAAGAGGCTAAGATAATGAGAAAATCTCAGACCAAGCCTACGATGATGTGGAGCTCATCAGGATCCTCTCTACCAGGAGTAAAGCACAGCTGATGCAACCTTGAATCACTACAACAATGAGTTTGGCAATGCCATTAACAAGGATTTGAAGGCTGATAAAGATGATGAGTTCCTCCAGTTACTGAGGCAAACAATTACAAGCTTGACTTGCATAGCATTAAACAAGAATATCATCGCAGGATCAGTGTTCCTTTGGACCAGGAAATTGTCAAAGACACTTCTGGAGACTATGAGAAGTTTCTTGTAGAACTGGTTGGACATGGTGATGCTTGAATCCCACAATGATTTCTTCCATGAGTTGTTTTCTTTCCTTCATTGGATTCTTCTTCTTCTTTTTATGGTTTTGTGTGGACTTTGTTCAATAAATCTTGCTAGTGCTGTGAGTAAAGTATGGATGGACTTATTTTATATAATTTGTGCATCTTCTTTTGTGTTTTTGCAAAAGGAGTTGTTTTTGGCAAAAGGAGTTGTTTTTGTGTTCTTTATATGATAATGTTGGACTTCTTTTTTTCCCTTCTTTTTCCTTTTCATATTTGATTTTGCTTAAATTATACCTTTTGACCAAGTGAACAAGAAGCTCTCTCAAGTGGCCTCTACGGTAAATGCTTTCTTTCTTAGCCCTGCATTGAGGTTGAGGTGCCAAACCAAAATCTCTTTCAAAAACTAGCACCTTAGGCATTGAGGTTGGGTTGAAGCCATGAAACATTATCAATGATGAAGATAACATCCTGGCTCATAACAAGGTCTTGAGTCTTGACACAAGCTGATGCTGCTCTGAGCTTTTCAAGCACGATAATATTCTCAATTAAACCACTCTCACTTAACAGCACCCATAGTTGGTGCACAACTATGCGTCGAAGCTGCTGAGATTATTAATCTTTTTTTAATCCTCATTTTCGTTTAATTTATCTATTCTACATAACCACACATGCATCACACTCCAATCCCAAAACCCGGATCTAGGGCCTCTCAACTTTGACCCGACAACTCAACTTTGGTGTTCAACCTTGGACCTAGTCCAAATTCCGGGACCCTTGAAATGGCGTCGGGACCTCTATACCCTAAATTCACCACTAGTTCATTCTGACTCTGAAAACAAAATCTACAAGCTTTATAACATGCACTTTCATTCAATAAGCTAAAAAATGAAATTACGATATGGGACTCCCCACCTTGAGCAAGTGGCCCACTTTGTTACCCGTCAAGGACTCCGCAATAACTCTCAAATTCACACATATGACACTGACATGTTTACTAATCCGTAATTGTATTAGGAGAAATTGAATTGATGATGAATTGAATTGGGGAGTTGGATTGAGGAAAATTAGATTCTGAATCCCTATTGAAGTTGTTTACTAAACCATATGAATTGAGGAGAGTCAAATTAAACCATATGAATTGAGGAGAGTCAAATTCCGAATCCCTATTGAAGTTGTGTACTAACCATATGGAATTGGAGTAGGAGTGGCATTAATTACTAAAATGTCCTCGTTGTTAGGTTAAAATGGATGACAAATTTTAAAATTGTATAAGGATATAATGGGTAAAAAAGATGAATTCCTAATGAGTTAATTCTCCGTGAATTAGAATACCACCTCCCACAAAAAAAGAATTGAATTCCTCCAAAATCAAAAAGTCCATTCCTAATTTTTTTTTTTAAAAATTCTTTGATGTGAAGTAAACACATGAATTCTCTTAATTGGAATTCAATTCCTGATTGGTAAACACACTAAAGATAACAAATATTAAAAACTAAAAAATTTATAAATAAAAAATTATTTGGAAACTGAGAATAGTTACCAAGCAAATTTCTTGGTTTCAACTTTTTACAAATGAAAACTAAAATGGTTATCGAAAGAGGCCTTAATTTACTGAGATATCTATTATTCACCCTTTTCAACCAATATCAAAATCTTCAGACCAAAAAATAAAATCCATTTCAAAATCAAGATTTGATCCAGATTTTTCTTGGCATCAAAGAAAAGTGCAAGTTCCCTAAATTACCATCTAATTTATAAATAAAATGGGTCCTGGAACAAAGTAAACACAAACTTGATACAATCAAGATACATAAACATGTTTGTAATAACCCAACTAGCCGAACCTCCTGCATTTTTCTACTACATTTCATGCCCTAACGATGTATATAAATGTATCGCTACCACTCAGTCTCACACCCACCACTTCAGAACCCAAAATGGGTGAAGGGTTTACATGTCAGAACACAGAGTTCACACTAGGATATGACGAGACCAACTTTTATTTGATGATAAAGCAGAGTAAAGAAGTCAGAGATTATGAGTTACACCAAGGCAA
The DNA here is from genome assembly GCF_902201215.1 of Prunus dulcis. Lineage (NCBI taxonomy): Eukaryota > Viridiplantae > Streptophyta > Magnoliopsida > Rosales > Rosaceae > Prunus > Prunus dulcis. The sequence goes on along the minus strand of NC_047655.1, from coordinate 18,201,787 downwards.
TGCTGCTCTCTCCACCAGGGGGCTTGCGAACACCACCCAGATAGTCTCTGGATGATGCCTTTCCATCAGCAAAGATGTCGCTACCGTTCATCTCTCTCAGCTTAGCCGTGCTTAGGGGCTTTTCAGCAGATCCTGGAGGAACATCTCCCTTAAATATATTATTTCCTGTCAGCTCAGCAAACTTCTGGTTATGTATTTTCCTTGAAGTCTTGACAACAGGTTCCTCACTGAACATGATATTACTCTGACCTCCAGCAGGCTGCGTTACCGAAATGAATTCAATAATAAATTTAAGGAAAATGTTAATTTGCCAATTAGTATAGCATTATACAGCAGAGTAATATCAACTTCGATTACATGAAAATGTTCTCCAGTAGGCTATGTTGCTAGGCTATCACTTTGAACCATTGATCTAATGGATTCTTGTTAGGGCACCCGGTCCAAATTAACAGTTTGACAAACTAACATGCCAGACTATTTGACAAAAGAACCTCAACTATTGTTTGAAGGTGATCCAGATTGAGAGTCTAACAATATTACATATGAAGGGAGAACGGAGAACACTCAATTGCATAGCTCAAGACTATAATTATGTAAGTCCGATTTAGTGTTGTAATCTCTAATTATCCAAACTATCATAACTGGACCTGCAACATGAAGATATAAATGAAGAAAATTCATCCAAAAATAATAAACTCACATTTGAAACTTTGACAGACGTGCGTAGATTTCGGGGTGCAGGTTCTCCCATGTCTCTGGTTTCTCTGGTTTCCAGGGTGTGCGCGGCAGCCACGGATCGAGGCACAGTTTCAGGAGGAGGACCAAAGATGTCATTTCCAGTGAGCTCCTTGGACTTGGCATTTGATATATGCTTGTTGGACTTCGAATCCGAGTCGGATTGCAATGTCCCACTCAATTCACGCTGCTTTGCAACCTCAGGAATGGTGATCGGCTTCTTGGGTGTGACATGTTCATCAACACTGAATGATATTTGACTAACTCCATTGAGTGCTTGCTGGTAAATACGAAGCCCTGTTTTGTTACTAGCATCATTAGATTCTGGTGCAGCATTGTTGCCTGAACCAGCAGCAAATATGCCATTACCAGTAATCTCCTTCAATTTATAGCCTGAACAAGGCTTCCTGAACCACATTTCATCTGAGTTTTAGATGTACAAATCTTAATCACTAACCCTGTAGTTAAAAAAAAGTACTGATCTTTTTTATAAATAATATCTGGATCTAAGATGGGTAAACTTGGGAATTTGAATAACAAATTTTGGGTTGCAAAATTTGCAATGCATGTATTTATAGACATGCTAAATTAAGATGACATGAACACAGAATAATCAAAGTCAACATTTTTCTGATCAGAAAAACAGAAAGCTTGTAGCTTTGGTTGAGCACCTTGCACAGGCTATATGGGTATTTGCAGAAATTCATAGCAATGAAACATGCATTACTAGATCTGACTTCACAAAATAGATCTTACTGTTTGTTGAGGCTCTGAGCTTCTTCATCAGTGATCTGACCTCCATGGAGCACCTTGCTGATTCCATCTGACGGCTGAAAATACACCACGTAAGCTTCCTTAATTTACCAAGAAAGAGAAAGGAAGACAAAAAATTGACTGAAAAAGTGTTTTCAAGTGAAAGTGGTAACCTGATGAGAGCGGTGACCGGAGGGGGCGGTGGCGGGAGAGTCGGACTGTGGGACCTCTTTCCACGTCAGCATATCGGCAGTGTCTCTGCGAGGCTTTCTCACTGGTGTGCTTCTCTCCATTGTTAGTCTCTCTGTGCTCTCTGTGTTCTTTGGCTTGGGTTTTGAGATAATTTTTTAAATTTTGAATGAACGAGGAAATAAATAAATAGTAAAGTAAAATCCCATATTGTCATTTTCGAAACAAAGAGAAGAGAAAGATCTCGGATGTTGCAACATGCGGCCCACTGGGTTTTTAGAATACGTATTGCAGTAATCTACGGTTAATATACGTACACACTAAAGGGGTGGGTCCATCCCCCGGAGCATTGAGATTGACTTCAGTTGAACTTGCTCACATGAATACGAATATGACACATGGACCTGTTTGGAATTGCTTCTAAAAAGATTACAAATACTTTCTCTTTTCTAGGTTGAGAAATTTTGAGATTGAATTCATAATTCTGTTAAAATACAAACTAGCTATAATAGTCATTACAATTACAGAGAAATTTAACATCAATATTAAGACAATCTAGTGCGCTTTCACAAACGATTACATATGATCGAAGAAACTCTGGCATATGCATTCCAACTAAGATTTCAAACTCAACACAACTAAAAAGAGATAAGTCTTGGAAAAACCAAGCCATAACAATACAAATAAAAACTCTCACAAAAGAGAGGTGAAAAACTCTCATAAATGAGATGTGAAAATCACACAAAACCTAAAGAGAGTTTCTGCAAGTTATTCTAAAAATAAAGAAACTAAACTGGCCATATTGCAACCCCGTCGTCACAAAATCAACTCATTGTGCGCAAGTACCAAAATATAACAGACATGCACCAATCGACTTTCCTATTCAGCAAATACAGCAGATGCATCGAAAAAGGATACGATCGTAGAGATCTGTTATATAATTATGTCATAAACGAGTCAACGAAACAAAGAGAGAGACTATGCGGGAGGGGGAAGCAAAGAGGATGAGAAGAGGAAGAGATGGAGAGGAAAGGAAAAAGAGAGGAAGGGTACAAAAAGCATGGTAGTCACCACCCCTTGAGGGGTGGTGGCTAGGAGTTTTCTCTCATGAATGCAATACTTGACTTATGGTTATGGACTTCACTAAGATAATCTTCAATGCTATAGGGACTTAAACCCAAATTTTCTCCTTCCAAATACTCATCTATATGCAAAGCCTCAAACAAGTTTTTTCTTCAACCATGCAATCTCAAAATTTGAATCCCTAGTTTTCTTAATTTGTTGACTATTGTTTTAACTTCAATTATTTTTTTGGTTATTGTTTTTGAATTAATTTTTTTCAATGTTCGTTGATGCGTGGAACCAATCAAAGTGCGCCGATCCTATTCAACCATTCCTCAAGGGTGGACGTGGTCTTCAAGTCGTACTTATGTATGTATCTGTCGTATTTGGAGTGGCCAAGTACGATGGTCGATAGCTCCGATTTTCCTAAAAAAGGAACATAAATAGGTCACTGAAGAGGTGATGATGGGTTCACTAACCACCCTCCAATGCCTAACTCAATCTTTCTTCCATAAAGAAGGCTTTTAAATATTGTACTCAAGTGTGGAAAAAGTTCAAATTACATTTTTAGGTGGGAAGTACTCATTTTTATATAGGAAAAATGGGACATTTGAGTTATCTTTCCCTTTTTCGAGGACAACATGCGTCAGTTGGATATGACGTGGGCCCATTCTTGCATTTGTTACTCCCATGTGCAGTGCGCCTAGGTTGTGGCCTTATGGGCTCCGATTGGGCATGGCCGACCTTTCTTGACCTCTTTTGGGCCTCTTCATGCATGAGGTAAAGCCTGTGTAGCCTATCAACCTTTCGGATCCATCCACAAGTCATTTTATGGTGAGAGCCTTATTAAGGCCCTTAGATGAGATCCTATCTCTTAACCATTTGATCAAACTAATCAATTTAATCCAACGGCTAACCAATTTCATCCAACGGTTAAGAGATAAAGTCTCATCTAAGGGAGGACCTCACTATAGAATTCTTGCAACAATATTATCTTAATTTATTTTTATGAATATCTTAATCTAGGAAAATTCAAATATCAAAAACAAAATTTTATTTCATTAATATGTACAAATAGGTGGATATTTATAAAGTTTGGGATAATATTTTAGGTATAATATGATTTAAATTAATTAATATTTACATTTTGGCTATTGCATGTCGATTTGGACTGTTCATTTTTTTCTTTTACCGTTAAATTTACTGAGATTTTATTTTGGCCGTCTAATGGGAGGTAGCCATGAGGTTTTCGTTCCAAAGAAAATTCTACTTCAAAATTTGGTCGTCAGATCACAATGGCCAAATCATTCCAACCATCAAACAAAGTTGTAGAAGCGCGGATTGTCACTAACAAAAAAATACCCAAATGGGTTTTTCTGCTTCTACTACCGAGTGGGCTCTACCATTTAGGTCATGCTGAAATGAGGTCTGATATTTAACTCGCTCAGAGCAAGTCCACCGCAAGGCCTTTTGCTTGGGCAGGACAAGGCCTAGGTCCACAAATGGCTCCAGTGTGCAAGGGCAAACTTGGGCAAGGCGTGGGACCCACCAACCCAGACAAGCCCACAGGCAAGTTCAGCCCGTGCTATTGCCTGTGCAAAGTGACACAATGATGATGTCATAATGACGTCAGCAACCAATTTAAAAAACTAAAAAATTTAGAATTTTTTTAAATTATAAATATCTAGCAATTCTCTACTTCCCACACCAAAATTCTATACAAATTAATCTCCTCATATCTCATGTGAATAGTAATTTCCCTTGCCTATAAGAGTGGAAACAAAATTGTAAGGACTGCCACTATTCACGTAAATAGTGACAACCTTTGTTTTGCTCTTGCCTTGTCCTTGACCATAGGGGTGGAAGTGCTCTCAAATGCATGCATTAGAGCCTCTGGGTTGCATTAAGGACATTTTTCCCAATTTGGTCATTATTTTGCCCTAATTTGTTTTGCGAATTTGGATTGATTCAGTTTCTGGAAAGATCATCCCAAAAAAAAAACGCTCAGACT